>NC_084835.1:40213857-40519445 GCF_033115175.1 Lepus europaeus
GAGGAACCAGGGCTCAACCCCAGGCACTGTTAAGCTGCACCAAACACTGGCCCCTAAGTACCATCTTTCATTAAAGTTATCAGTTTTTCCATTTTCCTCTAGACAAGGGGACACCCATGGGACAGAACAGTTAAAACTATCCCACCAATTTGTTTATGAGAATTTTACTTGGATTTTTAAAAGTTTTGAAAAGGGAAAAGCAAGAAACACATCCCTGGCCAAGCTGGCTTCACAGCCCCCGTGCCAGTGAATGCAGTAGACTTGTCTGAGCCCTGGAATCAAGGACCCATGGGCTGCAGATGGGCTCTTTGGGCTTCTTACCTGCAGATGGGCACAGAGGGAGAGCTCTTGCCACTGGGATCCGCAGTGTTTCTCAGCAGGAGTGTGAGAAAGTACCTGCTATGGAACCTGCTGTTTTGTTTTATTTTTTTTTTTTTTTTACTTTTTGACAGGCAGAGTGGACAGTGAGAGAGAGAGAGAGAGAGAGAGAGAGAGAGAGAGAAAGGTCTTCCTTTGCCGTTGGTTCACCCTCCAATGGCCGCTGCAGCCAGCGCGCTGCAGCCGGTGCACCACGCTGATCCAATGACAGGAGCCAGGTGCTTCTCCTGGTCTCCCATGGGGTGCAGGGCCCAAGGACCTGGACCATCCTCCACTGCACTCCCTGGCCACAGCAGAGAGCTGGCCTGGAAGAGGGGCAACCGGGACAGAATCCGGTGCCCCGACCGGGACTAGAACCCGGTGTGCTGGCGCTGCAAGGCGGAGGATTAGCCTAGTGAGCCGCGGTGCTAGCCTATGGAACCTGCTGTTTTGTTGGATGCTTTAAGAGATGGTCTTGCCCTAGACTGGTTGTTGTTTCAAAGTGGGACCAATTCTATCATTGAATGGGATTGGTGACTACACAACACATAATTAGGCAATATTTAAAAATTTTAATTATAATTTTAAAATATAATTGGTCACTATATAAAATAAAACTGTATTTTTATGTGAATGAATTGTGAAAACTTTTTTTTAAGTAGAAGATCAAATAGAAACTCTCCCTGTAATTTTAACGCTCAATATATGTAATTACCTTGAAGTAGGCTTTCTTTTTCTGTAGACATAAGTGACACCTAGAGGACAAAAAGTTAAAAACCATCTGAGTCATATTTTTTTTTAAGTTTTATTTATTTCTTTGAAAGGCAGAGTGATAGGAGGACAGAGGCAGAGAGCTCTTCCATCTGCTTGCCCATAACCAGATGTGATTCTCATACAAGATGTCATGTAACTCTGATAGTGAATGGAACCCTTAATGTCACCTCAAATCATTCACTGACTCTCACTCCCGTTCTGATCCACATCTTTATCTTGAACTTGATTCTGACACCCACTTTGAATCTGGCTTGTATGCAGAACTAACCCTGATGCACTGTCACTACCCTTAGACTGATCCTAATCCTGAGTGGGGCCCTAAGCCTTATATGACCCTAACCTTCATCCTGACTCACAGCACAACCCTGCCTCTTATCTTCATATAAAACCTGACACTGACCATTAGCTTTATATCCTAAGTGAAATTTGTCACCACCCCCGCCCTCAAACTGCCCATCATTTCTCTCTGACCCTGACCCTGTATACAGCCATCACCCAACCATGACCTTTGCTCTCACACGTATGCTGAATCTGACTCTGGCTCTCTCCCTTTTTCTGCTTTCACACTTGAGAACATGGATTACTCCAACTTAGGCTCTGCCATGGCCATCCATCATCCACCAGCCACCACAGAGCTCTCATCAGAACTGAGCCAGTACACAGCCATGCCCTTGCCCATGAACCTCCGTGGTGGTAATTTATTTATTTGAAAGGCAGAGTTATAGACACACACACACACACACACACAGAATTGCATCTGCTGGTTCAATGCCTCAAATGGCCACAATGGCCAGGGGATGGGCCAGAGAGAAACCAGGAGCCAGGAGCTTAATCTGGGTTTCCCATGTGGGTGCAGGGGCCCAAGGACTTGGACCATCCTCCGCTACTTTCCCAGGTGCATTAGCCCAGAGCTCTATCAGAGTGGAATAGCCAGGACTGGAATGGGCACCCACATGGGATGCCAGTGTCACAGGCAGCAGCTTAACCCACTATCCCACAATGCTGGCCTGTGATGGTTAATTGATAATGTCAGTTTGACTGGATTAAGAAGTATCTTGGAGGCCGGCGCTGTGCGTAGCAGGTGAAGCTGCTGCCTGCAGTGCCAGTATCCCATATGGGTGCCGGTTCGAGACCTGGCTGCTCCACTTCCAATCCAGCTCTCTGCTGTGGCCTGGGAAATCAGTAGAAGAAGGCCCAAGTCTTTGGACTTGGAAGAAGCTCCTTGCTCCTGACTTTGGATCGGCCCAGCTCCTGACATTGTGGCTCTTGGGGAGTGAACCAGCGGATGGAAGACCTCTCTCTCTCTTTCTGCCTCTGCCTCTGCCTCCCTGTAACTCTGCTTTTCAAATAAATAAATTCATTTTAAAAAATGGGATGCAGGCATCTCAAGTAGTATCTTAACTGCTGCATCAAATGCCAGCCCCCAATTTAAAACAACACAGCAAAAAAACAACACCTTGAAACTTGGAATGGCATTATTGCGAGTGTATCTGTGAGAGTGTTCCCAAATGAGATTAGCGTGTGAGTCTGAGGAAGTCCTGGCCCACGTGTCGAGCACTATCAACTGGGCAGAGGTCTGGAAGGAGTCAGTAGAGAGGGCAAGTGGATTTAACTAAATAGCATTATGGTAGGTATCTTCTTAAGCATTTTAGTCTTATAAATGATTATAATAACACAATTCACAAAAGTTTAATATATTAACTAAATTATAATTTCCATACTGTTGGCTAACATTTAAAACTTAAACCTAATTTAATTAATAAATTATCTTTAAAATACTTGATTTCTAAAAGAAAAAAAGTGCAAAAAATGCTGACTGCATGTAATTTTAATTTACCCATATTTCTTAGAGTGTCAGTAGATTAGTAAAATGTGGAAACAAAATGTTGGCTTTACATTTTAAAAATTTTAAGTAACAGAAAATAAATGTTCATAATTACCATGATAATTTTTAGCTCTTTGTGCTCTAGGTGTCTGTTACGGTCTAGAAAAGAAAGAAAAATCTGACTGAGGGTGGTACTTATGGTGGTACAGGTCATTAAAGTAATAAATTTCACCCACTTCTCTCCACTTCCCTCGTTACACTGGGAGCATTGCAGTAGCACAGAATGAAACTCTGTCACTTTTGTACACCTTCAAGGATATGGACAGCCCTGAGTGTGTGCCCCAGGGGATCGTGTCTGGCAGGCAATGTTGGGAGGAGTTTTGGACTTCCAAGATACTGGACCTAGGAGGAGTTCCTTGGGTCACCACAGGTACTCTCTTCAAAAGAACTAAGGTAGTTCTCCCGGGATCTTGAATTAGTTTTCACCAGAGTGATCCTGACCCCTGTCTTGTTTCTGTCTTCCTGTCTCGAGATGAACTTTTCCCCCTCTCTCAATTGCTCCTTTTTTTAAGTGTTTTTTTTTTTCTCTCTTTAAGATTTATTTATTTGAGAGGCAGAGTTACAGACAGAGAGAAGGAGAGGCAGAGAGGTCTTCCATCTGCTGGCTCTCTCCCCAGGTGAACACAATGGCTGAGCTGCGCCAGTCCAAAGCCAGGAGCCAGGAGCTTCTTCCTGGTCTCCCATGTGGGTACAGGGACCAAGCACTGGGGCCATCTTCCACTGCTCTCCCAGACCATCAGCAGGGAGCTGGACTGGAAGTGGAACAGCCAAGTCTCCAACCGGCGCCCATATGGGATGCTGGCAGCACAGTAGGAGGCTTAACTTACTACATCACAGTGCTGGCCCCCTCAATTTCTCTTATACCTGCCCCACCATTGGACCATCACTAGAAGCTGCATGATCTTAGACTTTCAGCCTCCAAATTGTGAGCTAAGTAAACCTCTTTTCTTTGTAAGTACCATTGCCACAGATATTTCATTATAGTTATGAAATAAATGGGCAAACAGAATCCCTGTACCTAATTTAGCACCTGGTATGCAGCTTGTGGGAAAGAAGGACAGAGGGATAGGGGATAGTCTACCCAGTTTGTTAACCTTTCTCCCTATATCTGAATTTTTATTAGTAACAAGATAATTGACCTACACAATGCAATGCTAGAATTACTGACTTTGTGAGGAAGCTCACATACAAATAACAAGAAAGTTGGGAGTGAGGGAGAGAGGGAGGATAGGCTGTGAAATATCATTATGCTCTTCAAACTGTTCCCTTTATATAAATAAAAAAGGTTAAGTTTTTTAAAAGCCTGAGAAAACCCCAATAACAAGAATGGCTATTTGGTAGTATATACAGACAACAGTAACAATACCATCTACTTCTGGAGTTTCATTCTTTGGGGTTTTCACAGTTTAGTGTTTTTTAAAGCATTTGTTAGAATGCCAGTGCCCCCAGGAAAAGCAAGGGTACTGCATGTCTTATTCATCATTGTATTCCTAGAGCCAGAATAGTGACTGGGGCATAGTAAGAGTTTAGTAGAGATTAGTTGAAGGAGCAAACTACTTGTACCAGCTCTGATTAATTGCTGGGGTGGTAGCTGACAGTCTTTTGTTGGGAGGTATAGTGTCGTATCAGTAATGGATTAGCAATGTGGGAGGTGTGTGCAGCCTGGCAAAGTGGGCGTGCTTTGAGTGTGTTCAACCACTTTTCTTGCCTTGCCTGTCAGCTAATACTTTAAACACTTACTTGACTGTGAAGAGAAAATCTAAGGAATTAGGAGATTGACAGAGGAATTGTAAATCTAAGATGGAAACGTGAATCTGGGAGATTGGTTCCTCATTTGGCTAAGTATGTTGATTTTGGTGGAAAAAGAAGAACTTTAAGATTTCTTATTTGTTACTTGCTTACTTTTTTCTTTCATTTTTTTTTTAAAACAGAAATTAAAAGGTTGGGCTGTGCAGTGCAACAGTGTTTCAACATTTCACTAATTGAATGAAGCTGGTGATGTGCAACAGAAAGGTTTTCATGTTTACTTATTGAGGTTGGGTGGGCACTGTGTTAATTTCACACTCCTTGAACATGTAGTTCTCCAGTCTGAAAGAAAATAGCATTGCGGAGACTCAGAGATAAAGGGGTGATTTTAAAGAACAAAGAAATGGATTTAAAATCTTCTGTCCCCAGAGTCTTCTATCTTTGTCTGGTAAAGAGGCAGGTGCACTCCTAGGTTTACCTGTTGTTCCAAGGTAGATTATCTCAAGGCTTTCAGTGTAGGATTGGAGTGTGTATGTGGGTGGGGGGAAGGTTCTTGCAGTATTTTATTAAGAGACTGTAGAGAATTTGAAGGCTATACAGAGATATTTCACAGTATAAATACAAAGATCTTATTTTTATACTTGGTTCTGTATAAAACAGTATTCATTTGATTTGGAATGAAGCATACTTATTTACCTACATAGGGCCCCATTTGGGTTTTCTGTTATATTTTTGTCTTACTTTCCAGCTTTCTGGTCAGTGGAGATGTCTCCTTGATCCTGTGGAGGAGTGATTCATTCAATCAGCAAATACTGGGGTGGGCATTGTGATACAACAGGGTAAGCCATCACTTGGGGTGTCCATATTCCGTATGCCTGGGATTAAGTCCCACCTCCACTTCCCATCCAGCTTCCTGCTACTGTGCCTGGGAGGCAGCAGAGTATGGCCCAGGTGCTTGGGTTTCTGCCACTTAGGAGCACCTATTTCCTGGCTTTGGCCTTGCTCATTCCCAGCTATTGTGAGCATTTGGGGAGTGAACCAGTAGATGAAAGCTCTCTCTCTCTCTGCCTTTCAAATAAACAAATAAAATATAGTTTTTAAAAAAAAGACACCCACAAATATTTAGCAGTGGTGCAATACTCAAGTGGCATCCAACTCATACCTTTTATTCTTTTTAAACTTTTCTTTTAAAAAAATTATTTAAGGGGCCGGCGCCGTGCCTTAACAGGCTAATCCTCCACCTTGCGGCGCCGGCACACCGGGTTCTAGTCCCAGTCGGGGCGCCAGATTCTGTCCCGGTTGCCCCTCTTCCAGGCCAGCTCTCTGCTATGGCCCGGGAAGGCAGTGGAGGATGGCCCAAGTGCTTGGGCCCTACACCCGCATGGGAGACCAGGAGAAGCACCTGGCTCTAAGCTTTGGATCAGCGCGATGCGCTGGCTGCAGCGGCCATTGGAGGGTGAACCAACTGCAAAAAGGAAGACCTTTCTCTCTGTCTCTCTCTCTCTCTCACTGTCCACTCTGCCTGTCAAAAAAAAATTTTTAAAAATTATTTAAGGTATACAAATTTCATGTTTCATATATACAGATTTAGGAACATGGTGAGTATGCCCACCATACCCACCCAGATAATTTATCCTTAAACATTTATCTTAATTTGGGTTTCATCTATAGTCAACCCTGAGAAAATGATTTGGATACAGCTAGTTTTCTGGGGGTGATGATTCTGGAAGCAGAAATAAAGAAGTAGAAAAATGAGACAGAAAAGAAAGGAAAGGTAGTAAAGTAGGCAAAACACACCAGCTTAGTGCTGTAGGCAACTTAGTCCCGGTTCTCCTGGGGAAGCCCTGAGAACCTATCTGAAGCATACGTAAAATCTGTGTATCAAAGGGAATTCAGGGACATGGATACACCCACATCTCCTGATGGTGCTCCAAGTTTCCCATGGTGCAAGAGAGAGGTCTTAGGTAGGAGGGACCAGAGACACCACTTGCTGAGATGTCAAGGACTGTGTACCAGAGCTCACGTGAGCCAAGGAGACACAGGGAGTGCATCAATGATATTCATAAATCTTTGCTTTCTCTACTCCAAGGCAAGGTCTCTTTTGGAACTAAGAAACTTCCGAATGAGGTAGACCTGGGGACTGCCACATATGGATGTGTAGCTCCAAAGATTACTACTCACATAGATGGCAATATAGTTATTGTCCCCTCGTGCTATGGAGCTTTTGCAATGAAAAATATATAAAACATTCCCATGGATGTTGGTGTCACTGGCATCCCTTGGAGCCATGCCGGATACAAACTGCAAAGTTGTACACACTGTTTCTCTCATTAACAAATCTTGTTATGAAGGCTGAATATTATTTTCAGAAGAAAAAAAATAAATTACTATCCAACATTAGACAGAGGGCAATTCATAACAAAAGAAAGCGCAGTTAACATGTTTGCATCAGCCCAGCCCTAGTTCCAGGTATCTAATGGCTCACTCCCTAAATGTTCACAACAGCTGGGGCTGGGCCAGGACCCTGGAACTCCATCTGGGTCTCCCACATGGGTGGCAGGGGCCAAAGAACTTCAGCCATCCTCACTGCTTTCCTAGGTGCATTAGCACGGAGCAGGATAGGAAGGGAAGCCTCTTCCCTTGCCTGAGTACTGTGACTTGAGCTGTTACTCACGTGGGGTGCTGGCACAGCAGGCAGCAGTTCAACCCGCCACACCACAACACAGACCCCTACATGAATCTTGATGGCTAAGAACCACGATGCTGGGGTGGGCATTTGGCCTAGAGTTAAGACTCTGGTTAAGATGTCCACATCTGGGGCTGGTCTTGTGGAGTAGTGGGTAAAGCCACCACCTGCAACACAGGCATCCCATATGGACACCAGTTCATGTCCTTGCTGTTCCACATCTGATACAGCTCCCCGCTGATGGCCTTGAAAAAGCAGCAGAAGATGGCCTAAGTGTTTGGGTCCCTGACATCCACATGTAAGAGTAGGATGAAACTCCAGGCTTTGGCGTGGCCAAACCCTGGCCATTGTGGTCAACCAGTAGATGGATGATTTCTCTCTCTCTCTCTCTCTCTCTCTCTCTCTCTCTTTCTCTGTAACTCTGGATTTCAAATGAATCAGAAAAAAAAAAAAAAGTCCACATCCAGGGGCCAGTGTTAATGGATCAGTAGGTTAAACCTTCATTTGCAACACCAGCATCCTGTATCAAAGTCTCAGGTTGAGTTCTGACAACTCTGCCTCTGATCCAGTTTCTTGCTAATTCACAGGAAGTCAGCAGAAGATGGCCCAAGTGTTTAGGCCCTTGCCACCCATGTAGACCAGGGCGGAGTTCCTGGCTCTTGGCTTCAGCCTGGCCCAGGTCTGGCTGTTGCAGCCATTTGGGGAGTGAACCAGCCAATGGAAGATCTCTCTCTCTCTCTCTCTCTCTCTCTCTCTCTCTCTCTCTGACATTCTGACTTCCAAATAAATACATTTTAAAAAAACAAGATGTCTGTGTCCTGTATCAGAGAGCCAAGGCTATAACCCTGTTCTAGCTGCCAGTTCCAGCTTCCTATTGATAAGACTCTAGAAGTTAGCAGGTGATGCCTCAAGTACTTGGGTGTCTACCACCCACATGGCAGATCTGGACTGAATTCCCAGCTCCTGACCCTGGCCCTGACCATTGTGGCATTTGGGAAGTAACCAATGGATGAGAACTCCCTCTCTCTCCAACCCACTGCCTCTTAACTAAAAAATTTAAAAAGGAAAAGAATCAAAATGCTTATAATATGATAGATTTCATCTCTGAATTCTTGTATAAAGCAAATGACAAACATAACTTTCATGTAAACAATACATAATTTAAAACAAAATTTAAAAAAATGGGGCCAGCATCATGGCCCAGCTGATTAAACTGCCACCTGTGATGCCTGTGTCCCATTTGAGCATAAGTTTAGATCCTGGCTGCTCCACTTCCAACCCAGCTCCCTGTTAATGTGCCTGGGAAAGCAGCAGAAGATGTCGTAAGTACTTGGGCCCCTGCCAACCAACCACATGGGAGACCCATATGGAGTTCCTGACTCCTGGCTTCCGTTTGGCCTATCCCTGGCCACTGCATCTATTTGGGGAGTCAACCAGCAAATGAAGATTCCCTTTTTAAATTGCCTTTCAAGTAAATAAATAAATCTTTTTTAAAAATTGTTTTCCTGTTTGTAAACTATTATCACTGTTAATTATAGAATATTGGGGAAAGAAGATAGGTATATAAATATATATATATACATATATATATCATACTTCTCAAATTTCTTTAGAAGATTCACTTATTTATTTGAAAGGCAGAGTGATAGAGAAAGAGGGAGAGACAGAGAGAGATCTTCCATCTGCTGGTTCAGCTGGGGCTGGGCCAGGTTGAAGCCAGGAATCTTGAACGCTATCTGGGTCCCACGCAGGTGGTAGGAGTGCAAGCACTTGGGCCATGTACCTCTGGTTTCCCAGCACATTAGCAGGGAGCTGGATCAGAACTGGAGCAGCCAGGACTGGAACCAGCTCTCTGATATGGGATGTTGAGCGTTGCAGGTTTGCAGCTTAGCCTGCTATGGCACAACACCACCCCCACCTCAAGTTTAAACCTTTCTGAAAGCACCTACCCCAATTTTCTTACTCCTTGAATTTTTTTTTCAAGGACTATTATGGAAGTTGAAAAACACAGGTGAAAAAAATGGTGGCATAATAGATCACCTAATATTGCTATTGATCTGTTGTTGGAACAGACTGTCAGCAAGACGGAGGTGGTTTGCCCAGGGATTAAAAATCCATTATGTGCTAGCACAGAATATGTGCACTGTGAGTTCTTGTGCAAGTACAGTATTACCTGTGTGTTTATGGAGGATAACTCATCCATGGGATAGGAAAAGAATTTATAGTTAAAACACGGTAGAAAAATGACTTTGTTTCAGAGATGAGTTTCATTTTTTGGAAACTAATTTGGAATCATTCTTTCTCACACTTCACTCAGAAAAAAAAAACCTAGGTTTTTCTTTTAACTCCCCATTTTATTTCTGCAAGCACCATGTAGTCTCTTTGCTCATCATAATGACTTTTAAAGGGAGATGATTTCTTGCTCTTTGGAAATGGTCTATCTATTGCCAACTTGGTCACAACAAAACTGATTTCTCATTACCTTGGCTGCAATCATTTATGCCTCTGGCAGAGCCCCTTTTTGTTTTTAAAGGAAATCACAGCAGGCTAGTAGCAGTGGACTTTGGGAGAAGCTGGGGGTCGGGGAAATTAGCAAAGATATTGCTGTAGGGACGCTGCATATTACAAATTGATACTTTTTCTTCCAACCGTCTCAAACATAGGGACAGTGGTTTTCTGGGGGGAAGAATACCCTGAAGATGTCAGTAGCAATGCACACTGTGTAGTTTAGGTCTCTAGCAAGCTTGCATGCTCACTGGACTTTCTCAATGCACATCAGCTTCACTATGCAGCTGAAGACACAACTGTGCGATGGTGATCTTCGTTTCTTTCTCTTTTCCCATCCATCTTCCTCTTCTTTCCTTTATTCCCCGAGTTGAGCCCATGCGATGTATTTGGCATTGAATATGCAGTGTCTTCATGCATTTTTATAATCTAGCGTTGGAGACAAATGGTAAACAAGCGACCACACAAACATAGAATTACAAATTGTGACACGTGCTGGATGGAAAGCGTGGTGCTACAGGAAAAAGCTAGTGAGCCTGGGGTGAAGTGAAGGAGAGGAAAAATCTCTCCATAGAAACCTCTCAGTGCGGGCAAAGAAGAGGAAATATGGGGGTGAGGGCTGAGCATGCGCAAAAGACCTGTGGTAGGTCAGCTTGCCTCATGTGAGAGACAAAAATGCTCAGTGTTGCTCAAGCATTGTTATAGCAAATGAGGGCTGTTGCTGTGGTGCAGCAGGTTAAGCCTCCTCCTGCAGTGCTGGCATCCCTTATAGGCGCTAGTTCAAGTCCCAGCTGTTCCACTTCCTATCCAGCTCCCTGCTTATGTGCCTGGGAAAAGCAGCAGAAGATGGCCCAAGTGCCTGGGCCCCTGCACCCATGTGGGAGACCTGGAGGAAGTTCCTGGTTTCTCGCTTCAGCCTGGCCCAACCCTGGCTGTTGCAGCCATTTGGGGACTAAACCAGCAGATGGAAGATTCTCTCTCTCTCTTTCTCTCTCTCTCTCTCTCTCTCTCTCCTTCTCTCTCTGTATCTCTGCCTTTCAAATAATAAAGAAATCTTAAAAAAAAAAAAAAAAAAAGGAAAGCTGACTGGAGAACCATGAAGTAGAAGCAGTAGTCAGAGGTACAGTCACGTAGGGTAAAGGGAAGAATGTAAAGTGTTGAGAAATCAAACCTGCAAAAGGAACAAAACTGAAAATTAACAGAGGGGGTGGGACTGCACCCCAGTGCCCAGTGCCCTGCGGGTGGTCACTTGTCACTGTGGAGGGCAGTGGTGGCCATGTTGCTGTGTCAGCCACACTGATGCTGAGAAAGGCCCAAACAATGATAGGTACGCACCTTTTCCAACTGATTCTTTGAACTCTAAGGGCTCACCTGGGGACAGATCAGGAAGATGAATGTGGGCCTGCAGCATTAAGCCTCATTTAGAAGGCTGCTGGTAGCTCTGAAGAACAAAAGGTTGTGTCCTTTTGCATGGAGACCTGCTGTCTGCTTGACACAAGATAATAAATAACAAGCCCGCTGTGGCCCTGAGCTCTTCGGAAGGTTTACAACGAGGAAGGTGAAAAATGGCAAAACGAGCTAGAGAGGGGCGCGACTGATGAGGGAGCTATAGAATTGAAATCTGGACTAATACCCATCATTCTTGCAAATGTCTCCATGCATTATCAGGGGTCCTGGGACTTGGAACAAGGCTCTTGATTCTTCGCCAGAGCAAGAAAGCCGCCATCTTCTCTCCTTCCCTCCAGCAAATCTGACTTCCTTTGGAAGCACAGTGGTGTGGGAGGGGACGTGGGGAGGCTCTGATTATTCGTTGATGGAGGAATGTCATACGTCAGCTTTTTTGTGTGAGTGAACAACATTTCATCTTTCACATTAAATGCATTAAATATGTTCTGTCTCTGTTGAAGAAGAAAAAAATGTACTTTATATTGGGGTCAAATATACATAGCATAAAAATTACCATTATAACCATTAAACTTTTGGCTTATTTTTATTTATGTATGAAGTCTCATTTGTGTTTTCACTTCCCAAATGCCCTCTGGGAGGCAGGAACTTGATCCATGTGGTTGGCGAGAACCAAGCTGTCACCTGCCACCTTCCAGGGTCTGCAATAGCAGGAAGTTGGAATCAGGAGCCAGACTGGGAATCAAACCCAGATACTCTGATGTGGGATGCTAGTATTGTAACCACTAGATTAAGCCATTGGGGTCTTAACTGGTATCTTCACAACTAGGCTAAACATCTCATTATAACCATTTTTAAGAGTGCATTGCAGTGATATTCATATTATTATGCAACATCACTACCTGTTTCTTCCCCAGCAGAATCTCTGTGTACCCATTTTCTTTAGACGACCACTGCTCTACTTTCTGCCCCTGTACAATTCACCATTCTGTGCAGCTCACAATGAGTGGAATGCTATAGTGTTTGTCTTTTAGTGATTGGCATACATCACTTAGCATGTCCTCAAGATTCATCCACGTGAATGAATGGATGTTTCAGGATTTCATTCCTTTTGAAGACTGAATAATAGGACATGTCTTCAAAAAGTTCATGGAGAATGCTTAATATGAAAAAAAGTAGGCATGGATTTCCAAATTTTCTTGCAAAAAAATAAACTCATCACTTCATTCCATCTTGCCATGAGCTTTTTGAAATACCTTTGAATTTTATCATCTACATATATGAACATCATGCACATCAAATTTATTTATCTGTTTGTCAAGGATATCTGAGTTGTAGAAAAAGTGCCTTTGAAACACAGAGCAGAGACATGATCATCCTCTTCCCTTACTTAATTGAGCTTTTTCCTTTCACTGTTCTCTCCTTCTTTCCTTCCCTCCCTTTCTCCCTTCATCAGTGGTACAATGGAATTTTTTAAAAAAAAGTTTTGCTTATTTATTTGAAAATCAGAGTTAGAGAGAGAGAGAGAGTCAATATTCCATCCACTAGTTCACTTCTCAGGTGGCTGTAATAGCCAGCTTAGGGCCAGGCTGAGGGCAGTGGCTTTATTTGCTACACCACAATGCCATTCCCAGCAGTGGGATGGAGTTTGATTAAAGTTTGTTGTTAAAAGGAATCTTTAGCAAGTGCCAGAGCTTTGGTGTAGTGGGTAAAGCTGCTGTCTGTAGTGTCCACATCTCATATGGGTGCTGGTTTGAGTCCCGGTTGCTCCACTTCCAATATAGCTCCCTGCTAATGCACCTGGGAAAGCAGTGGAAGATGACCCAAATGCCTGGATCCCTCCACCCATGTGAGAGACCAGGAGGAAGTTCCTGGCTCATGGCTTCAGCCTGGTTCTTGTGGCCATATGTAGAGTGAACCAGCAAATGGAAGACTTCTCTCCCTTTCTGTAACTCTGACTTTTAAATAAATAAATAAATCTTCAAGAAAAAAGAAATTGCCAAAGTGTATTCCCAACTGGTGATGACTTCCTTTTGAGATTCATTGGTTTACCTTTAAAAAGCCAGGAGTCTAGACACAATTAATTCTAACATTTAAATCGCAGGTTGGTAGTTTAGACTAAGTGGGCAAGTACATAGGTTTGATGGATCAGTCATGCACCTAGGGCCTGATGTCAATTTCTCTTATTCATGTAGAGGTACCCAGGTGAACAGAGAAGGGGGCTTTGGACTCAAGAGGAAGTTTTTTTTTTGTTTTTTGTTTTTTTTGTTTGTTTTGTTTTGTTTTTGACAGAGTGAATAGTGAGAGAGAGAGAGACAGAGAAAAGGTCTTCCTTTTTGCCATTGGTTCACCCTCCAATGGCCGCTGCAGCCAGCGCATCTTGCTGATCCAAAGCCAGGAGCCAGGTGCTTCTCCTGGTCTCCCATGTGGGTGCAGGGCCCAAGGACTTGGGCCATCCTCCACTGCCTTCTCGGGCCATAGCAGAGAGCTAGCCTGGAAGAGGGGCAACTGGGACAGAATCCGATGCCCCAACCGGGACTAGAACCCAGTGTGCCGGTGCCACATGGTGGAGGATTAGCCTGTTAAGCCATGGCACCGGCCTCAAGAGGAAGTTTTTAATGACAGTTTCCATCATCGTTCTTGAAGGCCTGAACCAAGATGCACTGTAGAATGAAAGAAGGGAGTAGATTCTCTGAGAGATTAGGTGATGGTTTGGGGAACAATGATAAATAAGAAGTTAGACAAGAGGCTTGCTTCTTCACTAAGCAGACTGCAAAGGTGGAGGAATTGTGAGAAAAACTCAAGTCGGGGCCAGCATTGTGGCACGGTGGATAAAGATGCTGCCCATGAGGCTAGCAGCATCCCATATGGGAGCTGGTTAGAGTCCCAGCTGCTCCACTTCTGATCCAGCTCTGTGTTAATGTGCCTGGGAAAGGAGTGGAACATGGCCCAAGTGCTTTGGCCTGTCCCAGCCCTGCCCATTGTGGCCATCTGGGGAGTGAACTAGTGGGTGGAAGATATTTCTCTGTTTTCCCTCCCTCTCTCCAACTCTGAGTTTCAAATAAATACGTAAATCTTTTTAAAAAAATTTTAAATATCAAGTTGACAAAGTAAAATGCTTATAAAGAAAAAGCTATTTATGGATATTAATTATTTGAAGAATTATTATTTAGGTTTAGCTGGAAGACTGTGGTTTAATGGTAGACATTATTGTTTAAATGATTGACGTGAAAATCATGAACTTCATTTATATTTTCTCGTTATTTCATGTACTGCATAGAATAAACAGCTTCAGTTGCCCTTGATTATAACCATAGTCAGAGGCAAGGGAAAAAATCACCTGCTGTCATCATCTGTGCCAGGTAAGTGTCACAAGGGTGACCTGTAGGGGACCAAACCCGAGGAACCGCAGCGCTAAGATGGCGCTCATTTCCTGCTTCCGGGTTCTTCTTCCCCGGCAAAGTTTCCCGCGCTACCCCTGAGCTGTCCTATCCTGACACAGCCTTGTAATCATATGATTCGTGACGTGTACTGCGTATATATGCCCCGACCACCGGATGTGCGAGTAGTTCCTGCCCGCCAGAGATCGAGGTCTGATCTCCCGCGCCCTGAGTAATAAAGAGCTCTTCTACGAGACGCCCGGTGTCAGTTTCTTGCTGGACGAGAGCGGCGCCGAGCAGCTGGTGGCCCGTACGGGGAAACGAAAGAGCTTGACTCTCGGCGTGGAAGGTAAGCGAGGTAAGTCTTACCGGCGTGGCCCCGTGAGCGAGGTAGGTCTCACGGGTAAGGGGTGGACGCACCCTATTTTCGAGGAAGTGTTTTCCCTCTTTGTTGAGGAAGTGTTTTCCCTCTTTTATTCATGATGGGCAATGCCCCGAGCCAGTCAAATTTGATTGCCCCGTTAAAGGCGCTACTGCGCAACAAGGGAATTAAAGTCTCTCGATCCACGATTGCTGAATTCCTCGGGAGCATTGACTTCTTTGCTCCGTGGTTCGCTCATACAGGCCAGATCACTCTTAGCTGTTGGGAGAAACTTGGACAGGACCTCCGGCGCACGGCCGAGGACCCTAAAGAACCTGATCTCAATCCCATGGTAATTCCCCTGTGGGACTTGGTTCGAGCATGCCTTCGGGAGGAGGGGTCGACTCGGACGAGCGACCCGGCGCTCGCAGCCGCTCGTGATACCTTTGAGGAAGTCCGTTCTCAGAAGTCCGAGAGCGCTCAGGACCTGATAGAGTTTAAGGAAATTGGGTGTCAGACTTCCCTGGCGGCCCCGGACTCTGAGTCCGGCGCCTCCTCCTCTGACGCGGAGGGGGAGGGCGACAGCCCGCATAAATCACCCCCCCCTTTATATTCGCGGTTGCGTCGAAGGTTGAGAGCCGCTGATGCCGCCCCCGCGGCTCCCCCTGGTGGCTACCCACTTGATTATCAGTCTGAAATCATAGCGCCCCCAGGCGGCAGCACTTTTGATGTTAGGCAGCCAACCCAAGCTCCACCCGCACCGCCGTGGCCGCCTGCCGCCCCGCTTGTCGCTACTGCCCCACCCGTAACAGGGAGGCAATTTCATCGGCAAGCCTGGAAACAACTAAAAGCTGACGCCCCCGGCTCAGCCCATGCTTACCCGGTCTTGGGCCTGGGCACCCGAGAGGTCAGATACGCACCGTTGGACATGGCGGTCCTAAAAAGCCTCAAGCAGGCAGTTTCTGACTACGGTGCCACCGCCCCATTTACTATCTCCCTGCTTGAGTCAGTCGGTCAAGAGGTCTTAACACCCAGTGACTGGACTCAGTTGGCTCGCGCCTGCTTAAGTCCCGGCACATTTCTTCTATGGCAGTCTATGAATGCCGAGTGTTGCCACGATCAGGCGGACGAAAACGCTGAGGACGGCAACCCCGCGTGGAACGCCGACATGCTATTAGGGCGAGGACCCCATCAGGCCGATCAAACACAATACCCAAGACAAGTGTACAGACAAATCTCCGAGTGCGCCCGACGGGCGTGGAGACAGGCGGCCACTTCGGGTGGATCCTCTAGCCACCTTACCAAGATTGTCCAAGGCCTGACCGAACCGTTTGCTGACTTTGTAGCTCGGATACTCGAGGCCGCGTCACGGATATTTCCGTCGGACGCAGACGTAAAACCATTGATCAAACAAATCATATATGAGCAGGCTAATAGTGAGTGTAAAGGCATCCTCCGGCAACATAGAAACAAATCTGTGGATTCTTGGCTGAAGTATTGTAGGGACGCCGGCGGCCCGCTTACTAACGCAGGCCTTGCCGCCATGTTGGCCACCTATAACTCCACACAAAAACAGGGAGGAGGTCAGAGCCAGGGGCGCCCGCGGCCCACGATCTCTTCTGGCCTTTGCTTCCAGTGCCACCAACCTGGTCACAGAAAGCGTGACTGCCCTGCGTTTGCATCTGGGCATTCCCCAGCGCACTCCACAAGTGCAGAGCTCTGCCGCAGGTGCCGCAAGGGCCCTCACAAAGCGGAAGACTGCCGTTCCGCCTTTGATGCCGATGGCAATCCCCTCACCGGTAACAGACAGGGGACAAAAAACGGCCAGAGGGGGCTCCCCGCTCCGGCGAGGGGCCCCCAGGTGAACGCCTACACCTCAGTGCCCCCCCCTCCGCTGTTGCCATACCCTCAACCCCCTCAGGCCGCGCCACCAGTGGCTCCGCAGGCCTGGACCTCTGTGCCGCCTCCCCACTCCTCCTAACACCGGAGATGGGAGTTCAGCTGGTAGAAAGTGATTACTCAGGCCCCTTGCCACCGAATTCGGTTGGGCTTTTGCTAGGCCGATCTTCTGTTGCCCTTCGGGGCCTGACGGTAATTCCCGGTGTGATAGACTCTGATTTTACCGGTAAGATAAAAATCATGGTACAAACATTTCAAGGAACCGTTTTAATTAATACTGGAGATTGCATAGCTCAACTTTTGTTGTTACCCAGTCTTCACTCCCTATTCCCTGCAAGAGGCCCCGCCCGCGGCACGAGTGGTTTCGGGTTCTCCGGAACCAATTTCACTGGCCTGCACATGCTTTTGAACGAACGCCCCATGCTTACCCTGTGGATTAATGGTAAAAGTGTTAAAGGTCTCTTAGATACGGGGGCCGATAAGTCAATTATAGCTGAAAAGGACTGGCCCAAAACATGGCCCACTGACGTCGCTGAACAGACCCTACAGGGGCTTGGCTTCGCCAGCTTTCCAAAGAAAAGCGCGGCCCTTCTACCCTGGCAGGACGACGAGGGTCACTCAGGACATTTTGCCCCTTTCGTTTTGCCCCTTCCGGTTTCACTTTGGGGACGGGACGTGTTAACGGAAATGGACGTTGCCCTAACCACCACTTCCCCCGCGGTGCGTTCCATGCTTCAAAAGATGGGGTATGTCCCGGGAAGAGGCCTCGGCATTCAGTTACAGGGCACGCCCTCTCCTGTCCAGCCCGAACATAAACACAATAGAAATGGTTTGGGTTTTTCTTAGGGGCCACTGCGCTGCCTCCTGCATCTATAAAGCCCCTATCAATATCCTGGTTGGTAGACACACCAGTTTGGATTCCGCAGTGGCCCCTGTCACAGGAAAAATTGGAGGCAGTCAAAAAGCTCGTTCACGAGCAGGCTCAGGCGGGACATCTGATCCCATCTACCTCCCCATGGAACACGCCTATTTTCGCAATTCGAAAAAGAACAGGAAAATGGAGACTTTTACACGATCTTAGAGCAGTCAATGCGCAAATGCAGCCCATGGGCCCGGTGCAGAGAGGCCTTCCGCTACTTTCTGCACTCCCAAAAAATTGGCCCGTGATTGTCATCGACCTCAAGGACTGCTTTTTTTCCATTCCTTTATGTAAAGAGGACACTCCCCGTTTTGCCTTTACTGTCCCTACTACTAACCAACAGGAACCAGATAAACGCTGGGAATGGGTGGTCCTACCTCAAGGAATGACAAACAGTCCTACCATGTGCCAAATCTATGTTGCTCGTGTGCTTGACCCAATTAGAGACCTGTTTCCTGACTGCAAGTGTCTCCATTACATGGACGACCTGTTATGCGCTGCTCCTACAAAGGACAGGCTTCGGGCCCTGTACGGCGGGTTGCAACGAGCGCTGCAAGACTCAGGATTGTCTATTTCCCCTGAAAAGGTGCAGGTGTCCTCCGTGGTCACATACCTTGGAACCACGGTCACACCCACCCACACCAAACCTGTAAAGTTGCATATTAAATATCCGAATGTTTCCACGCTCAACGATTTACAAAAACTTCTGGGGGATATCAATTGGATTAGGCCTTTCCTTCGCATCCCCAACGCCACCCTGCAGCCTCTTTTTGACGTCCTAAAGGGGGATCCTAGTCTCACTTCTCCACGAGAACTTACTTCTGAAGCAAAACAAGCATTGCTGGCCGTTAACGAAGCGCTCAGCGAGGCCGCACTTAAGCGGTGGGACCCGTCTGGAGACCTCACCCTGTGGGTCCTCTCCACGCCCAAACAGCCCACGGGCGTTCTCTGGCAAGACGGCCCCCTTCTTTGGATCCACCCCTCGGTGTCACCCACTAGATCCCTCGCCCATTATCCCTCCATGGTGGCGGACGTTGCGCTTATGGCAAACCAGAAGGCTATCCAGCATTTTGGTCGCGAGCCATCTACTATTGTTGTGCCATATTCTGCAGAGCAGGTGCGTGTTCTCACTGCTTGCACTGATTCTTGGTCAATCCTGGCCTGCTCAGTTTCCGCTACAATTACCAACAGAACCCCTCGCGACCCTCTGTTAACCTTCATACAGTCTCACCCCGTAATTTTCCCCAAAATTACATCCTCCAAACCGCTCCCCGAAGCCGTAGTGGTGTACACCGACGGTTCCAATACCGGAGTCGGTGCTTATGTTGCTACCGGAAGCAAGCCGAAAGCCTTTCAGTTTGCGACTGACTCTCCCCAAATAACTGAGCTCCTCATAGTTAATCAGGTACTTTTAGATTTCCCGGAGCCTGTAAACATTGTTTCCGATTCCCACTATGTGGTGAATGCGGTTTCCATATTAGAAACCGTGGGCAGTGTTAGTACATCATCCCCTGTGAGTAATGTTTTCCTCACCCTCCAGCAAGCCATTTGGAATCGGCCCGCTGCCTTTCACATTACCCACATAAGGGCCCATTCTTCCCTGCCGGGGCCTATGGCATTGGGCAATTCCATGGCAGATCTGGCCACACGCCCGGTGTGGATATTCCACTTAGCCTCCCCTGAACAACAAGCCACCTATTTTCATTCGGAATTTCATGTCAATGCCAAAACACTTGCCGCCAAATTTAACCTCCCCCGTGCAATCGCTCGTGATATTGTTCGTCGTTGCGCAGCTTGTCCTACCTTAACCGCTGTCCCATCTTTAGGAGTTAACCCCCGAGGACTCCTGCCAGGACATGTGTGGCAAATGGACGTCACTCATATTCCAGAGTTTGGAAAGATAAAATATGTCCACGTGTCTGTCGACACGTGCTCCCAAATTATTTATGCCTCTCTGGAGACCGGCGAGCGTGTCTCCCATGTCATCGGCCATTGTCTTGCGGCTTGGGCGGCATGGGGCAAACCCAAAATTATAAAGACCGACAACGGACCTGCCTATACTTCCACTTCATTCCAACAATTTTGCTCACGCATGCAAGTCCAACATAAGACCGGAATCCCCTACAACCCCCAAGGTCAGGGTATTATCGAAAGAGCGCACAGAACGCTCAAGGCTTTCCTTTCTAAGCAGAAGGAGGGAATTGCAGCGGGCAAGACACCCCGCATGCGCCTCTCCCTCGCATTATTTACCTTAAATTTTTTAAATTTGACGGATCAGTCTATGCCCCCCGCTGAAAGACACATGATAAAGGAACCCCCTGCACGAGGATTTGTCCGCTGGAAAGATATCCTTACGGGATTATGGCACGGCCCGGACCCAGTACTATGCTGGAACCGAGGCGCAGTTTGTGTTTTCCCACAGGAGACGGGAAGAGAACCCCTTTGGGTCCCGGAGCGATTGGTGAGGAAAGCGGATCCACCGACAGAAGAACCAACACCCTCGCCACAAGACCGACCGCCGGAGGAGCCACCCTCGTCATCAACGGGTGATACCTCCCCCGAGGCTAATAAACCTCAACCCACCTCCTGAGGATGTTGGGCCGTAAACCGGCCGTCGCCCTTCTCTTTCTGGGTCTTATCCTCCTCCCTAGCTCTCATGCAGGCTTAGATGCCCCTGCCCACCGACAACAGGCCTACTTGCAGTACCGCAATAATCCCTGTAGCTGCCCAGTCTCTGCAGACAGCCTACGAGGCATACACCCCTTGAGCTCGACTGACTGTGGGGACAAAACCGTTTATAAGGTATCCTGGGGTTGCGTGGCCATTCCCAAGCCTCGCCCCCATCCCTCGAGTGGTCCCCCACCGCCATGCCCATGCTCCTCCTCCTTTCTCGCGTCCGTACGTAGTTCTTGTTACAAGTCATTCTCTACATGCACCTATCAAAACCGCACTTATTTTACTGCGTCGCTGTTGCCTTCACCGGCATTGCGGCCTGTCTTTCTCGATTCGGGACCTTTTGTTCAGGCCCCTTGCCCCGCCCACTCCAGCCCTTCTGTCGTCTGTTGGGGAGTGGGGGCACCCATATATGTCTCTGATGGTGGAGGTCCTCAGGACCAAGCTCGCCAGAATGACCTATGACCGTGCCCCCACCGAAGACTAGCCCGCCCCTCCTGACGCATTGTACTCCCGCCTTCCTCGTATTGTTTGGTCCCTAGTCTTCTCCCCAATTGGGCATAACCCCGTCCTCCGACCGGGAGTAAAAGACCGAGGCATGCGAGATCAAGGATACCGCAGCGAGCGTTCACCCGGAGGTTCCGGGGGCCTCGGGAGAGTATATGCATGTGCATACGGGGGTGGTCCCAACCCGTCCCAGAAAAAGGGAAACTAAGGGCAAAAGTGAGGCCAAGGGTTGCGGCCGAACCTTTGGTGTATCACAATATGCCCACCGGCACACTGGGCATGCACCTCTGCTCTCTGTCCGGTCGCTGATATCCCGGCCGCCACGGCCGTCGGAGGCTGATTTGCGGAAAATAAAAAGGAGGGAGATGTAGGGGACCAAACCCGAGGAACCGCAGCGCTAAGATGGCGCTCATTTCCTGCTTCCGGGTTCTTCTTCCCCGGCAAAGTTTCCCGCGCTACCCCTGAGCTGTCCTATCCTGACACAGCCTTGTAATCATATGATTCGTGACGTGTACTGCGTATATATGCCCCGACCACCGGATGTGCGAGTAGTTCCTGCCCGCCAGAGATCGAGGTCTGATCTCCCGCGCCCTGAGTAATAAAGAGCTCTTCTACGAGACGCCCGGTGTCAGTTTCTTGCTGGACGAGAGCGGCGCCGAGCAGTGACCTATAATTATCCATTGCCACTTCAGTAGAGGGGAACAATTATAGCAAGGGCACTTCTGTGTCATATTTCAATATAATCGGCTTGGGGACTGATGAATTGTAAATGCATGGGGCACCAGGTCTTAGAATAATTTCCATACCCAATGGGGTAGAGATCTTTGTCAGAGAATGTGAAAATTAGTGGAGCAACATTTCATTCTGACTATTCTTATATATGTCTTGGAAACCTAGCCAGAGTTTCATCTTGGGTCAAATATTGAATAAAACCCAATTATGGAAGACAGTTGATTGGTTCCTTGAAAGTCTGGGCAGGTATAGCTCAACTTGCTCATGGGGCAGGTTAAGGAATTAAATGAGATCACGTGAGTGGCTCAGCTAGACACAGGTCAGCAACAAAAGATTTATATGGTGATGAGAGTTGCAGTAGTAGCCGTAATTATTCACCAGAAATGATATTAGAAAACAGATTATTTTCAATATTCCTCGAGATAGTCAGTCATCATATAGATTTTTTCCTATGCATTTGTAAATTGTTTATCACATTGGCCGGCGCTGTGGCTCAACAGGCTAATCCTCCACCTTGCGGCGCCGGCACACCAGGTTCTAGTCCCGGTCGGGGCACCGGATTCTGTCCCGGTTGCCCCTCTTCCAGGCCAGCTCTCTGCTGTGGCCAGGGAGTGCAGTGGAGGATGGCCCAAGTCCTTGGGCCCTGCACCCGCCTGGGAGACCAGGAGAAGCACCTGGCTCCTGCCTTAGGATCAGCGTGGTGCGCCGGCTGCAGCACGCTGGCCGCGGCGGCCATTGGAGGGTGAACCAATGGCAAAGGAAGACCTTCCTCTCTGTCTCTCTCTCTCACTGTCCACTCTGCCTGTCAAAAAAAAATTGTTTATCACATCTAAAATTACCCCCTTATGATTTCTGCTGCCTTGTATCCTTGCCTCATGTAATCCCCTCCCTCTGAGCATGGGCTGACAAAAGACAGGGGATGTTATCTCATAGACTAGGTTAGAAAAGAGAGAGAGAGAGAGAGAGAGAGAATGAGAGAGAATGAGAATCTTCCATCAGCTGGTTCATTCCTTAAATAACCGCAATGTCTGGGGCTGTGCCAGGCTAATTTCAGGAGCTGAAATTCCATCCAAGTCTCCCACAAGGATGAAAGGGGCCCAAGCATGTGGATCATCATCTGCAGCTTTCCCAGGCACATTAGTAGGAAGCTGGATGGGAGGTGGAGCAGCCAGGACTCCAACTAGAGCCAAGATATAGGACACTGGTATCCATAGGCAGCAGGTTAACCAGCTGTACCACAATGCCAGCCCCATGGCTTCTACTTTGGGTACGCTCCCTCACTCTGTTATTTTAGCTCCTTCTGGAAACCAGGGGCCATGTTGCAAACTCCCATGAGAAAAGGCTCAATGTGGAAAGGACGTGAGGGTGGCCTCTAGGCAGCAGACACAGAAGAATTAGGCCCCTCACCTCCACATCTGGTGAGAAACTATCTAAAGCTTAGCCCTTTTGTGCTGTAAAATATGTAACAAAAATATCACAAACTGGGTAATTTATAAAGAGTAGAACTGGAAGTGGTTGTTTAGCCTAGTTGTTAAGATGTCTGTGTCCCACCTCAGAGTACGTGGGTTTGGTTCTTATCTCTAACTCCCACCTTCAGCTTCTTGCAATGCATAGCCTGGGAGGCAGTGATGAATGATGAGTTTATGAGTTCCTGCTGCCCTTATGAGAAACCTCGGTTGAGTTCCTGACTCCTATCTCCAGCCTTGGAGCAGCTCCCAGTTCTTGTGGGCTTTTGGGGAGTGAACCAGTGGAACCAGTGGATGGAAAGTTTCTGTATCTCAAATAAATTTCTAAAAAATAAAAATTTTTTTAAAAATAACAATTTTATTTCTTACAGTTCTAGAGGCTGGGAAGTTCAAGATGAAGATGTCAGCAGATTTAGTATCTGATGAGGACTCAGTTTCTGCTTCTAAGATGGTGCCTTAAATGCTGTGTCCTTACATCGTGGAAGGCAAAAGGCACAAGGCTGAATATTTTGTGAAGTCTCTTTTATGAAGCCCTCACTCTCATTAGTGAAGGAGAAGCCATCATGAACCAGCTATCTCCTAAAGACCCCTCTCTCTTCTTTTTTAAAGATGTATTTACTTATTTATTTGAAAGGCAGCGTGAGAGGGAAGAGGGGGAGAGACAGAGAGGAAGAGGGGAGAGAGAACGAACCTCCATTAGCTGGTTCACTCCACAAATGGCACCAGTAGCTGAGGTTGGGCCAGGCTAAAGCCAGGAACCAGGAACTCCAGGGGCCCAAGCACTTGGGCCATTTTCTTCTGCTTTCCCAGGTGCATTAGCAGGGAGCTGAATCAGAAGTAAAGCACATGAGACTTGAATTTGCACTCTGATATGAGATACTGGCATTACAATTGGTGACTTAACCCACTGAGCCACAATGCCAGACCCAAGGACCCTCTTTTTTTTCCTCAGAAACCTTTTATTTAAGGAATACAAACCTCATGGATTTCATAAATACAATTTTAGGAATATAGTGTGTCTTCCCACTGTACTTGCCATCCCACCCACACTCCCACCCCTCTTACTCCTCCCTCTCCTATTCTCATTCTTATTTTTAACTAAGTTAATTTTCAATTAACTGTATACATTATGATTAACTCTATACTAAGTAAAGAGTTCAACAAATTGTATGAAAAAAAACAAACCCTGTTCTTCAACAGTCAAGTCACTGCATCTTGAAGTGTTAATTTCACTTCTATATATTACCTTTTAGCTGCTCTATTGGTTATCACAGATCAGGGAGAACATATGGTATTTGTCCTTTTGGGACTTTTTTCACTAAGTATGATATTGTCCAGTTTCATTCATTTTGCTGCAAATGACAGTATTTCATTTTTTACCGCTGTGTAGTATTCCACAATATACATATCCCATAATTTCTTTATTCAGCCTTTAGTTGATGGACATTTGGGTTGATTCCCTGTCTTAGCTATTGTTAATTGAGCTGCAGTAACCATGAGGGTGCATATAGCTCTTTCATATGCTAATTTCATTTCCCTTGGGTAAATTCCCAGGAATGGGATGACTGGGTCATATGTTAGGTCTACGTTCAGATCTCTGAGGTATCTTCATACTGTCTTCCACAGTGGATATACCAGTTTACATTCCCACCAACAGTGGATTAGGATACCTTTTTCCCCACATCCTCACCAGCATTTGTTGTTTGTTGATTTCTGTATGAAAGCTTTTTTAACTGGGGTGAGGTGAAACCTCATTGTGGTTTTGATTTGCATTTCCATGAGGGCTAGTGATCCTGAGCATTTTCTCATGTGTCTCTTGGCCATTTGAATTTCCTCTTTTGAAAAATGTCTGTTTAAGTCCTTGCCCATTTCTTAATTGGGTTGTTTTGTTATTGCTGTGTTTCTTGATCTCTCTCTCTTTTTAAACATTAGCTGCTACATTGAGATTTTTGATCCATTTTGAGTTACCTTTTGTCTATTTTTTAAAAAGATTTATTTATCTGGAAGGCAGAGTTAGAGAGACTCAGAGGCAGAGAGAGAGAGGGAGAGAGAGAGAGAGAAAGACAGGTCTTCCATCTGCTGGTTCATTCCCCAGAAGGCTGCAACAGCTAGAGTTGCATCAATCTGAACCCAGGAGCTTCTTCTGGGTCTCCCAAGAGGATGCAGGGCCCAAGGGCCTGGGCCATCATCAACTGCTTTCCCAGGCCATAGCAGAGAGCTGGATTGGAAGTGGAGCAGCCAGGACTTGAACCAGCACCCATATGGGATGCCAGCATTGCAGGTGATGGTTTTATCCACTATGCCATAGCACCAGCACATTTTCATCTCTTTATATATTCTATTTATTAATCCTTTTTCAGTTGAATAGTTTGCAAATAATTTCTCCCATTCTCTAGGTTGCCTCATCACTTTGCTGAGTGTTTCTTTGTAGAACAGAAGCTTTTCAATTTGATGTAATCCCATTTGTCAATTTTGGCTTTGATTGCCTTTGCCTCTGGGGTCTTCCAAGAACTCTTTGCCAATGCCAATGTCCTGCAGGGTTTCCTCAATGTTCTCTAATAATTTGATGGTATCAGGTCATAGATTTAGGTCTTTAATCCATTTTTAGTGTATTTTTATGTAAGGCTTGAGGTAGGAGTCTTGCTTTATACTTTTGCATGTGGAGATTCAGTTTGCTCAGCACCTTTTGTTGAAGACACTGTTGTTGCTCCACGGATTAATTTTAGTTCCTTTGTCAAAGATAAGTTGGTTGTAGATGTGTGGGTTGATTTCTGGCATTTCTATTCTGTTCCTTTGGTCTATCCATCTGTTATTGTACCAGTACCAGGCTGTTTTGATTATAACTGCCCGGTAGTATGTCTTGAAATCTGATATTGTGATTGTTCAGGCTTTCTTTTTGTTGTATAAGATTACTTTAGCTATTCAGGGTCTCCTGTGTTTCCATATGAATTTCAGCATCATATTTTCTATATCTGAGAAAGTCCTTGGTATTTTGATTTGTGTCACACTGAATCTATAAATTGCTTTTGGTAGTATAGACATTTTGATAATATTGATTCTTCCAATCCATGAACATAGAAGCTTTTTCCATTTGTTTGTATCTTCTTTGATTTCTTTCTTTAATGTTTTGTAATTCTCATCATAGAGATCTTTGACATCCTTGGTTAAATTTACTCCAAAGTATTTGATTTTTTTTTTTTGTAGCTGTTGTGAATGAAATCGATCTTAGAAATATTTTCTCAGTAGTGGCATTGTCTGTGTATACAAAGGCTATTGGTTTTTGTGTGTTGATTTTATATCTTGCCACTTTACCAAACTCTTCTATGAGTTCCATAGACCCAATTGGTGGAGTCTTTTGGATCCCCTATTGTAACATCATGTCATCTGCAAATAGGGATAGTTTGACTTCCTTCTTCCCAATTTGTATCCCTTTGATTTCTTTTGCTTGCCTGATGGCTCTGGCTAAAACATTTAGGACTATCTTGATAGCAATGGTGAGAGTGGGCATCCTTGTCTGGTACTGAATCTCAGTGGAAATGCTTCCAACTTTTCCCCATTCAACAGGACACTGGCCACGGGTTTGTCATAAATTTCTTTATTATGTTGAGGAATGTTCCTTTTATATCCAATTTGCTTAAAGTTTTCATCATGAAAGGGTATTTTATTTTATCAGATGCTTTCTCTGCATCTATTGAGATAATCATATGGTTTTTGTTCTTATATTGTTAATGCAATGTATCATATTGATTGATTTGTGAATGTTCGATCATTACTGCATACCAAGAATAAATTCCACTTGGTCTAGGTGAATGATCTTTCTGATGTGTTGTTGGATTCATTGACTGGTATTTTGTTGGGGATTTTTGCATCTATGTTCATCAGGGAAACTGATCTGTAGTTCTCTTTCTCTGTTGTATCTTATTTTTTTTAAGTTATTTTATTTATTTGAAATACAGAGTTACAGAGAGAGGTAGAGAGAGAGAGAGAGGTCTTCCATCCATTGGTTCATTCCCCAGATGGCTGCAACTGCGCTGATCTGAAGCCAGGAGCCAGGAGCTTCTTCCAGGTCTCCCTTGCGGGTTCAGGGGCCCAAGGACTTGGGCCATCTTCTACTGCTTTCCCAGGCCATAGCAGAGAGCTGGATCGGAAGTAGAGCAGCCGAGACTAGAACCACCACCCATATGGGATGCCAGCACTTCAGGCCAGGGTTTTAACCCGCTGCACCACAGCACCGGCCCCTCTGCTGTATCTTATTTCAGATTTAGGAATTAAGGTGTTGATGGCTTCATAGAAGGAGTTTGGGAGGATTCCCTCCCTTTCAATTGTTTTGAATAACTTGAGAAGGATTAGAGTTAGTTCTTCTTTAAAAGTCTGGTAGAATTCACCAGTGAAGCCATCCTTTCCTGGGCTTTTCTTTGCTGAGAGGGTCTTTTTTTACTGATTTAGATTCCACCTCAGTTATCGGTCTGTTTAGGTTTTCTATATCTTCATGAGTCAATTTATGTAGGTTGGATGTGTCTAGGAATCTATCCATTTCTTCTAGGTTTCCCAATTTTTGACATACAGTTCTTGGTAGTAATTTCTGAAGATTCTTTTTATTTATTTATTACTTTTTATTTTTTAAAAAAGATTTATTTATTTGAAAGTCAGAGTAACACAGAGAGAGGAGAATCAGAGAGAGAGGTCGGTCTTCCATCGCTGGCGTACTCCCCAATTAGCCACAATGGCTGGAGCTGCACCAATAAAGCCAGGAGCCAGGAACTACTTCTGAGTCTCCCCTGTGGTTGCAGGGACTCAAGGGCATAGACCATCTTCCACTGCTTTCCCAGGCCATAGCAGAGAGCTGAATTGGAAGTGGAGCAGTCGGGACTCGAACCAGTGCCCATATGAGATGTTGGCACTGCAGGTGGTGGCTTTACCTGCTATGCCACAGCCCCTGAAGATTCTTTTTATTTCTGTGGTGTCTGTTGTTACATTTCCTTTTTCATCTCTAATTTTATTGAACTTGGGTCTTTTCACTTTTTTTTTTTTTTTTGGTTAGTTGGGCCAATGGTGTGTTGATTTTTTTTATTTTTTCAAAAAACAAGCTTTTCATTTAGCTGATCTTTTGTATTTTTTGTTTTACTTCTGTTTATTCTCTAATTTTAATTTTTTTTACTAGTTTTGAGTTTGGTTTGTTTTTTGTTGTTTGCATTGATAGCTCATTTTTTTGGTGCTTTCCAAATCTTGATGTAGGGACCAATTGCTATAAACTTTCCTCTTAACACTGTTTTTGTTGCATCCCATAAGTTTTGATATGTTGTATTGTCATCTTCATTCATTTCCAGAAAATTTTTTTTTGATAGACAAAGTGGACAGTGAGAGAGAGAGAGACAGACAGAAAGGTCTTCCTTTTCCGTTGGTTCACCCCCCCCAATGGCCACTGCGGCCGGCACGCTGCGGCCGGTGCACTATGCTGATCCGAAGCCAGAAGCCAGGTGCTTCTCCTGCTCTCCCATGTGGGTGCAGGGCCCAAGGACTTGGGCCATCCTCCACTGCCCTCCCGGGCCACAGCAGAGAGCTGGACTGGAAGAGGAGTATAACCGGGAGAGAATCCAGCGCCCCAACCGGGACTAGAACCCGGTGTGCTGGCGCTGCAGGCAGAGGATTAGCCTATTGAGCTGCAGCACCAGTCTCCAGAAATTTTTTGATTTAAGTTTTTATTTCTTCAGTGACCCATTTTTCATTCAAGAACATGTTGTTCAGTTTCCATATATTTATGTATGTTCTAGAGATTCTTGAGTTGTTGATTTTCAGCTTCATTCCATTGTGGTCTGAGAAGATGCTGGTATGATTTTGATTTTTTTGAACTTGCTGAGACTTGGTTTATAGCCTAGCATGTGGTCAACCCTAGAGAAAGTCCGTGCACTGGTGAGAAGAATGTGTATTCTGCATCAGCAGGATAAAAGTTCGGTAGATATCGATTAGGTCCATTTGGTCTATAGTGTTGATTAACTCTGTGGTTTCCTTGCTGATTTTCTGTCTGGTTTATCTGTCCATTGCTGAAAGTGGAGTATTGAAGTCCCCCATTACTATGGTATTGGAGTCTATGTCTCCCTTTAGATTCATTAATGTTTCTTTTAAATAGCCAGGTGCCCTGTAATTAGGTGCATATACAATTTGTATTAGTCACATCTTCCTGTTGAAGTAATCTCTTGTCATTACAAGAGTGACTTTCTTTGTCTAGTTTGCCTGATATTAAGATCTTTTTTGGTATCTGTTAGCATGGAATATCCTTTTTCATCCTTTCACTTTCAGTCTGCCCAAAGTCCCAGCCACACCCTGTGCCCTCCCATGCAGCCACAATGTTTTCACAGTCCCAGCACATGGGCTTCCACAGTCAGGAGCTCTCAGCTCCTTGTCAGTTCTCCCAGCCAGACTCGGGCATCTGCTCTTAGCTGATTGCTGGCTGCGTGGACATGAGCTGGTGCAGCTGTTCTATTTGTCCAAAATGGTGCCTGCCCTCTCTCAGTTAGTTACAGGACATGGGAGAGAGAAATGTGCCCCCTTTTCTCCCCCTCTAGGTTGGCAGGTACACTGTCCCCAACAAGGATCCAAGCCAGACTCCCGCCAGGCTCTTCTCACAGCTTTATCACCAGTGGCTTGGGCTGCTGCTGTCTGGTCTCACCTCACTCCAAAGCTGGTGCTGAGACTCTCCCCTCCTGGGGTCCTGAGTTGTGTGCGTCCACAGTGTCCCTCTAATTTGCGTCCAATTTCCTCTGCCATTTTCTCCCTAATTCTTCCCTGAGATTGCTCACTCTCCTTTTTTTTTTTTTTAAGCTATCTTCTCCTAGACTAGAACAGTAAGTCCCTCCCTATTCTGCCACCTTGACAACTCTCAAGGCCTGTCTTAATAACATCACTGTGTGATTAAGTATCAACATAGGAATTTTGGAGGACAAAGTTCAGATCACAGGAATTACTAATTTTCAATAAAGATCAGTAAGAAGAGATTGGTGCTCAGACCTCAACCCTGCTGAAGATTATGTCTGTGATTTTTGTTTAAATCAGGGTCTTTTGTGACGTGCCTTTGAGCACTTGCTAATTTTTTAAAATATGATGAAGATTTATGAGCTTGTTTAAAAGTAAACTTGGCTTACAGATTTTACTGAGAGACAATGTTATTACCATAACGTTGCAGGTGTAATGCAAATCAGTGTTTCCCACATTGCTTGTACCTTTTAAAATGAAAGATTTCAGGGCATATGCTGTCTGCACTGTGGTGATAATAATGCTGTAGAATGAGAGATTTGAAGACGTATCCTGCCTGTAGTGTGGTGATAATGGTGATGCATTCAGAGTCCATCTAAAAAGCATGCCTAAGTAGTCATCAATCTTTCTCTTAGCACGCCGTGAAAAGGAGGCCCCAGGTCATGTTTTAATATCTGTATTTCCTTAAGGACTTCTAGTGGCTGCATGAAATACCTGGAAAAGCTTTTAACTTTGTACCAAAAAAAAAAAAAAAAAAGGAATATACTTTTCATCTTGATTCTGAAAGGCCCTGATGAATTATATTCCCCTTCAGGTTACCAGAAAATGACAAGATAGCTTCTCTTTACAAAGTTAAAGGCAATCATTACATTAAAGAGGAAAGGGTTTTTCCCATAATTTTAGACCAAAGGATGTAGGAAGTCAAAATTAAAATCAGAATTCTGGGTCAAGTTTTCTCTAAAGGGAAGGGGTTCTTTCTGAAACTTGCAAGATGTTAGCAAGTAGAAATAAGATCTACATTCACTTAGGGTGGTATAGTAATATTGCAAAGTGATATACACCTTAATAATTTATCATTCTCTCATAACATTTAGAATCTATAACATAAATAGAAAAATTCAGAAAAAGATGAATATTTTCTATATGCTAAGCAGTAGGCTACATACTCTTCATGTATACACATATTATTCAATCCTCATCATCCTGCAAGATACTCATATTTTTAAAAAAACTTTCTTGCATATAATTTACATTAATAAATATATCCATTTTAATTATTCAAGTTAATGAATGTTGGTAAACATATACACCCGTGCACCCTCCACCATAACAACAGACTGATTATGTCCATCATTGCAAAATAGTTTTTTGTGCCCCCTTGGTAGTCAATCTGTGTCCCTACCACAGCCCCTGGAAACCACTGATGCACTGTCATAATTTTGTCTTTCTTAGAGTCTCATTTGAATGGATTGCAAGGAAGGTAGCCTTTTGTATCTGTTTTTTTCACTTAGCAGGTTTTGAGACTGATCCACATTGTTACATGTATCCAATGTATCCATAGCTCATTTCTTTTTAATTGCTGAGTAATATTTCATTGAAAAGAGGCACCATAGCCGGCGCTACGGCTCACTAGTCTAATCCTCCGCCTTGCGGAGCCAGCACACCGGGTTCTAGTCCTGGTCGGGGCACCGATCCTGTCCCGGTTGCCCCTCTTCCAGGCCAGCTCTCTGCTGTGGCCAGGGAGTGCAGTGGAGGATGGCCCAAGTGCTTGGGCCCTGCACCCCATGGGAGACCAGGAGAAGCACCTGGCTCCTTCCATCGGATCAGCATGGTGCACCGGCGGCAGCGCGCCGGCCGCGGCGGCCATTGGAGGGTGAACCAATGGCAAAAGGAAGACCTTTCTCTCTGTCTGTCTCTCTCACTGTCCACTCTGCCTGTCAAAAAAAAAAAAAAAAAAACAAAAAAAAAAAAACAAAACCTATCTTGTATGGGGGCTGGCGCTGTGGCACAGCAGGTTAATGCCCTGGCCTCAAGTGCCGGCATCCCATATGGGCGCCGGTTCGAGACTGGCTGCTCCACTTTTTTTTTTTTTTTTTTTTTGACAGGCAGTGAGAGAGACAGACAGAGAGAAAGGTCTTCCTTTTGCCATTGGTTCACCCTCCAATGGCCGCCGCGGCCGGCGCGCTGCCGCCGGTGCACCGCGCTGATCCCAAGGCAGGAGCCAGGTGCTTCTCCTGGTCTCCCATGGGGTGCAGGGCCCAAGCACTTGGGCCATCCTCCACTGCACTCCCTGGCCACAGCAGAGAGCTGGCCTGGAAGAGGGGCAACCGGGACAGGATCGGTGCCCCGACCGGGACTAGAACCCGGTGTGCCGGCGCCACAAGGCGGAGGATTAGCCTAGTGAGCCGCGGTGCCAGCCACAAGATAGGTTTTGATACTTGGAGATGGGGTGCTGGTGGAACTCCTGAGCTTTGGGAGTCCCTTAGCATTGGGCAGTGGGTAGATGAAAGGACTATGAGGAGACGGTCAAAGTCTACTGATAGAACCCTGCTGGAATTGAGCACAGCCAGTGAGGTTTACAGGAAAAATGTGGTAGGCAGAATTCTAAAGACCCTCAGGATTCCTGACCCCTACTGTACTTCTTTTGCATAGTTGTTCCTCTTGAGCTGGGGGCAGGACTAGTGAGTGTGAGGAATATTACTGCTGTGAGTAGGTTGCATTACCCAGCCAAAGAGATTTTGCAGATGTAATTAGGGTCCCTAATCAGTTGACTCTGAATTGATGAAGATGTAAATTATCTTAGTCTGGGAGGGCCTTACCAAATCCTGTAACTTTTTAAAAAAGATTTATTTACTTATTTGAGAGGCAGAGATACAGACAGAGGTAGAGGCAGAGAGAAAGAGATCTTCCATCCCCCGGTTCACGCCCCAAATGGGCTGCAACGATTGGAGCTGGGCCGATCTGAAGACAGGAACCAGGAACCTCTTTCACTTTTTCTGGGTCTCCCACATCGGTGCAGGGCCTCAAGGACTTGGGCCATCTTCCACTGCTTTCCCTGGCCATAGCAGAGAGCTAAATCAGAAGGGGGCAGCCGAAACAACAACCAGCAGCCATGTGGGATGCTAGCGCCGCAGGTGGAGGCTTTACCCACTATATCACAGCACCAGCCCAATCATATGACATCTTAAGAGTCGAGAGAGGCCGGTGCCGTGGCTTAACAGGCTAATCCTCCGCCTTGCGGCGCTGGCACACAACCGGTTGGGGCGCCAGATTCTGTCCCGGTTGCCCCTCTTCCAGGCCAGCTCTCTGCTCTGGCCTGGGAAGGCAGTGGAGGATGGTCCCAGTCCTTGGGCCCTGCAACCTCATGGGAGACCAGGAGAAGCACCTGGCTCCTGGCTTCGGATCGGCGAGATGCGCCGACCGCAGCGGCCATTGGAGGGTGAACCAACGGCAAAAAGGAAGACCTTTCTCTCAGTCTCTCTCTCACTATCCACTCTGCCTGTCAAAAAAAAAAAAAAAAAAAAAAAAGAGTCAAGAGGAGGTCAACTAAATTGCTTTGAGAGGGAAAGGGCTAAGAAATATTCTTCAGGCATAGAAGGAAAGTAGGATGCTTGAGCATGCATCTCTGTGAGTAGTCCTTTCAGTGGTAAGGGTGACAGCAGACTGCAGCTGATGGTGTGCACCACGGTAAGAAATAGCAGGACCATCCCCCCATGGGCTGAAGAGGGAAGATATCTTGAGCAGGAAAAGGGTAGTACCATCATCTTTACAGAATATTTTTTAAAGATTTATTTTGTTTATTTTTAAAGAGTTACAGAGAGGGAGAGGCAGGGGAAGGCAGATAGAGACAGAGATCTTCCATCTGCTGGTTCACTCCCCAAAAGGTTGCAACGGCCAGAGCTGAGTCGATCTGAAGCCAGGAGCCAGGAGCTTCATCTGGGTCTCCCATGTGGGTGCAGGGGCCATCCTTTACTGCTTTCCCAGGTGCATTAGCAGGCAGCTGGTTCAGAAGAGGAGCAGCTGGGACTCCAACCGGTGCCCATATGAGATGTTGGCACTGCAAGCAGTGGCTTTACCAGCTACACCACAGCACTGGCCCCTAGGAAATGTTTTCTGTGAGCCATGAACCAGGCCAAGGACTTGAATGCATTATGTCATTTAACCTGTAGGAATATCATATGAAGAAGTTACAGAAGGGGGAGGGACCCAATCTTAGAACAGGATGCCCAAACCCAGTAGTTGATAACTCAGAATTTGAATCCCACACAATCCTAAAGCGATTCTTATTATTTCTAGACCAGATCTTATCTAGAAGAGCAATGATTCTGACAATGGTCTCAATGATGGACTACATAAAGGCCACACCGGAGTCTACCAAGACTATTGTGAGGGTTTTGAGGGACAATGATGAAGGCACCAGGTAAAACTTCAGTCCTGGCTCTGTTATGTTTGCTGCAGCTTTGGGTTTGCTAGTTCTCAGAGCATCAGAATCTCCTGTAAAATGAAAATAATGGTTACCTTATAGGGTGTGAGAATTACGTAAGAAAATGCCTGTCAATCACCTAACATCACGATGAAAAGACAGCTGGTCCTTAAAACGTATGTAAGGTCTGAAAGCGTTTATTTGTTTAAGTGTAAAGACGTGCTCATTCCGAGAAACTTGAATTAACGGGGGCTTCCAGGTGTACACAGGAATAAGAGAACCAGACGAGCAGATGAATAAGTTCAAGTAATATTCAGTGTAAAAACTGCCGGTAAGAGGAGAAAGTTAGCTGCAACTCAAGGAAATTTTTGAGGTCTTTTTCTGTCTTTATATAATCATTTGATAATGAGTTCATTCACCAGAAATGCAGGCAAAATGTGTACATTTAAGACCAAGAAATAACCCATGTGGATGCTAAGAAACTCCAAGTCAGATCCTGAAACAGCCCCCCCTTCTATTTAGAATCACCGTGCCCTCACGCAGTGTCAAAATTGCTCGCGAGAGTTTGTCCTAGCTGCTTCCTGAGGCTAAGGCGGGAAACGCGAGCAGAAATGAGCCGCGAGACCCGGCCAGACCCCGCCCTCCTCCGGGCTCAGAGCCCCGAGAGCTACACGTGCAGTTGTTTTGGTCTGACGTCACGGGATCCCGGAAGTCAGCCAAGACAAGCCCCGCCTCCAACATGGCTGCGCGCAGACCATGGGGCCGTGACTCGCCTCTGCTCAGTCTCGAGTTATAGCGTTAACCTGCTTTGCGGAGCGATGGACCCGCCGGGGTTCACAGCGTCACTGGTGGTGAGTGCAGGGCGGTGGGCTGGGCTCGTTGGGCTGCCGAAATCCGCCGCTGGAGTCCGTGAGGGCGTTTCTGCTCCGGCTTTTTCTTCCGGTGTTGAGCGCTGGACTGCCCTCGGGTCACCCTGGGCTCCGCGTTCCCAGGCCGCCGCCGGACCTGGTCCAGTGCCGCGTCTGTTCTGCTCGGTTGTAAGAGAGAAGAGAACTGGGGGTGCTTGGGTCTTTGTTTTACGCGTGTTCGCTTAAAGAGAAGAGCTTCCATTATATAATGTAACCGTGCTGTGAGGGTTTTTTTTTTTTTAATATTTATTTTGTTTGAAAGGCAGAATTACGGAGAGAGATCCATCTTCCTTCAGCAGGTTCATTCCTTAAATGGCTGCAATGGCCAGGGCTGCGCCAGACCGAGCCAGGAGTTTCATCTGGATATCCCACGTGGGTGCAGGGGCCCAAGCACCTGGGCCATTTTCTGCTGCTTTCTCAGGCGATCCAAGTGGAGCAGCCGGGTATTGAACTGGCACCCATATGGGATGCTAGCTTCACAGGCTGCTGCTCAAACCACTATACCACAACACAGGCCACCCGTGTTGCTTTTTTAATATTAGAAATTGACATTCACTCATTGAAGCATAATTTATTTATTCCAAGCACAATTTATTTGTTTATTCCAAGCATAGGGTTTGGAAATATATCCATAGGCACAAGTAGCTGTGCTCTGGAGTCAGCAGCCAGCCAGTTCCTTAGAAAGCTATGTGAATCAACACTTCAAACCTCAAAAACTGAAACAAAAAAGATCCTTTCACAAATGAATGTTTCGAAGTGTCTATTATGGCAGGCACAGTAGGGGATATTAGATACAGCAGTGAACAAGAGATTGCTTGATGACATTTTCACGGTGGGGTAGTGGGCAAAGGCAGACAGGTAGTTTTAAAAATGCCTCTTCACTGGGCAAATGGAGGCCCAGAGGCATTTGTTCATTCAATTTCCCACTGTTTGGAGTTGCAGGTGTTGGAGATAACATGGTGAACAAGATAGACCTGCTCATAGAGGTCAGGTGTTGCCATGGAATCGTCAGATGACTGTTGGGATAATTGACAGGTGGGCCGGCTTCAGGGTATAATGGGCATATGTGGAAGAAAGAGGTGTCTTGGCCAGACTTGTGGATGATGGCTTTTAAATATTGATGTGCTCAAACTTCTGTAAACTAGGTCTTGAGAAATAAAGAAATACATTACCGCTTGTAAGTAGGTTTCTTTTGGGCCTGGTGAGATAGCAGTTTTGTCAATATTCAGGTGTTGACTCTTAGCATATGTAATAACTATTCTCAAGCAATTGCAATCTTTTTAGTTTTCCAAATGAGCAAATTGTAGTAGAGAGGCTACTTGTCCAAAGTGATACACGTGAGATTCCCTTCTGCCCCTGCCTTTTTAAAATAATTTGCTTATTTGTTTGAAGGAAGAGTGACAGAGATGGAAATAATAATGTCTTCCACCTGCTGATTGATTCCCCCAAATGCCCGTAACAGCCGTGCTGAGCCAGGCTGAAGTCAGGAGCCAGGAAATTCATCCTTATCTCCCACATGAGTGGTAGGCACTCAAATACTTGGACCATCAGTTGCTGCCTTCCAGGCACATGAACAGGAAGCTGGCTCAGAAATATGGCGTAGTAAGACTCAAACCAGCCATTGTGTTATGGGCTGCAGGCATCCCACACAACTAAACCTGCTGCGCCATGATCAGTTCCTCCTGGAAACCCATTTTATATGCCTATGTGTTAGGGCTTAGATTCCAACCAGGTGCTCTTGATTGTTTCCTGATATTGTTTTCAAACTCAGCAACAGTAGCAAAACCTGGTGAGTGTTAGAGTTAATAGAAGAAAGGAATGGTTTTACAAAGTACCCCAGGATATATATATAGCGAAGGGGTGGGGGTGGGGGGAATCAGTGGGTTGAAGTTATAAGAAGGTAGTGCTTACACCAGCTAAAGGAAAACCATTTTATTCATTCAGCCCACAGTTTATCTGCCATTTCCTTTGCCTCCTGGCCTCTGTAGTGGAGATGCAGTGGTGAGTGAACCAAACCATGTCTTGAGTAGAGGGAGAAAGGCCCACCAATAAAACGCAGTTGCAGCACCTCTAAGTGCTATGAAAGAAATGAACTGAAGCTGTCATAGAGAGCAGTGCTGGAGAAGCTACTAGTATTTTAGATGGCATGCACAGGAAAGGTTCTGAGGAGTGACATGTAGGCTAAGACCTAAAGGATGAAAAGATGTGAAACACTGTGATAAGCAGATGGGAAAGTTCACTCAAGGGGAGCAGTGTTTGATAAATCCTCAGGTAGAGAGAGCTTGGATGTCTGAGTGGTAGCTGAGCCTCAGTAGGTAAGGGTTGTTTGATAAGGTTGATATCAGAGAGGTAGTCACAGCCTGCTGAAGGTGGGTTTGTGGGCCGTGGATAAGACTGGGTTGTATTTGAAATATGTGAGTCATTAAAAACTTTATTATCAAAGTAGTTCAGAAATGGAGTGGCTACTTTTTTGTTTGTTTGTTTTTTGAGATTTATTTATTTGTTTGAAAGTGTTCCACGGAGAGAGAAAGAGAGGCAGAGAGAGAGGTCTTCTGTCCGCTGGGTGATAGCCCAGTTGGCTGCAATGGCTGGAGCTGTGCCGATCCGAAGCCAGGAGCTTCTTCCGGGTCTGACACACAAGTGCAGGGGCCCGAGGACTTGGGCCATTTTCTACTGCTTTCCCAGGCCATAGCAGAGAGCTAGTTGGAAAGAGGGGCAGCCAGGACTTGAACTGGTGCCCATATGGGATGCCAGCACTGCAGGTGGCAGCTTTACCTGCAGTGCTGCCCCGAGTTGCTGCTTTTTAAGTCTGAGAGTAGCTTTGAGGCAGGCTGAAGAGTCTTGTGAAGCTTTGTTGTACCTGCTACCATGTTACCAATGCCTGCCGCAGTACAGGCACTCAGACTGCATGTTGCATGAATGGATGAAGGGCAAGCCTGATGACTGCTGAAGGCTAGAAACTCAGTCAGGATTAAATGAGATAACGTGATAAATTCAGTACAGAACTTGGCCTGTAGCAGTCAGAGAAATGCTCCCTTTCTAAAGCTTTGATCGTGAGGTTGATGGAAGGGGTGTAGTGTTGAGAAAGGGGAGAGCCCTTGAAATGTTCTCATGTAAGCCACAGCATGGCTCGTCAGAAAAATTAAAAAGCATATTGATCAGTGTGTGCTTTTAAGAAAGCAGTTTGGACCTATGTATTAGCAGCCTAAAGTTGTTCAGAACATTTAACTAATTGGAGACAAAAGGAAGCTGCTTACACATGGACTAGAAGGGAACTGGTAGGGCAAATGAAGGGAGAATGCTTCCTTGGACTAGTCTGGTCCGCTAAAAATACTGTTTGTAAAGAGAGTGTACTATGAGTATAAGGAAAATGCTTCTAAGATGAAATTTTAAAAAGCCACAGTATTGTATGCAGGTATTCAGAAAGTTCATGGAAAATGGGCATTATGAAAAAACTTCATGGATTTCAAATTTTTTAGCATCAGAAAAACTTACCTTTCAGTTCCATTTCCCATGAACTCTTTGAAGTGGACTCAGATGTATTTTTGTTTGTACCTAGTTGAAGCTGTGTAAACATATTCCTCGATTGAGTTAAAAATAAAAAAAAGTTGGATTGAAATATCCCAAAATAACAGTTTTTTTTGATGGTAGGATTACATTTTTCTCCTTTACATTTTTTTTTTAATTTTATTTTTGACAGGCAGAGTGGACAGAGACAGAGAGAAAGGTCTTCCTTTTCCGTTGGTTCACCCCCCAATGGCCGCTGTGGCCAGCGTACCGCGCTGATCCGAAGCCAGGAGCCAGGTGCTTCTCCTGGTCTCCCATGGGAGTGCAGGGCCCAAGCACTTGGGCCATCCTCCATTGCACTCCCGGGCCACAGCAGAGAGCTGGCCTGGAAGAGGGGCAAACGGGACAGAATCCGGCGCCCCGACCGGGACTAGACCCCAGTGTGCTGGCGCCGCAGGTGGAGGATTAGCCAAGTGAGCCGCGGTGCCGGCCTTCGCCGGCCTCTCCTTTAGATTTAAAAAAAAAACAAACATGCCTTTCATTTACTTCTCTTTTTTTTGCTGCCTGATTGTCTTTTCTCTTTTGTTTTTTTTTTTTTTATTTTGACAGGCAGAGTTAGACAGTGAGAGAGAGAGAAAGGTCTTCCTTCTGTTGGTTCACCCCCAAATGGCTGCTACGGCCGGCGCTGCGCCGATCCGAAGCCAAGAGCCAGGTGCTTCCTCCTGGTCTCCCATGCGGGCTCAGGGCCCAAGGACCTGGGCCATCCTCCACTGCCTTCCCGGGCCACAGCAGAGAGCTGGACTGGAAGAGGAGCAATCGGGACAGAATCCGGCGCCCCGACCGGGACTAGAACCTGGGGTGCCGGCACCGCAGGTGGAGGATTAGCCAAGTGAGCCGCGGTGCCGGCCTCTTTACTCTTTCAGTACTTAACTTTTCTGTTTACTCTGTAGTTCGTCTGTTCCCCTGCCTTTTGACTTATATAAAACCAAAACCAACCTCTCCGCAGTTTTAACCAGTTCTAGGCTACAGAGGAAAGAACTTTGGCAATTTGGGTTCTATGTTACTTAAAGTACAGGCAGTCCTTGATTTGCATGGTAGTGTTGGAGGATAAAAATGACTATAAGCTGAAACTGTGCAAACTGATTTTAATGATAGATGGGGAAAGTTAAGATTGTTTCATGACCTTAAGAATTTTTTGGGGGGCCAGCGTTGTGCTGCAGTGGTTTAAGCCATGGCTTGCAATGCTGGCATCCCAAATCTGAGCACTGGTGTGAGTACTACTCTAGGCTTTTGATCCAGCAACTTGCTGATGCACCTGAGAAAACAGTGGAAGATGGTCCAAGTACTTGGATCCCTGCCATCCATGTGGGAGACCCAGATGAAATTCTGGGCTCCTGGCTTTGGCTTAGCCCAGTCCTGGCCATTGCAACCATTTGGGGTGTTACCAGCCAGATGGAAGCAGTGTCTTAACCTGGTGCACTGCAGTGCTGGCCCCCAAACTCTTACTGTTGATTTTAAGTCTGTAGGGGAAAATTGTACAGCTAATACTTGTTTAGTGTGCTGTAATTTAAATCATGGAAACATTAAGAACTTATCTCTTTTTTAAAAATAGAAAATCTTAGCACAACTAGTTGGGATGTTACTTGCCTTCTTGTCAAGTAATTTATAATAAAGAGCAAGTGTTTTTTTTTGTTTTTTTTTTTTTTGTTTTTTTTTTTTTTCCTTTTTTGCTGTAGCAATTTGTCATACTACTTTGTAAATTCGGATCAACTTCCAATATTTTATCCTTTGTACTTTTAATATTGTGAATTATCTCTTAGAGTTCTTTTATATATTTGAGAGCGAGAGCAAGAACAAGCATGCGAGGGAACACTTGCATCCACTGTCTTATTCCCCACAAGCTATAGTGGCCCTGTCTGAGCCAGCTGGAAGCCAAGAAATTAACCTAGGTTGCCTGTGTGGGTGGCAGGGGCCCAAGGTCTTGAAACATCACTTGTTGCCTCCCAGAGTGTTCATTAGCAGGAAGCTGAAATTGGAATTGGAGCTAGAACTCCAGTCTGGGCCCTCTGATTTGGGATGTGAATGTCCCAACTGGTGTCTTTATCACCTGGCCAAACACCTGCCCCAAGACTTCCTTTAATGTAAAGACAATTGCTAGCGTACCATCCTGTGGAACATCTTTATTCTTCTGTATCACAGCCATCTTCTTCATTTATATTGGAACTTTTGACTTAGTCCCTCTGGTTGTGTATCTAGATTCTCTTGAAAGACAGCAGTATCTATATTTGAATCGACAGCTGTGTCATGTAGAACGCCATTCATGTTTGATTTTAACTTCACTTTCAGTGTTAGCACTTTACATTTCTTTTTTCCACTTTCATCCTGGTTGACCCATTCTTTCATGGTTATTCATTTTTGTAAAACATACTGTGGTTCTTTTACTGGGAATTGAGAAGGTAGTATAACTACATGCTTTGCTGTTTGTAGATGAACTGAATAACATATGGGCAGTGGCTTTTTTTTTATTTTTTTTAAGATTTACTTATTTATTTGAAAGTTAGAGTTACATAGAGAGAGAAGGAGAGAGAGAGAGGTCTTCCATCTGCTGGTTCACTCCCCAGTTGGCCGCAACAGCTGGAGCTGCGCCGATCTGAGGCCAGGAGCCAGTAGCTTCCTCTGGGACTTCCCACATGGATGCAGGGGCCCAAGAACTTGGGACATCTTCCACTGCTTTCCCAGGCCATAGCAGAGAGCTGGATCAGAAGTGGAGCAGCTGGGACTCGAACCGATGCTCATATAGGATGCCGGCACTGCAGACGGCAGCTTTACCTGCTATGCCACAGTGCTGACACCAATGGCTTTTTATTTTTTTTAAAGATTTGTTTACTTATTTGAAAGTCAGAGTTACACAGAGAGAGAAGGAGAAGCAGAGCGAGAGAGAGAAGGAGAAGCAGAGCGAGAGAGAGGTCTTCCGTTCTCTGGTTCACTCCCCAGTTGGCCGCAACGGCCGGAGCTGCGCTGATCTGAAGCCAGGAGCTTCTTCTGGGTCTCTCATGTGGGTGCAGGGACCCAAGGGCTTGGGCCATCTTCTATTTTCCCAGGCCATAGCGGAGAGCAAGATCAGAAGTGGAGTAGCCGGAACTTGAACCAGTGCCCATATGGGATGCTGGCACTGGAGGCGGTGGCTTAACCCACTATGCCATAGCGCCAGACCCCCAAGTGGCTTCTTTAATTGTGTTGTGATCTATAGACTGAGAACGAGTTTGTACTTAATGAAATTACAGTTAATATGCTATTGGGAGACTTGTATTATTTAGCTAAACCATGGCTATTGAAATTCGTGCTGTTGTCCTATGCAAAATGAGGACCATTTGTGTTTTCCCCCCTCAGTGAATTGGCTTTGAAAAGTCTGGGTGGTGATGTCACAGGGAGAAGTTTTTTGTTTTTTTAAGGTTTACTTTTATTTATTTTAAAGGTAGAGTGATACAGAGAATGAGAGACATAGAGATATCCATCTGCTGTTTGGCTCCCCATATGGCTGCAATAGCTGTGGCTGAGTCAAGCTGGAGCCAGGGGCCAAGAACTCCATGCAGGTCTCCCACCTTGGTACAAGTACTTGGGCCTGTTGCTTTCCCAGGCATATCAGAGAGCTGGATCGGATGTGGAGTAGCCAGGTGTTGAATGTGAAGCTGAACCCACTGGACCAGTATGCAAAGTGTTTTTTCCTGTGTGTGTGTGTGTTCACATGCACGTGCATGTGTAGTACTCATTTGTGTCTTACTGGACTTATCCACCTGCTGCTGAAAACCTGTGGCAAAGAAGCCTGGAGGGGTAAAGGAATAGGTTGGGCTGTTGGGGGTTCTTAGGAGGGAAAGGAAGCAAGAAAAGCTAACGAGAATGAAGCACTGGGTATGCTTTTAAAGAAGATTTTCTTTTTCTTTTTTTTTTTTTTTTCAATGTTTCCCTCCAGTCTTTTCTGGATAGCGCCTTCCTAGTTTCAACTTGGAGTAAAGGGAAGTTAATATCTGCTAAGAAAGCATTGCTTCCAAATCTCTAGGAAATTGGAAATTATGCTGCACTTTCTCAGGGTGGCTTTGTGGGACTTCTTTTTCACATTTTTATTAAGTGATGAAGTCCTCCTTTTTTGCTTGCTTTTGTGGTGAGGAGGAAAACACTAAACACAGGTAGACTCTGAGTTTTGTGAGCAGTGGGACATGCATGACACCCTTGGAGACCAGCAATCATCTGGGCCCACAGCTGAGAACTCCTGTGCTGACAGAGGCGTTTCTTGTTGAGCTCCAGTATTGGGAGAGGCATTGCCTTTCCTTTTTCATGTTTCTTTCAATTGGAGAGAGTGGTACTTAGAATGTTTTAGTATTTGATAATTTTGCTGCAAATGACTTGTTGATAGGTTTTTGTTACCACTTACAAATTTTAATACTATATGTTGAAAGTTGCTTTAAGTATTAAAATATTGTATTATACAGATAACATTTGAGTAACATTAATAAAAAATCAAATATCTTTTACCTGTTTAATCAAATGTATTTGTTGGCCTTGGTTGTGGATGGAATGCCTCAAAGATAGAATCCCTGCCTTTTTTTTTTTTTTTTTTTTTTGATAGGCAGAGTTAGACAGTGAGAGAGACAGAGAGAAAGGTCTTCCTTCCATTGGTTCACTCCCCAAATGGCTGCTATGGCTGGCGCTGCGCCAATCCGCAGCCAGGAGCCAGGTGCTGCTTCCTGGTCTCCCTTGCGGGTACAGGGCCCAAGCAGTTGGGCCATCCTCCACTGCCTTTCTGGGCCACAGCAGAGAGCTGGACTGGAGGAGGAGCAGCCGGGACTAGAACCCAGGGCCCATATGGGATGCCGGCGCCGCAGGCGGAGGATTCACCAAGTGAGCCACGGCGCTGGCCCTGACAATCCCTGACTTTTTGGACTTAGAGTCTAGGCGAAGGCATTTTCCTGGCTCCACAGATGAAGAAATACTGGCCTAGAGAAGTTAAATAGCCTTCCTATGGAGACTCAGTTGAGATCGAAGCCAGGTCAGTCTGATACCAATTCTGTATTCTAAGGCAGTATTTAATCTGAAAGAATTTTTGGAGAAGAATACAAATAGTCAAATCACATCCTAGTACCATCATTGCACTTTTGGGTACAGTTTCACTGGAGAGAACTGAACTTCCACACAGTCCTTTCCCTCAGGAGGTGGTCATACACAGACTCTGCAGAGCAGTCACCCTGAAAGCCCCCAGAGCTGTCCATGCAGCCGGGAATGCTGTGAGGAGTAGCAGAGGCAGGTAGCACTGTTGGTGGCAACCAGGATGGGGACAACCACACAGCAGTATGCTGCAGTTTTTCTTTTGAATATGTCATCCTTTTACAAAGCATTATCTCCACATCTTAGAGTTCCTTTTTTAGAAGACATCAGAGGTGCTGGGTTAGAGACTTAGCAAGACACAATGACTGGCCTGGTTTCTACTTTGAAGGCTCTTAGTGTTCGACCTGATGGTTAGAACCCAAGCGAACTATGACTAAAATTGGATGGGAAGTGAAGGAAGTAGCATGTAATTCTGTCTGGAGGAGTGGGAAAGGTTTTGTGAGCAGCCTTAAGAATGGATACAATCAGGGCGTGTGTGTGTGTGTGTGTGTGTGTGTGGTGGGTGAGGAACAGGGGAACAGGGGTGGGGGCTGTGGCAGGGAAGGTGCCCTGCTGGTGTGGTAGTCAAGAGACAAGGGAGAAAGCCCAAACAGAAACACAGAAATGAGAAGTTTGGGGATGTGTTTGGAAAACTAGTCGGTCGATAGGAGTGAGTACGATAAAGGTAGGGAGGAGATACTCTGTGGGTTGAGGTTCTTCATTAGCCTCTGCTGATTACCTGATGTCCTCGTATATGAGGGAACTTTGAAATGTTCATGGAAAAATGAAATTAGCAGCTAAGTTTACTTTGGTGCAGAAGATGTTGAAATTCATGCACAATACATATTTTTCATGAACTTTCAGAAGACATAGTGTCACATGCAGCCAGTTTATTAGTGATTTTTGCATGAGGAGAATGTTAGTTTTGAGTGGCTTTACTTTTGTATACTTATGGTAATCTATAAAACTTGATCAATAAAAAACCTGACAAGGTGGTAATAAAACTTTTGATCATGAGTTGCTTTCCACAGAAGTAACAACTTGTAGCAATTTAGTGAGTGTGCTTCCAAGTTTCTAATTAGTGTACAAATAATTGGATTTTTTGAAAAAGTGGGATTGTTCAGCATATATTTATCATTCCTCTGATAAAGGATACGTGTTTCTGTGCTAGTAGGTATGAGTTGATCTTGTTCTTTTAAAGGTTGTATAGCAATCAGTTATTTGGATGTAACCTATTTAATTAGACTTCTGTGGGAGGACTTTTAGACTGTGTTCAGTTTTTTATTACAAACATTGCTGTAGTAAGCATTCTTGTTTACCAGTATTTACCCGTGAATAAATGAATCAAAGGATTTAATAGTTAAAATGTTTTATTTTGCCAAATTGTCCTCCAATAGGTTACATTAATGTTTCTGTTAATTGTGACCATAACTATTCATATTTTTAAACTTTTCTCATTTAGTTGGGAAAATATTTTTTTATTTTTGGACAGGCAGAGTGGATAGTGAGAGGGAGAGACAGAAAGGTCTTCCTTTTTGCCGTTGGTTCACTCTCCAATGGCCGCTGCGGCCGGTGTTTCGCGCTGATCCGAAGCCAGGAGCCAGGTGCTTCTCCTGGTCTCCCATGCGGGTGCAGGGCCAAACACTTGGGCCATCCTCCACTGCAATCCCAGGCCATAGCAGAGAGCTGGCCTGGAAGAGGGGCAACCGGGATAGAATCCGGTGCCCCAACCGAGACTAGAACCCAGTGTGCCGGCGCCGCAAGGTGGAGGATTAGCCTGTTAAGCCACTGCGCCGGCCTAGGGAAAATTTTTTTTTTTAAAGACATTTATTTTTATTTTTATTTATTTTTATTTTTGACAGGCAGAGTGGACAGTGAGAGAGAGAGAGACAGAGCAAGGTCTTCCTTTGCCGTTGGTTCACCCTCCAATGGCCGCTGCGGCTGGCGCACTGCGCTGATCCAAAGGCAGGAGCCAGGTGCTTCTCCTGGTCTCCCATGGGGTGCAGGGCCCAAGCACTTGGGCCATCCTCCACTGCACTCCCTGGCCACAGCAGAGAGCTGGCCTGGAAGAGGGGCAACCGGGACTAGAACCCGGTGTGCCGGCGCCGCAAGGTGGAGGATTAGCCTATTGAGCCACGGCGCCGGCCGGGAAAATATTTTTTAATGAATTGTTTTTTTAAAAAAAATTATCCAAGGAACCTGTTTCGTAACATTAAGAGCTAAGCTGCCGTCTGCAATGCCAGCATCCCATATTAGTGCCGGGTTGGATCCTGCTACTCGTCTTCTGATCCAGCTCCCTGCTAATACACCTGAGAAAGCTGAAGAAGATGGCTCCAGTACTTGGGCCTGTGCAACCTATGTGGAGATGTGCATGGAGTTCCAGGCTCCTGGCTTTGGTGTGGCAAGGCTCTGACTGATGCGATCACTTGGAGAGTGAACCAACAGATAGAAGGTCTCTGTCTCTGTCTTTCTCTCTGTAACTCTTCCTTTCAAATAAAACAAAAGGTAAAAACAGATGGAGATCTCCCTGTACTAGTTTGCTCCCCAAAAGCTTGCAGCAGCCAGGACTGGGGCAGGCTGCACCAGGAGCCTGGAACTTAGTCCTGATCTCCCTTGTGTGGGTTGCAGGAACCCAAAGGCTTGAGCTTTCGTCTGCTGCCTCCAGGATATGCATCAGCAGGAAATTGGAATCGGAAGGAGAACCAGAATATGAACCCAGATACTCCATTCGTCCGAAGTGGCATCTTAATTGCTGCCATGGAAGCCATCTCTGGGAAGATTTTTTTTTTTTTGTGACCATATGAAAAAGCATATTATTTATATTTTTCTTAGGTATTTATATTTTTCTTTTGAAAATTGCTTGGTCCTTTTTTTAAAATTCAGTGTACCTTTTAAAGGCTGGTTTTGTAGTATTTTCCAAAAAGTGTATATGAAGGGGCCGGTGCTGTGGCATATCAGGTAAAGCCTCCATCTGCGGTGGCAGCATCCCATATGGGCGCTGTTTCGAGATCCAGCTGCCTCTCTTCAGATCCAGCTCCCTGCTGATGGCTTGGGAAAGCAGTAGAAGATGGTTCTAGTCTTTGGCCCCTGAACCCGCGTTGGAGACCTGGAAGAAGCTCCTGGCTGCTTGCTTTGGATCGGTCCAGCTCTGGCCATTGCAGCCATTTGGGCAATGAACCAGCGGATGGAAGATCTCTGTCTCTCCTTCTCTCTCTGTGTAACTCTTTCAAATAAATAAATAAAATCCTTTAAAAAAAATGTATGTATTAAGACTTTATTTTAGCCCTTGAATGCCTACTTGTGTGCTGATGCTGGGAAAGTATTGGTAAACAAAGCAGATAACAGATCTCACAGTCTCCTAGGACAGATAGACTTTGAACGAATAAGTGATCATACATTCAACTGTGAAATTAAAATTATGATGAGGACTTGGAAACAAGAGGATGTAAATCTGGAATGAGAGATTAGGGAAGTGTATCTCCAACGTTCTTGAAATGATCAACTGACATGGAGGAAGGGGGACATCAAGGTGGCAAGGAGGTATGTCATGAAGGACAAGTAGTGGGGGTTGCAGGTGAGAAGTAGATGCAGTGCAACACTTCCAGAGTGTCATTTGTCTAACCTGGGTTAGAATTTTGTTGTCTGTACTTAGGAATATTGGAATGTATGGAAGATTTAGGCTGGCGACTGACAAGGTGAAATTTTTATTTTACCAAGATATCTCTGCCTTTTGTGTAGAGCGGTAGGGAGCTCTGTAAGAGAATTAATGGTGAATGGGGGAAGGAGACAGCAGAGGGAGCAGTTTTGTAGTGAGAGCGGTGGTTCAGATTGGTGGTGGCCACCTTGTTGTAGAGAAAGCAGAATGTTAGGGAGGTATGAAGAAGCCATGTTAAACTAACAGCTGGTTCTTGTTAGCTGTCCTTTAGGCAGTGGCCTCTGTTGATTTTACACCCCCCCCCCCTCTTTTTTTAAGATTTGTTTATTTATTTGAAAGGCGCAGTTATAGAGAGGCAGAGAGAGAGAGAAGTTTTCCATCCACTGGTTCAGTCTCCAGATGACCTCAATGCCGGAGCTGGGCCCATCCGGAGCTAGCAGTTTCTTTTGCGTTTCTCACACAGGTGCAGGGGCTCAAGAACTTGGCCCATCTTCTGATTGTTTGCCAGGCTATTGCAGAGAGCTGGCGCAGAGTGGAGCTGCTGGGACTCGAACCGACGCCCATATGGCATGCTGACGCTACAGGTGGCGGCTTTATCCGCTGTGCCACAGCACTGGCCCCTGATTTTACTTAAGTTACACAGGTGAGGGGCAGGTGTTTAGGCTAGCAGCTAAAGGTGCCAATGGACCACACTGGAGTGCCTATGTTTGATTCTCAGCTCTGCCTCCCGACTGCAGCTTCTTGTCGACGCAGACCCTGGGAGGCAGTGGTGATAGCGTAAGTAACTGGGTCCCTGCCACTGATGCAGTAGACCTGGATTAAGTTCCATGCTCCTGGCTTTTGCACCTAATCAGTCCCAACCTTTGCAGCCGCTTAATGAGCCAATAGCTGGGTGCTCTCTCTCTCTCCTACTCTCAAATAAATAAAAAGTTGCACAAATTGTTTTCATCCTGTAGTTGAGCAGCACTGATTAATATTTTGGTTGATGTTGTTCTGCCAGCCTCCTTTTGAGAAAGTTTTTTTTGGGTGTAATACTGACACTTTTGAATTCCCAGAGTAATTTCAAAGTAGCTGTTAGATGCTTCCTTTGTGTGGCCTGTCAGCACTTTTTAACATTTAACTTAAGGTAGAGATGTGTATTGTAACTGTATGGTGTTGGGTTTGCAATAAATCGTTATGCTGTAAAAGGCTTGCTCAGGGTTGTCTGTGGTACATTCTTTTTAAATTTTGTCTAGTTCTTAACCTAAACAGTTGCAGTGTAAACTATTGTTAAGTCTTGATGTCATTTGCCTGATATGTTATTTGATAAGCAATCATAACAAATTTCTCAGGCTGAAAAATAAAAGAATATGATATGATTCAGTTGATATTGGCTTGTATATTTTGTACAAAACTATTGATGTAAAATTTCAGCATTTTTTATTGTTTAAATCTTAAATATGTTTGGCCAAATTATAGGTATTATTCAGATTTTTTTGTTAGCTGTTTTTTTCTTCAGTCTAATGAATGTAAATGACATTTGAATTGCAGAAGTTTGAAACTCAAGAAGCAATTAGTAACTTTTGATTCATGTTTTACTAGATAAGTAGATTGAATTAGTAATCTTATTCTCAGAAGAATTGTGAAAGGTTAAAGAATGCAAAGTAGGCAAATAGATTAAAGCAGTAATTAACTTATTGATTAAAATTTAGCAGTAGATAGCAAGCACTTTTCTGAATCTTCTTTTAAGATTAATGAGAAAATTAGAATGAAATGCAGCATGTGCTTAAAGAATCCAGTTGTGTCAGACATTCTCACCAGGATTTTATTCACTTTATTCTGTCCATGCTGTGAGGCAGGCAAAATACTTGATTTACTTACTGGATTCTATAAAAACCTTTAAAAAGTAAGTGAGAAGAATGACAAAAAGCTTATTTATTTATTTTTACTTTACTACATTATTTGTTTGGACGTTTCCTTTGACTTGGAAAAGCCACCTTTATGTCCAGAAAGAAATCACCTGTTGTCACTGTTCTGTTAGTGCTACTTTAAGCTCTCTACTGGTGTCTCACTGTGCTCTTTTGCTAGCATCATTTTAGGCCATTTGTGGAAAATCTTTGAAGTTCTTTCATGCTTTTTACACTGATCATTTAGTGTAGCATTCATGGTTAATGGCAATGTACTTTTCTGGTGTAAACTAATTTTGAATGGTCTATGCCAGTTAATTTAAACATTGGCGTTATTGAATTTTTCATCAGAATACTTCATTTTTCCAGTTAATCCTTGGAGTGATCTTACAGGAATGGTAAGCAGAGCACAGGTACCAGGGTTTGTTCCACCGGAGCATTCTGTAAGCCCAGAGAGTGCAAACAGCTGATCTATTTGAACCTTGCCTGTGATGATTCTTTTTCCAGGTTGTGGATGTATAGTGTTGTAAAATGCTTATTTTCATCTGTTTGAAAGGCAGAGCAAAGAGGGTGGGAAGCGAGATCTTACATATGTTGGTTTATTCCCATAATGCCTGCAGTAGGCAGGGCTGGGCCAGGATACAGCCAAGAGCCCAGATCTCCATCTGGGCCTTTCCTGCGGGTAGAAGGAGCCTTCATCTGCTGTCTCCCAGGATGCATCAGCAGGAAGCTGGGTCAGACACATACTAGCCCTCCAATATGTGATTTGTGCCTCCCAAGCAGTGGCTTGATCCACTGCACCACATCTGTCTTGTTAGATGTATAGTTTGACTATGTAAATAGGTAATAGATTCATAGGATTCAGAATTCAAAAGTTAACAGGAAAAAGGAAAAGTTAACAGTTCAATTAAAAAGTTACTATGTAGGAATCACGTTGAGAGAGTTCTTCTTGATAGGTGTATTTGCTTAGTATAGCCCAGTTTTGATTTCTGTCGTTAAACAGCACCTTTAGATCTTGACCACTTTTTTTTCATTGTCTTCCTATTCATATTTTTTGATACTTCTTTTGTCTTTGAGATGAAACTCTTTTTACATTATTCTGCATGTGTTTGACTAAAATCATCATAAACTTAGTTTTTAGTCAGGATTTTCTTTCTTTTTGAAAACGGATTTATTTGAAAGGCAGAGTGACAGAGTCGTGAAGAGACAATGAGAAAATTTAAATTCCACTGGTTTACTCCCCAAATGACTACAACAACTAGGATTGGGCTAGGCTGAAGCTAGGAGCCAGGAACTCCAACTGGATCACCACATGGGTGGCAGGGTTCCACGCACTTGGGTCATCATCTGCCTTCCAAGGCACATGAACAAGAAACTGGCTCAGAAGTGGAACAGCCGGGACTCCAATAGGCATTCCAATGTGGAATTCGAGCATTGCAAATGGTGGCTTAACTCATTGTCTTAGAACACCCACTCCTTTAATCAGTTTTTAAATTGCAGCATCTCCAGTGCAGTATGCTGCATGACATACCAGATAACTAGTTTGAGTCAGGTATATTTTTTATTTTATTTTTTTAAAGATTTATTTATTTATTTGAAAGGCAGACTTAGAGGCAGAGGCACAGAGAGGTCTTCCATCCCCTGGTTCACTCTCCAGATAGCCACAGTGGCCAGAGCTGCACTGACCCAAAGCCAGGAGCCAGGAGCTTCCTCTGGGTCTCCCATGTGGATGCAGGGCCCCAAGGACTTGGGCCATCTTCCACTGCTTTCCTAGGCCATAGCAGAGAGCTGGATCAGAAGTGGAGCAGCCGCGATTCGAACTGGTGCCCATATGGGATGCCAGCACTTCAGGTGGTGGCTTTACCTACTGCCTCACAGTGCTGTGCTGGCCCCTTGAGTCAGGTTTTAATTTTACTTAGAAATGTAACTCCTTAAAAATATCCTTTTAATTTAAAAATTATCAAGGAATTTTCAAATGGTCACAAAAAATAGGATATTACATGAACCCTTCAATGATTTTTTTTTTAAATTTTATTTTATTTTTGACAGGCAGAGTGGACAGTGAGAGAGAGAGACAGAGAGAAAGGTCTTCCTTTTGCCATTGGTTCACCCTCCAAAGGCCGCTGCGGCCGGCGCACCGCGCTGATCCGAAGGCAGGAGCCAGGTGCTTCTCCTGGTCTCCCGTGCGGGTGCAGGGCCCAAGCACTTGGGCCATCCTCCACTGCACTCCCTGGCCATAGCAGAGAGCTGGCCTGGAAGAGGGGCAACCGGGACAGAATCTGGTGCCCCGACCGGGACTAGAACCTGGTGTGCCAGCGCCACAAGGCGGAGGATTAGCCTATTGAGCCGCAGCGCTGGCCTCAATGATTCTTAAAATAACAAATCTAGATTCATAATGATCATTAACTATTTCAAAACATAGGTGTTGAAATTTTTTATATAAATTCACTGCTTGTTTAAAAGCAGTAGTGCATTTGTTCTGATATGGAAAGAACTGGCAAATGAAAAAAAGTGCAGAACAGTGCCCATTGTATACCATTTTTTTTTTTAAATGCATGGTTTGTATTTGCTTGTATTGGTCTAAAGTAACTCTGAAAAGATTTAACAGGAAACCAAGACAAGTGGTCACCTGTTATTAGAACCAAGGATGGGAAGGAGTCTTTGTATGCTGCAAGCTTTTTTTTTTTTTTTTTTTTTACTTTTTTGAGCCTTGTATTTCAAAAATGAATTAAAAAATTTTTTTTAAATAGATTCACTTTATTCCCTAAACAACCATTTAGAAAGAACTTCTGTGGGGCCAACACTGTGGTTCAGTAGGTTAATCCTCCGCCTGTGGTGCTGGCATCCCATATGGGTGCCGTGCAGAGTCTAGTCCCGGCTGCTGCTCCTCTGATTCAGCTCTCTTCACTGGCTTGGGAAGGTAGTAGAAGATGGCCCGAGTCCTTGGGCCCCTGCACCTGCCTGGGAGACTTGGAAGAAGCTCCTGGTTCCTGGCTTCAGATCAGCGCAACTCCAGCTGTTTTGGCCATTTGGGGAGTGAACCAGCTGATGGAAGACTTTTCTCTCTGTCTTTCCCTCTCATTGTCTGTGGCTCTGTCTGTCAAATAAATAAAATCTAACAAAAAACCCAAAAAACTGTAGTATAAAATTTCTGATTTGAAAATAAAGTGCAATTTTTATTATCTTCTTAGGAAAATCTCTAGATTTATATAGAAGGTTCTTTATGCTCAAAAAGTTCATGGACAGAAAGATACAAGATATGTACTTTAAAGACAGCCTTATTTCTATCCCTGCTCTATAATGGCAAAAACCTTGTTTTATTCTAACCTTTTTTCTTTTTCTCTCCTCCCCCCTCTTTTTTTTTTTTTAAAGGCCGGTGGGGTAGCAGGTGCCTCTGTTGACTTGATATTATTTCCTCTGGATACTATTAAAACCAGGCTGCAGAGTCCCCAAGGCTTTAATAAGGCTGGTGGTTTCCGTGGAATATATGCTGGTGTTCCTTCTGCTGCTATTGGATCCTTTCCTAATGGTAACAATTACATTAATATTGTCATTGCTATAAAGTCAAAATAAAGGGATTTATTTTCAGAATAGCAATTGGTCTTAACTCCACATCAAATTCCTTGTGTGTTATAGCTTATTTTTCAAATTTGAGTTCATGCTGAAGGCCTGTTTCCTAGGCTACACACGGCGGACTTGTTCAAATTTGTTTTCTTTAACCCTTTATTTTTTAATCAGCTGGTGCTGTCGATTCTTCTCAAGTATGTTTATAATAAAAGAATTAATAGTTTACTTACATATTTTTGAATATTGAAGCAAAGTATAATGAAAAGTATACCTGATAGGCCTTTGGGCACCTCAGGAAAGAACTGAGAGCCAAGAGCAATATTTTAAAGATGTTTTTTATTGTTATTGAAACTCCCAGTCAGAATCCATCCAGTGTAATTTCGACGTTGATTATGATTTCTTGGAGCTGTGATTCTCAACCTTGTCTGCAATTGGAATCACTTGAAAAGCTTTAAAAAGTTCTTTGCATGTGTTTCATCTCCAGAAATTTAAGTGTTCCAAGTTCAGCCTGAGTGTCAGAAGTTTCCAAGGTGGTTGCGTTGTTGAGGATAGCCAGATTTGATAACTGCTGCGTGGAGATTCTTGTGGAGCAGGTGCGCCTAAAAGGCATTAAATCTTTCTGTCTTAAGTGTGCTCACATGCTGCAAATGGGGTGCTGCTGCATCCTTTCTTACAGTCTCTTTTATTTTGGTCCTGAAGTGTGCTGTGACCATGACCCTCTTACTGTATGGTCAGAGGGTGTCTTAATGTTTCTTGGCATCCTTGTTTTCTGGCATCTCAGTGTGATTGTTTACTGATGGATGCCTCTAGCAGTGCTCTAAAGTAAACTAAGTCCACAAACAAATGTGATCACATCCAGCACAAAATCACTGTTTTAGGAAATCCTTGAATTCTGGGATTTGCTCTCTTTTTTCTCAAATTACTGCAAGAGAAATTCTTTGTCTTAACCTGGTGTTTAAGTGCTAATCTGTGAGCATTGTGTTCACTTACAGGTTTGTAAGCAAAGAGAAAAGAACTGTTGCCATTCTTTTGTTTATCTGTTCCCATTTCATCTTCTTCCTGTAGTTTAACAACAGCAAACTGGTGTGAGGTTCTTGTTGATTTTTTATGTGTGTGCTTCTCACCATTGCTAACCACAAGTTACTGAGCATCCACTGCATGCCAAGCATAGCTGCAAGTGTGGGAGGGGGGCACGGATCCCCAAATCTGTCCCCATTGGAGTCACCTGATCACTGAAGAGCTTAAATGCTGAGGCCTGTGCTTTCTCCCAGAGGTCGTGATTTAATGACTCCGAGGCGTGGCATGGGCCTGATGTGGAGGTTTTAAAAAATCCCAAGGTGATTCTGATTTGCAGACAGGTTTGCGAGCCTTTGAACTAGGGAATTGCAGAGGAATATGCCAACAAGTCCCTGTTCTTGAGTTACTGGTTTTGTGGTGTCTCACTTAGACTCACTGTTCTAAAAACCTTTTTTTTTTTTTTTTAAAAGATTTATTTATTTATTTGAAAGACAGAGTTACACAGAGAGAGGAGAGAGGTAGAGAGAGAGAGGTCCTCCATCGGCTGATTCACTCCCCAGTTGGTTGCAACGGCTGGAGCTGTGCCAATCTGAAGCCAGGAGCTTCTTCCAGGCCTCCCACAAGGATGCAGGGGCCCAAGGACTTGAGCCATCTTCTATTGCTTTCCCAGGCCATAGCAGAGAGCTGGATTGGAAGTGGAGCAGCTGGGACTCGAACTGATGCTCATACAGTATGTCGGCAGTGGCTTTACCCGCTACGCCACAGCACCGGCCACAAAATCTTTTCCTCTTAGAGATTGTATATAAGGGTTATTGTGGTTGGTTATAATACTGCCTGGAATGTATAACGTTCATGGTGCTATCATTAAGACCCAAGGACAGTTTACATTCTTCCTGCAGGGGTTTGCATGTAGCATGTGGTTTGCAATTTGGGTGTGTATCTGTGTGTGGGGGGTGGAAGAATGGGGAGAGGGGGAGTGGTGTTCTCCTTGTTTGTTATCCACAACATGTCAGAGAATGGGAGGCCTTCTTGTTTTCCTGTGGATCTTGGGTAAATTGAACATCTCTGTGTGTTTGCCTGGTTTGTTTTGCTGTTAAGATTCTGGTCCACGTGTGGGACACCAGTGTACTCAGCAGCAGCCAGAGACACTTTTGAACATACCATTCTGCCAGGCTGAGGGCAGGCATGGGGGCTGTTCAAGATCAAAAGGGAACAGAGGGGACCCATGTGTGGGAGCCTTACTGACTTTTTAGAAGGGAATGGAGGGTAAGCATAGTGGATTTCTTTCTTTCTTTTTTAAGAGTTAGAAGACACCGTCATTATCAGATTGCCCAGCCCAGTTTGCTTTACCTTACTCAGAGCCTTTCCTGAAACCTGACTTTGTCTTCATTTGCTATTTTGCGGAGCCTTCTTTGATACCACTCCATGGAGGGGTGTGGTTGGAACTTACATTCCTAATGGATTTGTGCATGATAGAGTGGTCGTAAAGTCAAGCTGAGTGGAGGCAGTTAACCATGAAGCCACTTGCAATGCTGTCTTTCTCCTTTTTTTTTTCTTGGAGTAATGTGCAGGGGTGCTGGAATGTGTAGTGGCAGAGCTTACAGCTCTACATTTAGGGAGTGAACTGAGCAGCAAAGCAGTTTGAAGAACCCGGGCATGGTAATTACTCCCATGGGGATGATGGGCCTTCTTGTTTGTCCTGGTGTATATTTGTTAGCACTTGGGAGGCTTTACAACCTTGACTTTGGAGAGCTGATCTTCGTTATCATGCCATGTTTCTGAGTGTTTCAGGCTTTACTGTGACATGTTCAAATGTCCTGTAAAAGATGTATTTGTCAGTCCTTTATCTTTTGTGCCTTATCTTTATCCAAGTGGTAAACATCTTTTGATTAATAGTAACAAGTTTTAAAGCTCTTTGTGCATCTAATGGTTCACACGGATAGCAGTAGCTTCTTGTTTTAATTAAATAGTTGATTGGTTTCTTGATTTAATGATGTATTGATGTAAAAAGTAATGTGGTTATTTTGAGTAAGCAGCAATAAAACATTGTAGTGTGGACATATAAGTTGAGGTATGTTTGCAGTTTTTTTTTTTAACTTTTATTTAATGAATATAAATTTCCAGTATACAGCTTATGGATTACAATGGCTTCCCCTTCCCATAATTTCCCTCCCACCCGCAACCCTCCCCTCTCCCGCTCCCTCTCCCTTTCCATTTGCATCAAGATTCATTTTCAATTCTATTTATATACAGAAGATCAATTTAGTATAAATACTTCAACAGTTTGCACCCACTTAGAAACACAAAGTGAAACATACTGTTTGAGTACTAGTTATAGCATTAAATCAAAATGTACAGTACATTAAGGACAGAGATCCCACATCAGGAGCAAGCGCACAGTGGCTCCTGTTGTTGACCCAACAAATTGACACTCTGTTTGCAGTTTTAACCTGTTTATTAGTATAACTGTTTTGTCACCATAGGTAATGATATTTTGGATTGTGGAAATCCATATACTTTTCCAGAAAGTTGAGCAAAAATGTTAAGTAATTTGTTATTATCACATAGGAAACAAGGGGTTATCTGTTAGGCTCCCTCAGGGTGGGAATCATGATTTGTTTAAGATTTATTTATTTGAAAGGCAGAGTGACAAGGAGAGGGAAAGACACAGAGAGAGATCTTCCATCTGTTGGTTGTTTCCCCACAGTCCTGCAACAGCTGGGGCTGGGCCAGGCTGAAGCCAGGAGCTAGAAACTCCATCCAGGTCTCCCACGTGAGTGATAGGAACTCAGTTACTTGGGCTATTATCCACTGTCACCCTGTTGCATTAGCGGGGAGCTGGATCAGAAACTGAAGTATGGGATGCAAGCATCTGGAGCGTGGCTTAATCTGCTGCAGCACAATGCCTGCCTGTTTTCTGCAATTGTCTAAGTTCTGGGACAGGTGAATATCAGGGCTCCGTAAGTTCTGAAAGAGTGAGGCTAGAGAAAAGATGGAATATGTTTAACTGTCTGCTTTATCTGTTATCTCATAGTTTGATAAATGTTAGGCCTTTTTGAAAAATATTTCTGAATATTCTGAATGTGTATTTAAACTTTGTGAAGGACCAGCTTGTTTTGAATTTCAGCTGCTGCCTTTTTTATCACCTATGAATATGTGAAATGGTTGGTGCACACTGATTCATCATCCTACCTGACACCTGTAAAGCATATGCTGGCTGCCTCTGCTGGAGAAGTGGTGAGTAACAAGTGATATGTACTGAAATGCAAAGCTGCGTGTGTGTTGGTATAGGTACTACTTTATTTCATTTTGTTAAAAGCAGTCCTTTTATTATCAAATTGTAAATCCCAATAGATATTACAGTTAAAAGATGGAGAGTTTCAGATAAGAAGGAAAAATTTGGCAGTGCAGTACCTACAAAAGACAGACCTCAATTGTAAATACACAGAAAGTATAAAACTAAGGAGGAGAAAGAAAGTATGTGTGTTGAGATGACTGTTCTTAGTGGTTAAGATGCTAAGTCTTTTCTTGGAGTCCCTGGGTTCTGTACTGACTCAGGCTCCTGAATCCTGCTTCGTGCTAATAAGGACCCCAGGAGGCAGCAGCGATGGCTCATGTGGTTGGGTTCCTGCCGCCCATGTGGGAGCCCTGAATTAGGTTTGTGGCTTTTTGGCTCTGGCCCCAGCCAGTGGTTGCGGGCATTTGAGGAGTGAACCAGCGGATGGGACGTCTTTCTGTCTGTTTCTGCCTCTAAAACCAATTGATAAAAATAAAAAAAAGAAATTTTTCATGCAAATTGTGCTGGTTTTCTATTGTCAATGTAATTTGAACTGGAACTACTTTTCCCACAGTTCCCTTCCTTGGGCAGTTTCAGGTTAGACCAGCCACAGGGAAAGTTTGCACTCTGTAAGGTGGCAGTGAAGCCTCAGTGTGTCTGTTCAGAGGGTGGCTTAGGGACAGGCACTGCTGCGGCCCAATACCCTGCTGCAGATCTCTGCCTGTGTTGCACAGTGGCCTCTGACCTCCAGCTTCCACGGAATCTTTCAGCTTCTCTAAGTTCTAGGTCAGGTGTGTGGGCTCTGTAGTGGAGGATACTAGCTCATTTGACAGTTTTTTTTTTTTTTTTCATAGATTGGTTAAAAATAAATGTGAGTTTCAGTCTGTCTGTACTCGTCCCCAGTTCATTTCCATATTTCCTGCCTGATTACCTGTCCTCTGATTTCTGATCCAGTGCTAGATGAGGAAGCAGCAGCTGTATGTACACTGCTCACTTTGCTCCCTATCTGTTGGTATAATATATGCCTATTCTTGTCACTCGCAGTGATTTGCTTCTCTAATAAAACCCTAGCTGACAGACAAATACTAAAGGAAACAGAGCTGCTGCAATAGCATTAATATTGGGCAAGGAGACTTAAGGCATTGTTGTGTAATATAATACAAGGAAAAGTTCTTCTGGGAGATTTAACAAGCCTGAACCCACACTAGGTAACAGTCTGAGTAAACTGACAGGATTACGAAGAGAGATGAACAAAACTGTAATCTTGGCTGGAGATACTTTTCTTTCTCTCTCTCAATGCATTAAGCTCAGGTGGGCATTTGGCTCAACAGTTCAAATACTGATTAAGATGCTTGTATCCTGTATCACATTATCTGTGTTCACATTTGCCTGTGGCTCCTGACTCCAGCCTCCTGCTAATGCAGATCCTGAGAGGCGGAAAGGATGGCTTACGGTAACTGTGTTCCAGGTCCACATGGGAGACTTGAGTTGAGTTTTTGGATCTCTGACTTTGGCCCTGCCCAGCCTCCTCTGTTGCCAGTATTTGGGAATGGCCAGTGGATGAGTGCACTGTCTTGCATGTTCTCTCTCTCTCTGTTGGTCTGTCTTCTCCCTCTCTTATCTGCCCGTGTTGTGTCTCTACCTCTCAACTAAATTAATTAAAAAAAATCAGGGGCAAGCATTTGATGAGAGAATAAGTTGCTGCTTGTGACACCCACATCCCATGTCAGAGTGCATGGTTTGAATCCTGGTTCCTCCTGTTTTTATCCAGCTTCCTGCTTATGTGTACTTTGGGAGGCAGTAGATGATGTGTCAAGTAGTTGAGTCCTTGCCATCCACATGGGAGATCTTGTTTGAATTCTCGGCTCTTGGCTTTGGCCTGGGCCTGCCCCAGCCTTTGCAGGCATTTGGGATATGAACTAGGAGGCTGAAGATCGCTGTCGGCGATCTGCCTTTCAAATGAGAATAATTACATAAAAATAAAAAAATCTGGCAGGCATAAACTTACTAAGGTCATGGAAAATTTGAACACCACAATGGCATGATTGGTCCAATGGGTCTATGTAGAGTCCTGCACCCAGTAATTAAAGAATACACATATTGGGACTGGTGCTGTGGCATAGTGGGCTAAGCCTTCACCAGTATCTCATATGGTGATGGTTCTGGTCCTGGCTGCTCTTCTTCTGATCTAAAACTGTGCTACGGCCTGGGAAAGCAATAGAGTATGGCCCAAGTACATGGGCCCCTGAACCCACGTGGGAGACCCAGAAGGAGCTCCTGATCTGGCTTCGGATTGGCCAAGTTCCAGCTGTTGTGGTTATTTGGAGAGTGAGCCAGTGCATGGAAAACCTTTATCTCTGTCTCTCTTCTCTCTGTCTGTAAATCTACCTCTCACATAAATAAAATCTTTTAAAGAAAGTTTTTCTATAAAAGAATTTACGCCTGGCGCCGCGGCTCAATAGGCTAATCCTCCGCCTTGCGGCGCCGGCACACCGGGTTCTAGTCCCGGTCGGGGCACCGATCCTGTCCCAGTTGCCCCTCTTCCAGGCCAGCTCTCTGCTGTGGCCCGGGAGTGCAGTGGAGGATGGCCCAAGTGCTTGGGCCCTGCACCCCATGGGAGACCAGGAGAAGCACCTGGCTCCTGCCTTTGGATCAGCGTGGTGCGCCGGCTGTCGGGGCCATTGGAGTGTGAACCAAACAGCAAAAGGAAGACCTTTCTCTCTGTCTCTCTCTCTCACTGTCCACTCTGCCTGTCAAAAAAAAAAAAAAAAAAAAAAGAAAAAAGAAAAAAAAAAGCACAAAATAAATCAGGGAAAGTAGCAGAAGCTTGGGCTCCTGTAGCCATGTGGGAGACTTGGATGAAGCCTCTGGTTCCTGGCTTTGGATTGGCCCAGCTCCAGCTGTTGCGGCCATTTGGGGAATGAACCAGGAGAAGGGATATCTCTATCTCCCTAACTCTGCTTTTCAAATAAATAAATAAATCTTTAAAAAAAGAAAAAAACAAGAAAGAAAAAGAAGTTTAACAGCTGGGACCCAAACTGGAATCTGGTGCCTATATGGGATGCTGATGTTGGAAGCAGTACGTTAACCCACTGTGCCACAGCCTTATTCTCAAGTTGTGAGTTTTTCATAGATGCCCCACATTGGGTTAAGGAAGTTGCCTTCTATCCCTAGTGTTTACATTTCTGGGATAAATCTCATTTGGTCTTGGTGTCATGATCTACAATTTTTTTTAAAAATATACTTACAGTTCTAGATTTGGTTTATTAGTATTTTTGTTTGTTTTTGGAGAACTTTTGCTTTCCTTATAAAGGGAACTGGTTTGTAGTTTTCTCAGGCTTTTTACATGTTTGTTATTATGATAATATTGAACTCACAAGAATGATTGGGAAGCATTAATTTCTTTAAAATTCTTTTAAGGAAATGTGTTCAGATTATTTCCCATTGGTTGATGGATACATAGTAGATTTTATCAGGAAAATAAAGGAAAAAGGGAATTACAGAAGAAATACTGTGAGTTCTAGATTAAAGCAAGTGTTTGCCTCTTCCTGTGATAATTTGAGTTGTTGAGATTATGATGTTTGACAAGGAAAAAAGATGACCTGTGGCCCACTTTAGTATTTTTCATTTATATGTCTAGATCAACATGTAACTTCAGAATGTCTCAATATTGTATAATGAATTTTTAAAGATTTCTTTCTTTAAAAAAATTTGAGAGCAGGAGAAACAAAAAAAAGAGCTTCCATTTGTGTATTTCACTCTACAAATTGCTTAAAATGGCTGGGGTTAGACTGGGGTTAGGCCAGGGCCAAAGCCAGGAGCCAGAAGTGAGAGTAGTCCAGGGCTTATACCAATAAATGGAGCCAATGCTGATGCCTCCCAGGGTTTGCTTTGGCAGGAGGCTGTGGTCAGCAGCCTGAGCTGGGCAGGAATGCAGGTATTCATTCCAGTGTGGGCTGTAGGCATCTTCACCTGCATCTTAGTTGCTAGGCTAAATGTCTGCTTCTGTAAAACGAATGTCTTGATCTATCACTGAGAATATAATGTGAAAAGAAATTAACCTCTGAGACATTGTAATCACTGAAGCTTTTAAAATAAAACATGTTGACTTTTTTGTAAAAAAAATTAATTTTGTTTGAGTGGGGTGGAGACTGAGAGAGAGTCTATGTTCCTCATTCATTCCTCAAATGCTTGCAGTGGCCAAGACTCGGCTGGGCTGGAGGAACTGGAAACTCAATCCAAGGCTGGACCCAGACCAGTCCTGGGAGCTGGAATTGCAATCCAGGTCTCCCATGTGAGTGGCAGGAACTCAATTACTTGATCGTCCCTACTGACTCCTAGGCACTCGGATGTAGAATGTGGGCATCTTAGCCGGTGTCTTAACCGCTGTGCCAAGTATCTGCCCCCAAACTTCCTTTTGACATTGATTTAAAATGGTTTTGCAGAGCCCAACTTAACTCTGGATTCTTAAAACTACCTTCAAAAGTAATAGACTAGAGACTGTTGTGGCGTAGCAGGTAAGGCCACTGCCTACAATGCCAGAATCTTATATGGGCACTCACTTGAGACCCAGATGCTCCATTTCTGATCCAGCTTCCTGCTAATGCACCCGGGAAAGCAGCAGAAGATGGCCCAAGTCCTTGGACCCCTGCATATGTGTGGGAGACCTGGAAGAAGCTCCTCGCTTCTGACTTTGGAGAAGCTGTTGCAGCCATTTAGAGTTAGCCAGCGGATGGGAGATTTCTCTCTCTCTCTCTCTCTCCCTCTCCCTCTATAAACTTTTGATTTTGAATTCATGTGAATGTAGTTGCTGAAAGTAACTTGAATGTAGAGGAAAGACAAAATGGGAATATCTGTAGTTGTCAGTGGTCAGTAAGTAATGGAAATCTGGAGATAATAGGACTTGGTTTAGTGTAGTCATTGTTGTGTAACATAGTTGCTTTGATACAGAATTTTTTATGTTGTAAACAGACTGCCTAGAAACAATATCATATTGTTTATACTAATATTAAATTTAGTTGGTATTGAATATGTCCATAATAAACAGAGACTATAAATGAAACTTAGAAACAGAAAACACTGGTAAAATAATAACCATCCCCTGTGCCAGTGGCTTGATTAAAACTTAATGATGAATCAATATAAGTATAATTACAACCTTCTACCTTATGTTTGTAGTTTAAAATACAGTAAAATCAATCAAATAAGATTTAATATGTAACAACTGCAAGAAGAGTCCAGTCAGTGCCATTTTTATTAGGAAGTTTGCTGTACACATCTCTCAATCCCTACCTGAATTATTTTACAGCTCAGTTTTCATCAGACACAGAAAAAGGCCTGTGAGAAGTACAAGATTAGATTAGATCAAAGGTTGGGGCATGTTTACCCTAATATTACAGATGCTTCATCATTAGAGTGCTAATGCTATTTTTTTTAAAAAGGTTTTAAGATTCGGCTTTTCTTGTGTCTCATTCTACTTTTGGCTCACTTTGTGTTATTTTTAGAGGTGAAAGAATATTGAAATTTTTTGGCAGTCAAAAGTAGCCACTGTGAATTTCATGTGTGTGCCTGCATGATGTGTAGGTGTCTTTATGCACGGATGCTGGCAAGATGGTCCTTTTCAATCCTGTTCTCTGGGATTGAGGGCGCCAAGAAATAAATTGCGTCATGTTTTGTAACTGCTTTCCTGATAGCTTCCACTAGTATTTTGCAAGTGTGGCCCCTGGAGCACCTCCCTCAGAATACATTGCTGTGCAGTTGGTAATAAATTAAGATAACTGGAGATGGAACTAGAGACCTTGCATTTTAAACAAGATCCCTTGTTAAGGCTGCTACTCATGGGTATTTAAATGCTACTGGTCTAGGATTATCAAAAATCTTAATTTGGTTGTAAATATTTGTACTGAATTGGCTTGTTAGTCTGCTGTGTAAAAGTATCTTAGTGGCTGCAGAACACTAAGAGTGCCGCACACAGATCAAAAATGTCATTTCTCTTTTCTCTTGAAGAATTACGTGTGTATTTTAGACCTACTCAAAACCCTAATTTAATAAATTGCTTATTTTTGAGGGAGGCAATATATTTGGATACTAGGTTTGCATTTTATTTAAATTGAAGTGACTGTTGCAGCATGCTGTAGTTTTCTTCAAGGTACATGCTATTGTGGGGTCTGGCAGGTGAAGGCAGCTTGTGCTGTGGCTTAGCTCCTCTAGTAACTGTCAAGGCCAATGCAACTCCTCTGTGCTGTCCTCCACTGGGAGTCTTGTTGGATTTCAGAAAGAGACCTTACATTGTGTGGTCCACTCTCTAGATGCATACAATAGCCAGGGCTGGGCTGTGCCAAAGCCAGGGACGCAAGGACTCAGGTACTTGAGTTATCACCTGGTGCTTCCCCAGAAGTTAGAATTGAGAGTGGAGTCAGGACTTGAACCCAGGCCCTCAGAAGTGGAGTGTGGGTGTCTCAAGTGGTGGCCTAACCACTATGACCAATGCCTGTTGCTGTCTTGTTGAATTGGTGACTGAGAGGACTAGGTGCACTGATGCTGGGAGATATGCTTGTCAGCTCCAGAGAACTGTGTACATGTTAGTTGGTACAATGTCTTTAAGCTTCTTTGTTTATACTGTTAATATCACTTTTTAAAATGAATAAGTAGTGTTCTTTGTGATCTTTACTGACCTTTTAAAGAAAAACCTTGTAGTGAGATCATAGAACAAAGGTTGCTAATTTTGAAATGCGTTTTATCGTTTGAATTAATTATGATGGGTTTTGAAATACTCATAAATCAATAAGATTATCTCTGATTTGCATTTGTAATATTTTGCCAAAACCTTGTATAGTTGCATAATTGAGTCAGGGAATAGGTCAGGTAGAAAATGAGACTGCTGGGGCTGGTGCTGTGACATACAAGTTTCACTTTGACCTGCAGTGCCAGCATCCCATATGGGCACCAGTTCCAGTCCCACCTGCTCCACTTCTGATCCAGCTCCCTGCTAATGTGCCTGGGAAAGGAGCAGAGGGTGGCCCAAGTGCTTGGGTCCCTGCACCCATGTGGGAGACCTGGAAGAGGCTCCTGGCTTCAGCCTGGTCCAGTCCTGGCGGCCATCTGGGGAATGAACCATGATGGAAGATTCATATTCTTTCATTCATTCTCTCTCTCCCTCTCTCCCTCTCTTCTTCCTTTCCTCCCTCTCTCTCTCCCTCTCTCTCCTTCTCCCTCCTTCTCCTTCCTTCCCTCTCTCTCTATATCTCTGCCTTTCAAATAAATCTTTAAAGAAAAAGAAAACGAGACTGCTGCCCCCAGGCCCCAGAGGTGCAGTTACTTAGAAGGGCACACATAGGAATGCTGTGGATAGAAGCTGCTTGTGTGTCAAGCCGAGGGGAGGGAGAAGTGTATAGATGTTGCCAGGAAAATTTCCATGTAATTAGAAGCTGAAACAGAACTGTCAAATACCTGGCCACACTGAGGTAATTTTTCTTTTTCGATGCATCTGAGCATATGCCCAGTGCTCAGAGAAATTTATTTCCTGTCTACTTTTCAGTGTTTTTGAGAACCTGTTTTTCACTTTAGGGGATTAGACACATGGCATAGGCAGACTTTTCCCTTCCTTCTTAGGAGCCCTAAATGTTAAAAATTACAGAGATGTATCCCAACAAAATAAAAAATACCCTGTTTGTATTACTACCCTTAAAACTTCTTTGTTCACATCCTGTCCTCTTGTGGATATCTTCGTCTCCTTGTTATAGGCTGCTTTTGTTCAGCTCATCTTAGTTCCCTCTCTTTTAGACTGAGTACCCGTAATCCGAAAATCAGAGATGTTTCAATCCAAAATTTATTGAGCACCGGCATGACACCAAAGTGGAAAATTCCACACCTAATCTATGTGATAGGTCTCTGAAAATGCTGACTCTGAAAATACTGTGTAAGACTGTTTTCAGGTTATGTGTACAAAGTGTATGTGGGCTCTTCAAAATGTTTCTTATGAAAACAGTATGCATTGATTACAAAGTATTTTTGTACCAAATAAACATCTTTTAATTCCATTTTCCATGAACTTTTTGAGGTACTTTGTATTTGAAACATACGAATTTTGTGTTTAGTCTTGGCTCCCCTCCCCATGACATATCATGTATATGCAGGTACCCCAGGGTTTGTAAACATTGAAAATTCCAAACATTTCTGTTGTCATGCTTTTTGGATATGGATCCTTAACCTATACTTTAGTTAAAAGGATAAAATGATAAGATACTGCCTTGTAGAGGCTTCTTGTCTAGAGGTAGAGGAGGATATGTAAGTTGCTGGAGAATTCCAGGCCTTTTAAAAAAAAAAAAGTTATTTACTTGAGAGGCAGAGTTACAGACAGAGGGAGAGATAGAGAGGTCTTCCATCTGCTGGTTCACTCCCCAAATGACCATAACTGCCAGAGCTGGGCTAATCCAAAGCCAGGAGCCAGAAGCTTCTCCCGGGTCTCCCATGTGGGTGTAGGGGTAGCAGAATGCTGGGTCGGAAGAAGACAGCAACTGGCGCCAATATGGGATGCTGGCACTGCAGGTGGAGGCTTAAGCTGCTGTACCACAGCACCGGCCCAGTTCAGTACAGTTTCATTTTCTTGTGCTTTACAGTGTGGTGGTTTGCTAGGGGAGAGGGAACTAGGAAAGGTTGCTATGAGATGGGGCAGACTCTGGGAGCTGGAGGGCCCTGCCTGCCATGGTAAGGAGATTGGCTGTTAACTTTGAAGGGCTTTGGTCACACTTGTAAATTATAAGAATATCATCTGGCAGCTCTGTGGAGGGGAAGAGACTTTTACAATAATCCCCAGGAGAGATTCCTGGGGCAGGGGCTGGAGCAAGCTCCATCCTGGATTTGGGGCTCTGTTCAAGAGATGTTAAAGGATAGAATGATCAGAAAAATGCAAGTTCTTTAGAAGGCTTTCCAACAACGTTCATCAGAGTGTTTCTCATTGTGGATGCTTTTGTTGGCTTATTGTGTCTTTGTGTGGTGTGTTCCTGCCTGGATTCTTTAACAGAGTCTGCTGAACCAAGTTTCGTCAGCACAACCTGTCGCCTCAGCTGTCCCAGCCCTCTGAGGCTGAACTCGGGTGCAGAAGGAGAGAGGGGCTCAGGGCTTGTGCTGGCTCCCTGTTAACTGGTGTGATGATGCCACTGCTTGTAGTTACTTATTTAGATATAAGCATGGGTATGCTGAAGAGATGTCTCAGAGATGTCACTTGGTCTGTGATTTCTTGATGACTTCCTTTTCCAACACATCTCAGATTATTGTCTGTGAACCTTTACCTTTTTCCTGATACTGTGTGCAGCATTGGTTGACATGGTATCAGTTCATGATCTGGGACAGTGCTTCTCGTTGGTTATGCTGTTTAGTTAGTGGGCAAGAGCCAAGGGAAGCTCTGGGTTGGCCTTATACTTCAGAGCAGCTTCTGTGTATGGCACACCAATTCAGCTGCATAGAAATAATAAAATTGTCATATAGGATGAGGTTGAAGAAACCGTTTTAAGCCACAGGAGTGTAATTTGGTTACTTATTGCCATTCACATTTACATTATAAAGGGAAAAACTAGAAATGGCTTTTAAAGGACTGTAGTACTGAAGGATGTTAGACTTGGCTGCATGTGGGCAAGCCTGAACTTCCTCAGGGACATTTTATTTTTTGATAACTTGCTTTAAGGCTGGGCTTCTGTCACAAATTTGGTTTGTGATGGTGTAATTTTCAGTATTTGAGTTCCTACTGTGTATCTGATACTTTGACAGGTGCTCAGAAACACAAAATAAGTGATTTTGATCTGTTTTTGAGAAGTATATAAATGATAAGTCAGATATGTTTATTAAATAAGCAGAGAATATTTTGAGTCCCTCTGTCAGGAGGCAGCATGGTGTGACTGGTGGACTGTCTGGGTATGCAGATCAGGCCAGCATTGTAACTGGTCCACGTGTGTGTTGTGTGTCTGTGGGTTGCCTGGTTGATCTTACTGAGCTACTGTTTCCTGCATATTGAGCAACAGGTTTAATGCTACCCAGCTCTCCATGCTTGCAGGGATGAAATGATGCAATACTTACAAAGTGCTCAGCCTGGCGTCTGACACACACAGGGTTAATATATGTTGGCACTCATGTCACTGAAATTGTGTGTGGTGCATTTTTAGAATTTCATGGTTTTGCAAAGAATGCTGATTCAGAAGATGAAGAAATTTAAATTCAGAGGAGTCTGGTGACTTGCTCAAGGTTTTTTTGTGGATAATAAAATACTCTTGTAGAATGAATCAGTAAATGCTTCTGTGTGTTCTTCCTGTAACACTTCTGTACAGACTTATACTTTTGATATGATGTATAAGAAGTTGCGATCAGTGATTCCAAGATGGCAGAGTAGGGAGAGCACTTACTGCTCTAGCCCAGGAGAAGACAGTTTAAAAAAAAGTGGAGATAGTGTAGTTTCAGGAAAGAGTTAGGGAGAAAATGGCATAGGAAACTACTGAAATTAGAGGGACACGGTGGACCTATGTGGAGGGCATGGGCGCCCTCAGCTTGGGACTCCAGCAGCTGAGAGCCTATGCACCAGAACTAGACAGTGAGGTGAGACCAGACCGCAGCAGCCCAAGGCACTGGTGAAAAAGTAGCAGGAAGAGCCTAGAGGGAACCTGGCTTTGCGCCCCGTGGGGGAAAGTATACCAGCCAAACTGGAGGAGAAAAAAAAAAAAAAAAAAAGGATGGGACAGACACTTTTCTCTCTCCCTAATCACTTTACATCAGTGTCCTGTAACAAGCTGATAGAGCGGGTGACATTTTGGCCATACCTAACAGCTGTGCCAGCTCCTGTCTGCACCTGGCAACCAGCCCAGTGGAGACTCCTGACTCTGGTGGGAAGAACTTACAGGGCTAAGAGCTTGTGACTATGTGAAGCTTCTGTACTGGGACTGTGAAAAAGACTGAGGGTGTGGCTGGGACTCTGAGCAGTCTTGAGACCTTAAAGAGGAATCAAAATGAAATGAAGAATTCAGTTCAACAAATAAAAAATACAGTTGAGAGCCTTAAAAACAGAATTAGTGAAGCAGAGGAAAGAATATCGGACTTAGAAGACAAAGCACAGGAAAGTACACAGTCAAACCAAAGATAAGAAGAAATTAGAAAACTGTAAACACTGTTAGGAATCTACATGATATATTAAAAAGCCCAACATATGGGTTCTAGGAGTTCCTGAAGGTATGGAGAGACAGAAAGGATTAGAAGGCCTTTTTAGTGAAATAGTAGCAGAAAACTTCCCAAGAATAGCAGAAAATTTCCCAGGTTTGGAGAAAGAAAGGGACTTCCAAGTACAGGAAGCATACAGAACTTGCAGTAGACATGACCAGAAAAGATCCTTGCCGTGACACATTGTAATCAAACTCACCAGAGAGAAACATTAAGAGAAGATTCTAAAATGTGCCAGATTACTTTCAGAGGATCTCCAGTTAATACTCATAGTGGACTTATCAGAAACCCTACAGGCTAGGAGAGAATGGCGAGATATAGTCCAAGTCTTAAGAGAAAAATACTATATCCTACAAAGCTCTCATCTGTGAATGAAGGTGAAATAAAGACCTTCCATAACAAACAGATATTGAAAGAATTTGTCACCACCCATCCAGCCCTACAAAAGATGCTTAAGGATGTGTTAAACAGAGAAACATGGTCAACACTACGAAAGAAGGTAAAGGAAGAAAATCTCTCAGTAAAAGATTAAAGGAAGTTCAAAGTATAAATTGGGAATATTTTTGAAAAAATGACAGGGCAAAGTCATTACTTATCAATAGTCACCTTGAATGTAAATGACCTCAACTCCCCAGTTAAAAGACAGACTGGATGAATGGATTAAAAAACAAAACCCATCTGTTTGCTGCTTACAAGTAACACATCTTTCTAACAAAGGTGCATGCAGACTGAAAGTGAAAGGTTGGAAAAAGATGCTTCATGCCAACAGAAACCAAAAAAGAGCTGGCATAGCCATCTTAATATCAGACAAAATAGACTTTAACACATAAACTGTTAAAAGAGACAAAGAGGGGCACTATATAATGATTAAGGGATCAATTCAACAGGAAGATGTAGCTATTACAAATGGATATGCACCTAATTATAGGGCACTGGACTATTTAAAAGATATGTTAAAGCATTTAAAGAGAGACTTAGACTCCAATACAATATAGTATTGGGGGCCTTCAATACTCCACTTTCAGCAATGGACAAATAAACCAGACAATCAACAAGGAAACAGCAGATTTAATCAACATTATAGACCAAATGGACCTAACAGGTATCTATAGAACTTTTTCATCCTACAGTTACAGAATACACCTTCTTCTCACTAGGACATGGAACTTTCTCTAGGATTGACCACATGCTAGGCTTAGCAAATTTGCTCAGCAAATTAAAAAAAAAAAAAAATCGAAATCATACCATGCATCTTCTTGGACCAGATTGGAATAAAGCTGGAAATAGGCAACTCAGGAATCTCTAGAGCATATGCAAACACATGGAGGCTGAACAACATGCTCCTGAATGAACAGTGGGTCATAGAAGACATTAAAAGGAAAATCAAAAACTTTCTGGAAGCAAATGAAGATGACAACACAACATATCAAATCTTAGGGGTTACAGCAAAAGCAGTGTTAAGAGGAAAGTTTATAGCAATAGGTGCCTGCATCAAGAAATTGGAAAGACACCAAATAAATGAGCTGTCAGTGCATCTTAAGGATCTAGAAAACCAACAGCAGACCAAACCCAAAACTAATAGGAGAAAAGAAATAATTAAAATTAGAAAAGAAATCAACAAAGTTGAATAAAAAATACAAAAGATAAGCAAAATGAAGAGCTGGTTTTTTGAAAAAATAATATTGACTCATCATTGGCCCAACTATAACTTCTCTCTCCAATAAAAGGAGAGAGAAGACCCGAATCAGTGAAATTAGAAATGAAAAGTAAATGTAACAAGAGACACCACAGGAAAAAAAAAATCATCAGAAATTACTATAAAAAGCTGTATACCAACAAACTAGGAAACCTCGAAGAAATGGATAGATTCTTGGGCATATACAACCTTCCTAAATTAAGCCATGAAGACATAGAAAACCTAAACAGACCCATAACCAAGACGGAAATTGAAACAGTAATAAAGGCCCTCCCAACAGAGAAAAGCCTAGGACTGGACGGCTTCATTGTTGAATTCTATCAGACATTTAAATAAGAACTAACAATTGAAAGAGAGGGAATCCTCCCAAATTCTTTCTACTAAGCCAGCATCACCTTAATTCCTAAACCTGAAAGAGAAAATTAGATCAATTTTCCTGATGAATGTAGATGCTAAAATCCTCAACAAAATTCTAGCCAATCAAATCCAGCAACACATCAGAAAGATCATCCACCCAAACCAAGTGAGATTTGTCCCTGGTATATAGGGATGGTTCAACATTTGCAAGTCAATCACTGTGATACATCACATTAACTGCTGAACAAAAACCATATGACTATCTCAGTAGATACAGAGAAAGCATTTGATAAAATACCAAACCCTTTCATGATGAAAACTCTAAGCAAATTGGGTATAGAAGGAACATTCCTCAACACAATCAAGGCAATTTATGGCAAACCTGTGGCCAGCATCATGGGGAATAGTTGGAAGCATTCCCACTGAGATCTGGTACCAGACAGGGATGCTCACTCTCACCATTGCTATTCAATATATTACTGGAAGTTTTAGCCAGAGCCATTAGGCAAGAAAAAAAAAATCAAAGGGATACAAATTGGCAAGGAAGAAGTTGAACTATCCCTCTTTACAGATGCCATGATTCTTTACATAGTGGATCCAAAGAACTCCACTAAGAGACTATTGGAACTCATAGAAGAGTTTTTTTTTTTTCATTTTTAATATTTATTTAATGGATGCATTTTTACATAGATAGAACTTTAGGAATATAGTGGTTCTTTCCCCCATGCCCTGCACCCCTGCTCCCATTCCTCCTCCCATTCCCTCTCTCATTTTCTTCTTCATTATGGATCATTTTTAGTATGACTTTATATACAGAGTCTATGCTAATTATAGACTTCAACAATTTGCCTCCACACCCACACACAACATATAGAGTACAGTTTGGGGAGAGAATTTGCAGTCGATTCTCATATTACAATTCAATGGGGACAGAGGTCCTACCTGGGGAGCAAGTGCACAGTGACTACTGTTGTCATAGAAGAGTTTAGTAAAGTAGCAGGATATAAAATCAATACTGAAAAATTAACAGCCTTTGTATGCAGACAGTGCCACAGCTGAGAAAGAACTTCTAACATCAACTCCATTTATAATAGCTACAAAAAAAAAAAAATCAAATACTTTTGAATAAACTTAACCAAGGATGTCAAAGATCTCTATTATGAGAATTATAAAAGATTAAAGAAAGAAATAGAAGACAAAAAATGGAAAAATCTTTCATGTTCATGGTTAGAAGAATCAATATCATCAAAATGTCCATTCTTCCAAAAGCAATTTACAGATTCAATGTGAAACCAATCAAAATACCAAAGACATTCTTCTCAGATCTGGAAAAAATGATGCCGAAATTCATATGAAAGCACAGGAGTTTTTGAATAGCTAAAGCAATCTTATATAACAAAAACAAAGCCGGAGGCATCATAATACCAGGTTTCGATGGATGCTACAGGGCAGTTATAATCAAAACAGCCTGATACTTGTACAAAAACAGATGGATAATGAGGCTGATGCTGTGGTGCAGCAGGTTAAAATCATTGGATCAGAATAGATCCAATAGATCATTGGAACAGAATAAAAACACCAGAAATCAGTTCAAACATTGACAACCAACTTACATTTGATCAAGGAGCTAAAACCAATCCCTGGAGCAAGGACAGTGTCTTCAACAAGTGGTGCTGGGAAAACTGGATTTCCACATGCAGAAGTATGAAGCAGGACCGCTACCTTACACCTTATACAAAAATCCATTCAAAATGAGTCAAAGACCTAAATCTTTGACCTGATACCATTGAATTATTACAGAACATTGGAGAAACTGTGTAAGACATTGGCACAGGAAAAGAGTTCTTGTGAGAGACTGCAGAGGCACTGACAGCCAAAGCCAAAATTAACAAGTGGGATTATATCACATTGAGAAGTTTCTCTGTGGCAAAAGAAACAGGAAAGTGAAGAGGCAACCGACAGGATGGGAGAAATTATTTGCATACTATGCAACTGATAAAGGATTAATAACCAGAATCTACAAAGAGATCAAGAAACTCCACAACAACAAAACAAATGATCCAGTTAAGAGATGGACCAAGGACTTAAACAGACATTTTTCAAAAGAGGAAATCTTAATGGCCAATAGACACATGAAAAAATGTTCAGGATCACTAGCCATCAGGGAATGCAAGTCGAAACCCCAATGAGGTTTCACCTCACCCTGGTTAGAATGGCTTTCATACAGAAATCAACTAACAACAAATGCTGGGGAGGATATGGGGAAAAAGGTACCTAATCCACTGTTGGTGGGAATGCAAACTGGTAAAGCCACTATGGAAGACAGTTTGAAGATACCTCAGAAATCTGAATATAGTCCTACCATACGACCCAGCCATCCCACTCTTGAATTTACCCAAGGGAAATTAAATTGGCAAACAAAAAAGCTGTCTGCACCTTAATGTTTATTGCAGCTCAATTCACAATAGATAAGACCTGGAATCAACCTAAATGTATATCAACAGTAGACTGGATAAAGAAATTATGGCACATGTACTCTGTAGAATACTTTACCGCAGTAAAAAACAATGAAATCCGGTCATTTGCAGCAAAATGGAGAGATCTGGAAAACATGCTGAGTGAAATAAGCCAGTCCGAAAGGGACAAATATTATATGTTGTCTCTGATCGGTGACAACTGAGCACCTAAAATGAAACCTGTAAAAGTGAAATTGACACTATCAGAAGCAATGACTTGATTAACCCTTGTCCTGACTTTTGAGGAATAGTTTATTATTTTATTCTTTTTACTGTCTTCTTTTTCTACTTAATACCATTGGTTGAACTCTTCATTTAACACAAAATTATTCTTAGGTGTTTAAATCCAATTGAAAATTGATCCCTGTAAAAAATAAGAGTGGGAATAAGAGAGGGAGGAGATGTACAGTTCAACACATGTCCCCACATACTTACCTCTAAGGGTAAAGGTAAAAACTTGCCAGGGGACTCCAAATCCCATTATGTTGGCAGGTACTAATGCCGTCTTAGTAGTTAAAGTGATTATTTTAGGTGCATAATTGATCATAAAGATAGGAATAAGTGTCAAAGAGATAACATAAATAAGACCAAGTGGCTGCTAATAACAATAGATAGAATTAAAAAGGAGAGAATGATCCAACATGGGAAGCAGGCCACACAGCAGACTCATAGAATGACAAATGCCCTGAACAGCACTCTGGCCTCAGAATCAGCCCTTAAGGCATTTGGATCTGGCTAAAAAGCCCATGAGAGCATTTCAGGCATGGAAAACCAAGACACTGTGGCAAAAATGGCCTACATGAAAGATCTCTGTGAGTGAGATCTCAGTGGAAAGAAGGGACCATCAAAGAAGGAAGTACCTTTCTCTGAAGGGAGAAAAGAACTTCCACTTTGCTTATGGCCCTGTCTAAATAATGATGGAGTTTGTGGACTCAAAAGGGAAGCCTTGGCAGCTCATGACAAGAGTCTTGGGTGATCACTGATGTCATGAAAAAGAGTATCAGTTGTTAAATCAACAACAGGAGTCACTGTGTACTTGCTCCCCATGTAGGACCTCTGTCCTTAATGATTTGTACTTTGAGAATTAATGATAAAACTTGTCTTCAAACAGTACTTCATACTTTGTGTGTCTGTGTGAGTGCAAACTGTTGAAATCTTTACTTAGTATAGAGTTGATCTTCTGTATATAAAGATAATTAAAAATGAATCTTAATAAAGAATGAGATGGGAGAGGGACTAGGAGGTGGGATGGTTTAGGGGTGTGAGGGTGGGTATGGTGGTAAGAACTACCATAATCCAAAAGCTGTACCTATGAAATTTATATTTATTAAATAAAAGCTTTCTGGAGAAAAAAAAAAAGTTGCATTGGGCAAGTGGTTTGGGCTCCTGCTTGGGATTCTTTTTTCTTTTTTTTTTTTTAAAGATTGTTTTGGGGCTGGCACCATGGCTCACTTGGTTAATCTTCCGCCTGCAGTGCCGGCATCCCATATGGATGCTGGTTCTAGTCCCAGCTGTTCTTCTTCCAGTCCAGCTTTCTGCTGTGGCCCGGGAAGGCAATGGATAACGGCCCACGTGCTTGGGCACCTGCACCCGCATGGGAGACCAGGAGGAAGCACCTGGCTCCTGGCTTCGGATCGGCGTAGCTCCGGCTGTAGCGGCCATTTGGGGGGTGAACCAATGGAAGGAAAACCTTTCTCCCTGTCTCTCTCTCTCACTAACTCTATCTGTCAAATTTAAAAATAAATAAATAAGTAAAAGATTGATTGATTTATCTGAAAGGCAAAGCCACATACAGAGGGAAAGACAGAGAGGTCTTTGATCTGCGGGTTCACTCCCCAAACGGCTACAAATGGACTGATCCAAAGCCAGGAGCCAGGAGCTTCTTCGGGGTCTCCCACATGAGTATAGGAGCTAAGCACTTGGACTATCTTCTGCTGCTTTCCCAGGCCATAGCTGAGAGCTGGATCAGAAGAGGAGCAGCTGATACACGAACTGGCGCCCATATGAGATGCCGGCTCTGCAGGCAGAGGCTTAGCCTACTACGCCATAGCGTTGTCTCTGCTGGCTGGGACTCCTGTATTCCATATCAGAGTGCCTGGGCTACAGTCCCAGCTTTCTGCAAATGCATGCTCTGAGAGGCAGCCTGTAATGACTCAAGTATTTGGGTCCCTGCCACCCACGTAGGAGTACTGGGTGGATTTCTGGGCTCCTGACGTTAGCCCCTTGTGGGCATTTAGGAGGTGAACGAGCAGATGGAAGATCTCTGACTCTTTCTGTCTCTTTGTCTCTTTTCCTCTGCATTTCAAATAAGCAGAAATACTGAGGTTTCAAATCCTTCAGTTTTTTTTTTTTTAATTAAGATTAGGTCAGATTCTAAAATTTGTTGTTGGTTACTGTGGTAAGCTAAATATTCTGCCCTTGTCCCCATCCCTGGTCTACGCTCCCACCCCCAACACACAGTGTTCTTATACCATAAACCTATGAGTGTGGTATCTTACATGGCACAAGGTCCTGGCAGATAGGATTGAGGATGTTGCTATGTAAAGAGTTGCCTGGGTGATGCGCGTATCATCACAAGAGGCTTTATGTTAGAGGGATGCAGGTAGGTCAGAGAGGAGGGTGTTTTGAAGATGGTATGCTGATGGCTTGAAGTTGGAGAAAGAGATCATTAACCATGGCATGCATATGGTTTTGTTGTGGCTGAGCGAGTGTAAATGGAGCAGCACTGTCAGTGGAGAGCAGCCTCATGCCCTAAAGAACTCTCTGCACCAAAGGTCAAAGCATCATGGTTTATGAAGGCAGAAACCACAAGAGAGGGGGAATGCATGGTTACTAGTGTTAAGCTGACCCAAGGCCTGTGCGAAACTAATATTAATTACACTCTTGATAATACCAATTACAAATTAACAGTGCCAGTTACAGTCTTGACATTAGTCCAGGTATTGACCTAAATATGTGGGATGAGACAAATTACATTCCTAACATTAATCTAGGTTCAGCCTGTCTCTTTTAAGCTTGAGCGATCATGCTGTGGAGTTTGAATGTTCTGCCAGGTGGAATGCAGTAAGTTGTTATTGCCTTAAGTTTTAGGCCATAGCTAGTTTGAGACCATAGTCTGATGGTGGAGGGTGCTTTCTCAAGATGTAGTCCCAGGTGCTCTAAAATGGAGTCCCTACTGTCAAGGTGTTACTTCAGTTTCTAGGGAATTGAGGTTTCCTTACAGCTTGCATGAGGCAAGCCACCTGACTGACTCCTTGATTTTAACTCAGTGAGACCCATTTTGGAGTACTCAGCTCCAGAATAATAGGTAATAAATTTGTAATGTTTTAAGCCATTAAGTATGTGGTAATCTATTATAGCAGCAAAGGGAAACTACAGCATTTACTGTTACAGTCGCCTCCATTTTCAGGGTTTTATATTGGTAGAAATTGATAAATTTATCCATGGAGTGGATTCTACTGTGAAATCCGTCCTCATTTCTGCTATAGAAAGGTGTGAAAGGGAAAGAGCTGTTTGTGCTTTACTCTCATGGGTTATTTAAAATGCTGTGAACAGGGGTGAGTGTTGGGCGTAGTGGTTGAGGTACCCATGTCCTGTATCAGGATGACTGGGTTTGATCCCTGTCTCTGGACCCAGACCGCAGCTCCATCCTTGTGCAGACCCCGAGAGGCAGTGCTGATGACTCAGGTGGTTGAGTTCCTGCCGCCCACCTGTGAGATCTGGATTGTGTTCCTGGCTCCTGTGGGGAAGGAAGCCAGAGGATGAGAGCTCTCTGTCTCCCTGCCTCTCACATCAGTCAATACATACAAATTTTAAAAAGATACATAGTCTTCTTAAAAAGTTAAAAAAATTCTGGGAACAGCTTCAGTCACAAGGCCTACAAGGTGAAGTAATTATTTTTGTAGAGGAGATTATTAAATTTCTGGGTAGCATCTAGGTTATCGAGGGTACTACTTCCGTAAGTCTTGTCGGGCAAGAGAAACTGATAGCTGTAAAGCTTTAAATTTTTTTTTCTTGAAATGCTTATTGCATATTTGTAAAAGTACTTTTATAAGGAAGGATGGTTTGATGAATTTATGCCCCAATCTAAGTGGATTTACCAACAGCTGTGATTCCAGTTATGACCAAAAGATGGCAGACTTGACACACAAATTAACTTTATTTGTAGAGGTTTTTTTTTTTTTCTTTTCTTTTCTTTTCTTTTCTTTTTTTTTTGAATACTTTTTCATTGGTATAGAGAATGTTAGCTATCGTATTTTGGAAATATGCTTTTTAAGGAGAATTTTTAAAATGCAGAATAAAATATAGGTAATTTAACTGTGTGTTTCAAAAAATCTTAGAAGTCTCATAAGATATTTCCCAGATCTTCCTTTTACCAATTTGCCACATTGAAATTGTGCTGCAAAGTACAACATAAATAGTTTCTGCTTTCACTATGAGTAAGCTTTGCTTGGTCCTGTGGCATATTTTAAAATTTCCCTTCAGTTTATTATAGAGTTGCCTGTTGAAACTTGAAGAAGTAGATGATACTAAAGCTTGAACGTGTAAGTTCATAAGATATGTGTAAATATGATCTTACCTTTAGTGAAAAAGAAGTGTGGAGTTGATAATCAGAAGACTTGGGTTTCACCCTTGATTCAAGCAGCTCTCTCACCATTGGTGACTTCTGTGCTCTCAGATTGATTTATACATAATTAGCTTCTGATACCAGAGTAATGTTTCTAAGCTGTTGATGTTTCTTTGAGAAAAGTCTTAAATCAGATAGTTTTTATTTTTGTTGAACTCTGGTGAAATGTTCGGGAAAGGACATAATATAAAGTACCCTTGGTGATACTCAGTGACTTTAAAGAACATTTCAAGTGAGGGCAGTAGTGAGTTTGCAAAACCCTGGTAGGTGATGTGGTATAGAGAAGTTGGCTGTGGCCATGAAAGACCAGATTCCGGTAGCATCTATTTCTCTTTGTCTGACTTGAGTCATTTTCACTATTATGAGACTGAAGTTTGCTATGATTTCTTTTCTCTTCCAGTCTTAGAATTTGTAGTTTTGCATCTCGGTATTTTATTTAATACATGGGAATAAAGACATTTAGCTCGCCTTTGCAATGTAATTAAAAACCTTATCAGAAAAATTTTATTTACATTAAAGAAAAAATTTTTGATAGCATCATTAGTTTTCAGAATTTTGATCTATTTCAGTGTATTTTTGATATAGTTAAGATAATAACATTGCACCTTCATGTTGGTAAAAGATAGAATGATATGTATTTCCTTTATGGAAGGCCTTTGATGTCTTTTCATAGATCTGTAACTTATAAAAGATAGTTGAGTTTAATGAAAATGCCCCATTCCTGTGTCATGGATTCATCCGGAGCCCCAGATTTATAAGGGAGAAATACTCCACAGAACGCATTTACCAAGCACCCCCATGACATTACCTTTATTTCCTTTCATAGAACCACAGTACTGTAACATGTTTTTGTTCTTGTGCAGTGAAACACTCTGTTGTATCTCAGATTCAAATCTAAGAAAGATCAGAGTTAATAGAAAACCAAATGCAAGGCTCCAGAGTTGCTGGAGGAAATAGAGGCATTCCTTTGTAGCCTTTCTCTTAGGCCAAAATTGCCAGCCCCAAGAAGTCAGGGAGCCGTGCTGGGGGCTGTGTGCCCTGTTGGTTAGTTAGATTGGTTTTCATCTGAGAACCTTTTCAAAGTTTTTCTTCTGCTTCTGTATTTTTAAGAAATAAAAACATAATGTAAGAACACAGAGGGTTATGAAGCATGAAGTTCCATAAATATTTATGCCAAACCACAAAAGTGGACAGTTCCTATTTTCTTGACAATATTGGGGTCATATTTTACTCTTGACCTCTTGAATTGAAAAATACATGGAGTTAGTAAACTCTTCTCTTTTCTTTTTTTATTTTAATAGGTTTTAGATGCTGGGAGCTATCTTGTTAGGCTCACTGGACTTTCTTTTCTTTTCTGGTATATTAGTGTATCTCTAAAAGTTTATATCCATATCAGAAGGAACACGATTTATACCTATTATAGGTGTGACTGGTAAACTGCTTAATGTATTTTGTTCTGTTTATTGTTACTAAATTAAAAATAATTGTTGCTTTTGACAAGGCTAATAAGTAGGTTTGTGTCTAAAAGCCTACTATAAATTAGCCCTTTCATTTTGTTTTCTCTATGTTAATTGTAGAGAATTTAGAAAATATTTGTAAACAGAAGAAACATCACCTGTAATCCCGCTTTTAAAAATACTACTTTTTTTTCTAATCTTTATATATGGGCAGTCTGTTTAATATTAGAATTTATTTTTAAATTCTGGAGTGTTAGTAATTTCTGAGGAACTCAATGATTTCTTGGTGTTTTCCTTCCTCCTGGATAGTTTGATTTGCTTTCTAGATAAAACGATGCAAAAAAAAAAAAAATACACAGTGGGGAGATCGGCAGTGCTGGGGCTTGTGGTGTAATAGGAGTGAAAATAATCTGCTTAACACGCTGCAGAGTTTAAGTGAATACTACAAAATGTCATTCAGATAGTTTATTTGGAAATCAAAGCAAATAAAACTATAACTACATTTGATAATAAATAAAACTATAAATTGTAAACTAAACTTATAAAAAGGAAAGAATCTTGGAGGTAGAAAAGAGAAGGTTATTGTATAAACTGAAGAATTATTGAAATAGAACCTGAAAGGACCCCATAAAGACTGGGCTAAGTCAAGGAAGAAGAATTGCACAGATAATAATAGAAATACGTACATTTTAATTTGTCAGTTCAAAAAGCTAAATAAAATTTAAAAAGATGAAAAAGCAAGTTAGACGCAAGAAGATGGGGAATGCCTGAGCATTCATTCACACCCAGGACTGGGGCTTCAGCCTACGTCTGCAAGCCCTCAGCCCTGGCTGCTTCCTTGTTGGAGTGGAGCCCTGTGTGAGAGCTCCAGAATAGATGTAGGGTGTGGGCCCGAGGCTGGGAGCGTACCAGGTGAGGGAAGGTGGCCTCAGATGGATAGCTGTGAGCCAGGGCTCCTGACTCGACCTTTCAGAAAACTTAAGGGATGGCTTTGTCATACAGTTTTGGCCAGCATATCCAAGGGGACATCTGCTGAGGGCACCCAAAAAAAAAAAAAAAAAAAAAAAAAAGGCAGGCTCTTCTTGCCTTGAGACCAGTTCTGGGTTGAGGGGCTGTTGAGGGAGCAAGAGCTTTAACTCAGGAGCTTGCCTGGGGCTGAGTGGCCGTTGTGCTGAGGCCGCCGGGCAGGAAGGTGGAGAGGGCCTTGGCTCTCTTTCCCTTTGTTGAGGCTCTGCACTCAATGTTGAGCTGTTTATCACCAGACAGCTTGGTAAGTGATACAACTAAATGTCTGTTGACATAATTAAATGCCATTTGTAATCACTGTGCTAGGTACTTGTGTCTGAAAAAGCCATTATTTCTGTGAATGCCTCACAACACTGTTTGGAGATTACTAGGATATGTGGAAGGCTGGAGAAAGGCTTGGGACATGAATGGGAAGGGAGGCTACAGCAAGAACCAGAGCCAGGAGCAGTGTGGTAGGGGATGTTGTCTGTGGTGCTAGCTCCTGGACTGTGCCTTCCTTGCTGCATGCCACTACTGTGAGTGAGTGGTTTATTATCTCAGCAGCTCCAGAACAGCCCTGTTCACGAAAACACACATGTGATTTTATACTTTCCAGTTGCCTCCTTAACGAAGGTAGAAAATGGCTGGGTGTTGTGGCGCAGGAGCTTTAACTACTGCTAAGGATGTCTGCATCCCATATTGGAGTGCTGATTTGAGTTCTGGCTGCTCCATTTCCCATCCAGCTTCTTGCTAATTTGGCTGGGTGACAGCCAGTGATGGCCCAAGTACTTGGGTTCCTGCCACCCACATGAGAGACCTGGATTGAGTTTCTTGCATATGGCTTTTGCCTGGCTCATCTGTGACTGTTGCAGGCATTTGGGGAGTGAACTAGCAGATAGAAGGTCTGTGTCTTTTCCTTTTACTCTGTCACTCTGCCTTTTATTTACTTACATACATACATAAATAAATAAAACTTTTGAAAGTGGAAATCAGTTGGGAATAATTTTCATATATTTTATTAAATACATAGGATATACTAACATTCCAATGTAATCAATATAAAATGATTATTAATGTAATATTGTACATTTTTTTTCATATCAAGTGTTCAGAATCTAATGTGTATTGTACACATACAGTGTGGTTCACTTGCATTAACTTCTTCCCAAGAGTGTTATGAGCTTCTTGTGAATAGCCTGTGTATTGGCCGACGTAGCCCTAGAATCAGGCTTCCAGATGGGATTGTTTGATTAGCCAAACCCAAGGCTGACTCCCTTTATTTACCTGGGAAGCTTCTTTCTCTTCAGAGTTGGAAACTGGGCAGCACAGGAGGCTTGTATTCACTCTGGTGATGGATCTCTTTCCTGTTTTGTGCCTCTGACTCCTCTCCTGCCCTCTTTTCAAGAATTGATGTTCATCAGGGTTCTGTTCTTGGTTGTTTGATCATCCTTTTTGGCTCTTTGAGCCATCTGTCCTTTGGTATGCTGGTGACTTGCATATCTGTATTTCTTTCCCCATCATTTCTCTAGTTTTGTAGCTGTGCATTCATTTCTTGTCAGCACATAGCCAGTTTCAGGTCCCAAAGGTTTCTCCTACTCAGCATTTCCCAGTCTGAACTTACCATCCGTCCTTGAAACCTGCTGTTCTTCCTCTGACCCCCGATCTATCTCATTTAGCAGGACCAGTGTGTAACCATCACCCAGAACGGCTGGGGTGCATTTTTTCCCTTACTTTTCTGAAAATGGAAGATGCAAGTTTGACCATTATTGTTTGAGCCATTGTTATTTCCTGGGCATCTTTTATAGAACTATGTGGAAACCCCATAACTGGTCTCCAGCCATCTGGTTTATTTTTCTCTCTTTGCTTCTTACCTGTCTCTTCCCTTTGTCCCCCAGCTGCGCTATGCACTGCAGCTGGAGTGATCTCTCTAAACACAGGTTATCATTCTTCTGCTTAAGCGTGTCTATTTGCTCCCATTGTGAAATAAAGCTCAAAATCCATATATGGCATGGAGGCATACCTTGTCTGTCCATCCAGTCTCACCTCCTTGCTCTTGCACTTGGCACTTCGGTAATATGGGTCTCCTGCTTTTCCCAGGCCCTTTGCCATCTTACTTGCCAGCAGATTCTGCCTCAGTTGGGAGGCTCTGTGAAGGAATAATCTCTGCAGGTTTCCTTAGTCTGGTTGGACTAAATTTGCCTCCTGCTGTGTTTCCCATGATCTTTTCTGTGCGTCTTTTTTTGGGGAGGGGTAGAGGGGAGCTTTGTGTTGCTGGTTTTATCTCTGTGTGTCTGTGGGTTCTTGGAGCTTAGACCATCATCTTACTGTTTTTTGCCTTGGAGAGTCTGTGTAGTGTGTGGGTCAGCATTTTTTTGTTAACTGACTTAGGCAGGTTTGAAGGGAGAGAGGGTGGAAAGATATGTTGGCTCAAATTGCAGACATCTCTATGAATAATAAACAGCCAAATGCTTGATGAATGAAGAAATAGAAATCAAATTGTACTGTTGCATAAGTCTTAGGAGAAAAATAACTCCAGCTAATGGATTATTTGTTACAACAGCATTTGTGGTGGTTCTGCATCATCATGGAGCATTGGTACTTTTTAGTTTCTAAAGGTGATAAGCCAGTGTTAACTCACTCTGACATCAAAAATCACATCACATATCATACTTGACCCTTTTTCTTGCAGTACTGAGATTTAGCTCTGTTCTGTGCCTACTCTGCTCTTGACTAGAACCCGGGGTAACAGCGCCGCAGGGGGAGGATTAGCCTATTGAGCCGCAGCGCCGGCTGAACTCTTTTGCTACAGCACAAAAGCAGTCACAAATAATAATACATAATGAGTGATTTTCCTATGTGCCAATAAAACTTTATTCGCAAAAATAGGCACTAGACTGCTAATCCTTGCTCTTGGTGAAAACATCAGCAAATCTTTCTTTGTTGAAACTCTGTTGAACTCTTTTTTTTTTTTTTCTTTTTTTTTTTTGACAGGCAGAGTGGACAGTGAGAGAGAGAGAGAGAGAGAGAGAGAGAGAAAGGCCTTCCTTTGCCGTTGGTTCACCCTCCAATGGCGGCTGCAGCCGGCGCATCGCGCTGATCCGATGGCAGGAGCCAGGTGCTTCTCCTGGTCTCCCATGGGGTGCAGGGCCCAAACACTTGGGCCATCCTCCACTGCACTCCTGGGCCATGGCAGAGAGCTGGCCTGGAAGAGGGGCAACCGGGACAGAATCCGGTGCCCTGACCGGGACTAGAACCCAGTGTGCCGGCGCCGCAAGGCGGAGGATTAGCCTGTTGAGCCACGGCGCCGGCCTATAAACTTTTTTAAATACCTTTGTGTATTTGTCTTGTGTAGGATTTTTTTAAAAAGATGTATTTATTTATTTTGGAAGTCAGAGTTAGAGGAAGACACACACACATAAACACACACACACAGAGGTTTTTTTTTTTTTTTTTTTTTTTTTTTTGACAGGCAGAGTGGACAGAGAGAGAAAAAGGTCTTCCTTTTGCTGTTGGTTCACCCTCCAATGGTTGCCAGCGCCCTGCGGTCGGCGCACCATGCTGATCCGAAGCCGGGAGCTAGGTGCTTCTCCTGGTCTCTCATGTGGGTGCAGGGCCCAAGCACTTGGGCCATCCTCCACTGCACTCCTGGGCCACAGCAGAGAGCTGGCTTGGAAGAGGAACAACCAGGACAGAATCCGGCACCCCGACCGGGACTAGAACCCCGTGTGCTGGCGCTGCTAGGCGGAGGATTAGGCTATTGAGCCACGGCGCTGGCCAACAGAGATCTTTTGCCCACTGATTCTCTCCAGATTGCTGCAATAGCCTGTGCTGGGCCAGACTGAAACCAGGAGCCAGGAGCTTCCTCCAGGTGGGTGCAGGGGCCCAAGTACTTGAGTCATCTCCTGCTTTTCCCAGGCCATTAAAAGGGAGCTGGATCAGAAGAGGAGCAGTTGGAGCTTGAACTGGCACTTACACAGGATGCCAGCGTCACAGAATATGGCCTTACCTGCTTCGCCACAACATGGCCTGTGTCAGTTTTTAAGTTAACCCATTCCACCCCCCTACCCAATCTTTTGACAACTTGCACCAAGCCTATGTAGTCATCCCTCAGTATTCAAGGGGGATTTGTTCTAGGAACCCAGAAGATGGAAGATCTATTTGTCTTTCCCTCTTTCTTTCTATCACTTTGCCTTTCAAGTACAAACTTTTTAAAAAAGATTTATTTACTTAGTTGAAAGGCAGAGTTAGAGAGAGAGAGAGGTCTTTCATCCTCTGGTTCACTCCCCAAATGGCCTCAACAGTTGGAGCTGGGCTGATCCACAGCCAGGAGTCTCCTAAGTGGGTGCAGGGGCCTAAGCACTTGGGGTATCCTCTGCTGCTTTCCCAGGCACATTAGCAGGGAGCTGGATCAGAAGTAGAGCAGCCAGGACTCAAACCCGTGTCCATATGGGATGCTGACATCACAGGCAGTGGCTTTTCCTGCTAAACCACAGTGCCGGCCCCCATCAAATAAATAATTTTTTAAAAAGGCTATTTTAAAGTGAAATTAGGAGTTAATGTGAAAAAACAGGAAATGTATGTGTATGAGCAGTCTTCGGCCAGCGCCGCGGCTCAATAGGCTAATCCTCTGCCTTGCGGTGCCAGCACACCGGGTTCTAGTCCTGGTCAGGGCACCAAATTCTGTCCTGGTTGCCCCTCTTCCAGGTCAGCTATGGCCCGGGAGTGCAGTGGAGGATGGCCCAAGTGCTTGGGCCCTGCACCCGCCTGGGAGACCAGGAGAAGCACCTGACTCCTGGCTTCGGATTGGTGCAGTGTGCCGACCGCAGCGGCCACTGAGGGGTGAACCAATGGAAAAAGAAGACCTTTCTCTCTGTCTCTCTCTCTCACTGTTCACTCTGCCTGTAAAAAAAAAAAAAAAAAAAAAAAAAAAAATGAGCAGTCTTCTAAAAGTTAATGGAGGGGCTGGCGCCATGGCTCACTTGGCTAAACCTCTGCCTGCAGCGCCAGCATCCCATATGGGCACCGGGTTCTAGTCCCGGTTGCTCTTCTTCCAGTCCAGCTCTCTACTGTGGCCGGGGAAGGCAATGGAGGATGGCCCAAGTGATTGGGTGACTGAACCCGCGTGGGAGACCAGGAAGAAGCACCTGGCTCTTGGCTTCAGATCGGCGTAGCTCCGGCCGTGGCGGCCATTTGGGGAGTGAACCAGCCGAAGGAAGACCTTTTTCTCTCTCTCACTATCTAACTCTATCTGTTAAAAAAAAAAAAAAAAAGTTAATGGAAAACAAATGCATTACAAATTACAATTCAATATTCCTGAATTTTATGATCTATTCATTCTATTTTCTGTGGATTTTTGAAGTATCTTTATACATTACATTTTTATGGAAATATTTCAACATTTATTTTAATTATTTCTTTTTTAAATTATAAAATAATTTATGTGTTTTAGGTTGCCTGTCTGATTCGAGTTCCTTCTGAAGTTGTTAAACAGAGGGCACAGGTATCTGCTTCTACCAGAACATTTAAGATTTTCTCTAACATCTTACGTGAAGAGGTAAGGTTGATTTTTCAGCCCTTTTTCTTTATTAAGAAAGATTTTATAAGTAACTATTACGAACCTTGTGTTCTTACCTCTGGAGTCCTAGAGGAAACCTTAGAGCTAAATTTAATATCTAATGATAGTAATATTTTTGCTAAGATTATCTTTGCTTTTTCCTTATTTGTTTTTGAATATTTCTTTTTCACCTTTCAAAACCAACACACACTGAGTGTGACTACTGCTTTTTGTCCTGAATTGTAATTTTCCTTTTAGAATCAGATACTGAACAAATTGTAAATATGTAATGTGAATAATGATATTAAATCAGCACAACAGAATTTGAGGGCCCCAAAGAGAAATGCAGTAATGGACTGGTAACACTGGCCAGCATCATAATGTTTATATCAAAATTTAAGTCCTCATTTGCTTATTGGTGTTAAGATCAAAAATTATTCTCCTGGGCTATGTGACTAGGGAGCACCTAACTGCTTTCTTTTATATTTTTTTTTACAGAAGCCTTTTTGAAAAAGTAGGAATCTATCAAATGGACATTTAAATGAATCTAAATTTTAAAAAAGTCATTCTTAATGATCTGACACCTAGGTGAGGGGACATCAGATATAGATATAAAAATGAGATCAGTTTAGTGTGGGGTCCCTGTTGAGTGTCATTGTTTAAATAGGTAAATCAGAGCTTATCTGGGAGTATTTAATGCTATTGAGAATGTTAAAGAATTTCTGATGTTTAAAGCCATGAAGTATAAATTTGTTTTTATATGTTTTTGGAAATATATTTAAAGAATCTTAAATGTTTTTTCCAAGATGTTGAATAATAGCAACAAAAAACTAAATTAATATGTAGTGAGGTTTTTTTTAAAAGGATTTATTTATTTATTTGAAAGAGTTACAGAGAGAGGTGGAGAGAAAGAGAGAGGGGTCTTCCATCTGTTGGTTTATTCCCCAAGTAGTCGCAAAGGCCAGGGCTGGGAAAGGCCAAAGCCAGGTGCTCTATGCAGGTCTCCCATGTGGGTGGCAAGGGGCCAAACGCTTTGGCCACCTTCTTCTGCTTTTCCCAGTCCATTAGCAGGGTCCTAGATCGGAAGTGGAACAGCCAGGACACAAACCCGTGCCCCTATTGGTTGATGGCGTTACAGGCAGCAGCTTTACTCACTGTGCCACAACACCGTAGTGAGTTTTATCATTAGAGATGCTCCATTTTAAAGGGAGCTAACCTGAGCCTCTGTTCCGTGGGCTGGTTTCTAGTTTTTTTCTGCTTTTAAGATTTATTTATTTGAAAGGCAGAGTTGGATGGAAGGAGAGACAGATAAAGGGATCTTCCATCCACTGGTTCCTCCCCAAATAGTTGCAGTGGCTGAGGCTGGGCCATGCTGAAGCCAGAAGCCTGGAACTCTGTTTGGGTCTTCTTTATGGGTTGCAGGGGTCAAGTATTTGGGCCTTCTGCTGCTTTCGCAGGTGCATTAGCAGGGAGCTGGATTGGAAGTAGAGCAGCTGGGATCCAAAACAGCACCCATATGGGATGGCAGCATCACAGGCAGTTGCTTAACCTGCTGTGCCACAGTGTCTGCCCCTGGTTTTAAAACTTTAACCTCTTAAAATACTGCAGTAATTGTGAACATTTTAGTGAACTTCGGTATAGATAAATCTTCTTTATTCAGAAAGTTATTCAGAAATCTTTGCTGTTCTTCCTTTTTTTTTTTTTTTTTTTAGATTTATTTATTTGAAAGAGTTACACAGAAAGAGAAGAACAGGCAGAGAAACAGGCAGAGAGAGATGTCTTCCATCTGCTGGTTGACTCCCTAATTGGCTGCAATGGCCAGAGCTGCTCTGATCTGAAGCCAGGAGCCAGGAGCTTCTTCCAGGTCTCCCACGTGGGTGCAGGGGCCCAAGCACTCGGGCCATCTTCCACTGTTTTCCCAGGCCATAGCAGAGAGCTGGATCGGAAGTGGAGCAGCCAGGACTTGAACTGGCACCCATATGGGATGCCAGCACTGCTAGGCAGCGGCTTTACCCGTTACGCCACAGCGCCGGCCCCTGTTCTCACTTTGTGAACTCTTGGCTTTTTGTTTGTTTCAGGGCATCCAAGGATTATATCGAGGTTACAAAAGCACAGTTTTAAGAGAGGTAAGTTGCTTAATTTCCACTATTGAGAGACAAAAAAATGATGTACTGTATTTAGTAGGTTTATTCTTCTTAACAGTCAAAAATACATTTGGAGAAACTAGTTTAAAAACTGAGAAAGAATTTGTGGTCAATGTTTTAAATTCGGCTGAGGCTTGTCTTGTTTCCTGTATCTAAAGGAATGGAAGAATGGGTTTACTGGCTGCGCAGTGCCAGTGTTTAGAGTGACCCAGCTTGCAGTCTCCTTGTTATTCTTGGTGGCTGAGTCTCTTGTGGCTGGAATATTAGGATACAAGGTAATTACTGTGATATGGGGAATTAATGAAAAGTTAGTAAGGAACGAGACAAAAGCCTTCACAGTGTGCATCAGGCAGTTGGCTCCTGCCATGAGCAGTTCTGTCAGGACGTGCTGGGCAGTGTGTTGTGGGGCCAATTGCTGGCCTCCTCTGTGCTGCTGATTCTAAGCTTCTGGGGTTCTCTGTGTGGGAAATTGTCTCTCTCACTCTCTCTTTTTTGTCTTTTTTGGTTGAAAAAGCAAAACTTTTCCATAAATAAGTAATTAGGGCAGGAAGCATATTTTAAATCCTTGCCTCACATTGCAAATGTCTGAAATTCAAGAAATGGTTTTTAGATAAGTGTGAAATAAGAGAAATTTTTGATATGGAACTTAATTTCCTATTAAAATTCAAGTGAGAACCTGCGTGTGTTTCTTCTACATCTCTGTTTCCTGTTCAGAGTTCTGTGGACAAAATATATATATTTCATTTGCACAAAAAGATTTCTTTTTATTTATTTCAAAGGCCGAGTTGCAGAGAGAAAGGGAAAGACAGAAAAGAGATTTTCCATCTGCTGGTTTGCTCCCCAGACAGTTAGAATGGTTGGGGCTGGACCAAGTGGAAGCCAGGAGTCTGGAACTCATTCCAGGTTTTCCACATGGGTTCAGAGGCCCAAGGACTTGGCTTTTTTTTTTTTTTTTTTTTCTGCTTTCCTAGGTGCATTAGCACAGAGCTGGATTGGAAGTGGAGCAGCCAGGACTTGAATCAGTAATCATGTGGGAAGCCACTGTTGACTCACTATGCCACAAAGCCAGCTCCTGTAAAAATGCTTTTAATTGAAATAAATATTGTCTACAATGGAAGAATGTTGAAATTCTTTGGAAGCCTTCATTTTATATTGAAGTCTTCTTTATTTAACCAACATTTTACATGTGATTTAAGACTTTGATTTCTACAAGGTAACAACCTGTAGTACAGTACAGATCATGTTGGTTTTTAAGGAACTTGTTTTGATGGCTAACTGAATGTTTGAAAATAAGTTATTTGTATGAGGATGACTTCTGCCTTTTAAAAACCCCCACACCATAGCTTCATTCTTTTTTTTTTTTTAAATTCATTTATTTATTTGAAAGTCAGAGTTACACAGAGAGAGGAGAGCCAGAGAGAGAGAGAGAGAGAGAGAGAGAGAGGTCCTTCATCTGTTGGTTCACTCCCCAGCTGGCCGCAACGGCCAGAGCTGTGCCAATCCGAAGTCAGGAGCTTCTTCTGGGTCTCCAACGTGGGTGCAGGGGCCCAAGGACTTGGGCCACCTTGTACTGCTTTCCCAGGCCATAGCAGAGACCTGGAACGGAAGTGGAGCAGCCAGGTCTCGAACTGGTGCCCATATGGGATGCCGGCGCTTCAGGCCAGGGCGTTCGTTAACCCACTGCGCCACAGTGCCAACCCCCACAGCTTCATTCTTAACTTATTTTCTGACTCACTAAATCTATGTTACTTACTCAGTCTTCACCTGGGTACAGGTAACGGGTGAGCAGTAAAGTTTTTTTCATTTTTTGAAAGGCACTGAATAAGTGAATCCATTTACATGCCAGAGAGTGCTGATGTTGCATATGTACAGATAAAACACATGCTTCCAACTGTGTTCAGTCTTTCAAAAATGTGTTTTGACATACGTCATGCTGATAATTAATTTCTAGGCTGCGGTCTTTGCATATAGCATGACCTTACTGAGATGACTGTGTTTCCTCAGAATGGCAGTGCTTTGTTGAAAATTTAATTGGAGTCCTCTGCATTATGCGTATTCATAAAAGATCCTTCAGAACCGATTTTAGTTGAGGTATTGCTTTTGTAAAGATTCCCTGAGAGAATGAAAGAAGCGTTATTGCCGAATGAAACATACCTTCTTTCTAAAGTGAGAAAAATAAAAAGTGATATATCTGCTTTAGGCAAAATTTTGCATTATAAACAGTTTGGATTCTTATGTTAGTGTGACACCAGAATCAAATCTTTTTGCTAAGAGCTCATTTGATTGTTTCAATAAGCAAATACATGGAAACCTTAGTAAGAATCACTGGGAACCTTATCTGTTTATTCTGGATGCAATTTTCTCTTTAAAATAGTTTTTATTTCTCTAGCAGTAGCCCATTAGAATGAGATTGAAGTTTGAACCCATGCATTTATAAAATAGATTATTTATGTTCTTTAGATTTTGTGAATGCTGTCATATGTTTTTTACTGCATCTGATGTCTGTGGAGATTGCTTGCTTATCCACAATGTCTTCCTAAATGATGTTAGTTACTGTGAATTTTAGACTGAGTCTGAGCAAGGTCAGCAGATTATACTGTTTACCTCACCCTTTCAGGATTCATTTTTCTCATGATCTTGGCCAAATTAGTTGTGGTCAAACACTGTTTATTTACTGCAATAAAAATGCAAGTGCAGAGCAAAATCATAGCTGCGTCCCAGCCAGGATGATTTCAGATGGTCCATTGGCCTGGAAATTCTATGGAAAACAGCCTCAGAATCTTGGATGTGAATTTGAAGGGCTTGTATAGAGGGGAAAAAAATAGAGAAAAGCCACTTGTTTGAAAGGAAATAGGAACAAGTTAAGCTCAGTAGATGTCTTTTGTTGTTTTTTGAATGCCTGTCCTATGCAGGACATTCAGGCCCCAAAGGGTTCATATTGTGGGGGAGGCAGCTAGGGAAGTAGATTCTTTACAGTGCCGGTAGTAAGTACGGCAGTGATGGGCGTACACAAGATGCAGCTGGGATTTTAGATGCAGCGATGCTTGAGTGTTACTCAGTTGGCATTTGTTCCTTTAATCAGAATGATTCTTTACCTCATTCTTGAAGGAGTGGCATCTAGAAATTAGAGAGATGGATGTAACAGCATGAGCAATGGCACGAAGAACACACGTGTACATACATCATTATATCTAAGCCGAATTGGGCTTTTCATATATGCACAGTGAACCAGGCAAGGGCATTTGAAGACAGCACTCAACAAGTGGTATTTGTCAGGAGGAGAGGTTGAGTCTGTCACCCTCAGAGGGACCTTTGCCAGGGGACCAGAGAGGAGCAAACGGGAAAAGCCCCTAAAAGAGTGATGACTGTCCACTGGAGTTGATAGGAGTAATTTTTGATGTCTCACTCTTGGCTGGGCAAATCTGAAAGTGAGAAGTTGGTTGGAGTCGGACCCATGGCAGGAGTTTTTAGTAACCCATAGCTCCTGGCTTCTTTTTGGTGTATGAGAGCAGCCAATTGGAGAGGATTGGAGAGAGCTGAGGATTATCACCTCCACCCTAGTTTTGCTACAAGCTGTGGAACAGGCCATACACATCATTCAACTGCTCTGTAAGTTCGTTGACACATCCAATCTTTACGTAGAAAACTGACCATTCTGAAAAGTTCCCTCGAAAGTAGTCAGTGGCTTTCTGAATCTGGTTAACATCTTCAGACAAAGAGAATTCGCAAGCGGGACCTAGAAACCTTTAAGGCTAAAGGCTCAAGAATTGCACTTCAAAGTCTCTGTTCTGTAGTCTGCCCATTCAGTGCATTTCCCCCAGAACTTGAGTTATGTAAGTCTACTTTGTGTTTTGCAGAGATAATCCGTCCTGGGTGTTGTGTTTCTTCTTGTTTTTTGGGTTAACACATCTTGGGAATCACTTTTTATCACTTCATAAAGAGCACCCTCTTTTTTATGATTGTATAATGACTGTACTATACAAAAGAGCCATTGAGTATTTACCCAGTTTCCCAGTGTGGGTGTTTTAAAGGTAGTGCAAGAATAATACTGTGCATATGTCATTTTGTACATAGTTGAGAGTATTTGTAGGCTACATGCTAAGAAATAGAATTACCTGGTTAATGATGTGGGCATTTGTAATTTTGATAGATAAGAAGAAATTACCCTTCATACAAGTACCAGTTGACACTTGAACCAACAGTGTGGGAACTCTCTTTTTTTCCTTGTCTAACCAGTGGTGCCAGCAATCTAATAGATGAAAAATAATGTCATGGTAGTTTTAATTTTAACACGGCATATTAATACATGGCTAAGAACTGGTTTACTTACTGTGAACTATTTCAGTCATTATAACTTGTGAGCATTAAATAAGGGATTCTTGTGCTTTTTGCAGTGCCGCTCACAGAATATGTGCTCAAGAAATGGTAGGATTCTGAGTATTCTTGGTAACTGAGTCTTGCACACTGAAGGATACCTTAGTGTGAAATGCAACTCTGTTCATTCATTACCAGCTGACTTCTTTTGGCAAGTTAATTAATCTTTCTCAGCTCAAGTTTGCCCATCTGTGCTAGGAACTTTTCAGAGATTGTTTTTGTAGTGCTCTCTGAGGCAGTTCTTGCAGTGATACAGCTTGCTAGGAGACTTAGAAATTAAACCTGCCTTTGAGTTGTTAGATTCCCCAACAGGGTTGCAACCTTGATCTATCAGCACTGAATGTGTGATTGCTAGTTGGTGATGAACTACCGATTGCTGTGTTGGAGTGAGAGGTCAGACTGCTATTCTTACTTTTTAAGCTCCTCCATTATACTTGCAGAGTGTTTTGTCCCCATGTTTATAGAGAAGAATTTCTACAGTTGTAGCAAATTGCAACCTGCAACTGATTTTATTTTATTTATTTTTGCCTGTTTATAATTTCCTAAGTACAACTTTAGGAATATAGTTATTCCCATCATACCGACTCTCCCACCCACACTCCTACCCCTCCTCTTCCTTCCTCTCCCGTTGCCAGTCACATTCTCCATTACGATTCATTTTCAATTAACTTTGTACACAGAAGACCAACTGTATACTAAGTAAATATTTAAGCAATTTGTACATACACACACATACGAATTGTTAGAGTACTGGTTTTACAGTTAACTCTTAGTACAACTCATTGAGGACAGGGGTCCTGCATGGGGAGTTAGTGCACAGTGACTCTTATTGTTAACAGTTAACAATCTTAGGTATGACGTCAGTCACCACCTGAGGCTCTTGACCTGAGCTGCCTAGGCTATGGAAGCCTTTGGAGTCCACAAACTGTCAGTTTTTGGACAAGGCCATAAGCAAAGTAGAAGTTTTTTCCCTTTAGAGAAAAGTACATCCTTCTTGATGGCCAATTCTTTCCACTGGGATCCCACTCACAGAGATCCTTCATGTAGAACATTTTTTGGCACAGTGTCTTGGCTTTCCATGCCTGAAATAATCTCATGGGCCTTTCAGCCAGACCAGAAAGCCTTCAGGGCTGATTCTGGGGTCAGAGTGTGCAACTAATTTTATACTCACTGGCTACTTCTGTTGGAAAAACAGCATTTTGGTATAATAACATAAAGCTACCCTAATTGTTTGCTTAATCAAAATTATCAATGTAAGTGGATTAGTAAAATGTTATGATTCTTTTGTGGGTCAAATTGACAATTCACTAGAATTTATTTTGCAAATAAGATTACCCATTTGGTGGAAGATTTTCTTACTAAGATTACACCACTTGGATGTTTTCCATTGAAAAACCTTGTGAAGCAATTATAACTAGAACTTCTGTTACTTGTTTACTGTTCTAAAAGCTGTATTCTACTTCATTCATGATAGTAAAAGCAGAATAAAAAAGTGCCATTTGATTTTAGTCTTTTCTCTTTGTATCAGTGTATGTATGTTTATATAAAAATTGATTTCTTGGATCTGTCTCTTTGTCTTTTGCTCATGCATGTCTTTCCAAATAACACAAAGTTCCTCTTGAAAAAAGCTTACTGGATGTTTATGTCTTTGTGGCTTGCAGAAGTGCTAGCATAATAACGTCCACACAGTGGGGCTCAGTTTTGATAGTCTTCATTCCTTTACTTTGGATTGATTTTTGTTGGCTTACTGTCAGACACCATAGTCATTTGAAAATGGTGAGGAATATCTAGAAGGGCTTGGAAGTACATAGGATAGTGATTAGGCCGTTTGGCATATGGTGGTACTGCGATTTTTGTATGAGATAGGTGACGAACACCAAAGAGTATATAATTTTCTAAAATTTTTCTTATTGAATCATGAAAAAGTTTTTACAGGTCTGGTTTCATTAGAAAAGTAATAACTGTTAGAATTAGCTGATTATTTTCTATATCATTAACATGTTTCTACAGAAAAGAGAAAAAAGTGATGAGACATCTTTCCAAACTTTTAATGTGAAGTTGTTTTTCGGTTAAAATCCAATGCAAACATATTGAGCCCTATTTTAATCCTACATAATTCATTTTATTAACTATGACCAAATAGAACATCTGTTAAAATTCCATAATGTTAGCTTCATGGGAAAAAGGAAAAAATCCTTGTTTGCTCTTGGAATCTGTCCATTGTTTTATTTTCAGGCTTTCAGTAAATGTGTAATGAGGCATTGTTATTAATGGGAATATTAAACAAATGAAAATGAAATTCCCCCTTTAATCACAGACGTTTATAAATTGAGTCACTTAATTGCATTTAGATTATAACTTTACTGTAGAGATGTTCTATGAAGGATAATTGATAATTCATTCAGTTCATTTTTAAGAACCTCAAATTAGTACTCTTCAGATACGGATTTTAGCCTACAGTTTTTCATCATCTCTTAAAGTAACAAATATTTTTAGGAGGGACAACTCAGAGAAATTATTTCAACGTAGAAGAATTACTTTAGCCCTTCAGTGCACATTTTCTGATGTTCTGTTTACATGAAACCAGCTGCTGTTTCCTGCTCTCATTCTTTGGGCAGATTTCAATTGTCCTGTGAAGCCATGAAAGTGCTACATATGTCCCTCATTGCACATGGACCATGTGTCCTGAAGGGGTGCCAGTGCCCACGCCTGTGGTTTACAGGGATGTAAATGCAATACCTAAGGAATCTATTAGATGGAGGTGGAAATTATCTTGTAATTCTTGATTTTAAGCATTACAGTCATAACCCATAGTGTCGAGGCAGCTATTTGTTGTTCCTTTGCATTTTCCATCCCATCTGAAATATCTTCTTCCTTCATGTTTGTAGGTTAGTTTGGATTGTGTTTAGGCTACAAATAACAGAAAATATGACTATAGTAGTTTCACCAAATAAGCTTCCTTTTTACTTCTTTTATAAAAATAAATCTGAAAATGGTCACTCTCTGACTGGTGTATTGTTTAAATGAGAGCAAGAAGGAGTCTCTTACTCTGTTTGGCTAACCTGAATGTATTGGCTAATTGACACAGTCAACAAAATGGCTCCTGTAGTGTTAGGCACCTTGGCCTCATTCTCAGATGAAGAAGGATGGGAGGCAGTACCAGCTGCATGGGGATTGGGAAGGTGAGTGTGCAGCTTTTCAGTGCAAAGTTAGGGGCAGCTGTTGCTAAGTCAGCCTTTGATGGTGCCCTATTTTGTCTCTTCATGCTCTTCCAGCTAAGTGCCTATTCCTTCAGAGGACACTGCACCTGCAGCTCCAGCTTTAGCCTTTACTTGGCTGTCCATTGTTAACCTCCATGACCACCTGTCTGCAACCACAGGTTTTTGGACATTTCATTCTACTTTGTAAACTGTCCAATCTGTTCTTGCTCTTTTTTGTGACCTGTAACCTTTAGAGCAAGTGTATTCTTTTTGAAATTAGTATTTTGAAAATACCAGTTTACCTCAAATTACTTATTTTTATACAGTTTCTATTTTTTATTTTTATTTTATTTTATTTTTTTATTTTTGACAGGTAGAGTGGACAGTGAGAGAGAGAGACAGAGAGAAAGGTCTTCCTTTGCCGTTGGTTCACCCTCCAATGGCCGCCGCGGCCGGCGTGCTGCGGCTGGCGCACCGCGCTGATTCAAAGGCAGGAGCCAGGTGCTTCTCCTGGTCTCCCATGGGGTGCAGGGCCCAAGCATTTGGGCCATCCTCCACTGCACTCCCTGGCCACAGCAGAGAGCTGGACTGGAAGAGGGGCAACCGGGACAGAATCTGGCGCCTGACCGGGACTAGAACCTGGTGTGCCGGCGCCGCTAGGCGGAGGATTAGTCTGTTGAGCTACGGCGCCGGCCACAGTTTCTATTTTTAAAATCATGATCTCTGAACACCTATATTGAAAATTTCAGGCACTGGGCAAAGTTTTTTATAAAGGTTTTTTTTTTTTTTTTTTTTTTTTTTTTTTTCAGATAATCCTTCCAGTAACCCATAGCATTACCCCTTCTTTATAGATAGGAAAGTGAAATAGGATTTTGTTTAGCCTAGGATCTCTCATCCAGCTAGGGAGAGAACCCGGGACACCAGAGCCCGTGATCTTAACCAGTATGGTGAACATCATACTTTGCATTTTATATGCAGATGAAGTTCTCTAGGGAGAAAATCCTGATCTTTTATCTTTTAGTATCATCATTAGTGCCAGGAATATGGGAAAAATAAATTTACAGCAACAAGAAGTCTGCATAACATTTAAAAAGTTAATTAGAAGATAGAAGCTCCTGGAAAGAATCAGTCTGGAAAGAAATGTCTGAAAAACAGTGGCTACCAAGTGCAAAGTTACCTGTGATCCCGTGGTTTACTCTTGTCATGATCCTTTGCTGAGGGCCCTCTGATAGCCTAGCTAAAATAGACCCACCCAACCAACCCCAGTCATTCACCTGTTACCTTTTCGTGCACTGTTAACAGGAATTAAGTTCATTTCCTGTTTATAAATTGATGACCTGCCTCCCTTCTCTATCAGAATGGATCCACGGTGAGGGCAGGTGTATCCTGATTGATTTGTCCCCTGCTGTTGATCTCACACCTAGAGGAATGTCTGACACATAGTACACGGAAGCTGTTGAATGAGTAGAGCATCTCAAAGTGAATGAGATGTCATTGCATAGATGTTCAGAGTCATGTTCCTGTGGCAAAAATTATGGACTCCTCACTTAATTCCAAGGCAAGTTAATGATTTTTCTGCCAAATAAATTTCTGTGGCTCCAAGGAGGTCAGTTTTCTTGTCTTATTTCCTGATACTCTTGTGCATTCTACAAGTAGCCCCCCCCCCTTTTTTTTAAAGATTCATTTATTTATTTGAAAGAGTTACACAGAGAAGAGGCAGAGAGAGAGGTCTTCCATCAGCTGGTTCACTTCCCAGTTGGCCTCAGTGACCGGAGCTGGGCTGATCCGAAGCCTGGAGCCAGGAACTTCCTCTGGGTTTTTCCCTGTGGGAGAATCCCCAACATGACCATGCAGATCTGTTTGACACAATGATGGACTGAGGGGTGCCAGCAATAGTGATGGCCCAGTCAGTTGAGTTGAGGAACATATGCCCTGCCACCTGTACCTGAACACTCTCATATTTCCTTGATCTTGAAATCACTTTTTCCAGTGGCAGAGCCACACTGACTAGCAGGAAACACCAGCCTCAGGGTAACCGGAGGTCTGCTGGCAGCTGTGCTGTTACTCCTAGAGCTGCTGATGTCTTCTTCCAGTTTGTCAATGATCACAGCAAAGACTGAAGATAGAATCAGTGGGTCTAGCCAAAGTGATAACCCTCTCAGGATAATTCCCTTCTGAGATGTTGGTAAGTGTACCACTTTCCTCTTTTTTTTTTTTTTTAAAGATGTATTTTATTTATTTAAAAGACAATTACAGAGAGAGCTCTTCCATCCGCTGGTTTACTCCCCAGATAGCCGCAACAGCTGGAGCTGCGCCGATCCGAAGCCAGGAGGTTCTTTGGGATCTCCCATGTGGGTGCAGGGGCCCAAGGGCTTGGGCCATCTTCTACTGCTTTCCCAGGCCATAGCAGAGAACTAGATCCGAAGTGGAGTAGCCAGGATACAAACCGGCGCCCATATGGGATGCTGGTGCTTCAGGCCAGGGGCTTTAACCCGCTGCGCCACCGCGCCAGCCCCAACCTCGTGTGTCTTCATAAAAGATTCCCCTTTCTTTCTGATGATACTGCCAACTTCCTTACTATACATAAGTAACCGGATGGTGAGATTTGATCAGCCTTCAATCACACCAATGTCCATGTTGATCAGTGTTCTTGGGAGTTGAACTTTGAGTGGTCAAGTCTTTGGTCACTTGGTGGAGGTGAAGCCAAAACTGTAGGGGCAATGCAACTGAGGGGAAAAGGAGAGCGGGTGGGAAGGGGAAGGGTGGGAAGCCCGGGCGGAACAGTAGGGGTGGGTGGGAAGGCAGAAGCCCCCAACCACCCCGGGGCTGGGCGAAGGAGGAAGGGGAGGGTTGGAGGAGGAGGGGGAAAGAGGTGGGAAACAGTCGATAATCTTTGGCATCAAAATGGGTTTTTTACATAGCCTTGTAAGTAGAGGGTCACTTACTGACCTACTGGAGAAGTAGAAATTGGTGAGAGAGAAAGCTATATATTTTTTTCCCTTTTGAAAATACTCCATTTTTAGTTAGAACTTGTTGGTCCATAACTTGTTTTATGGAATAGCACACTAGAGGGCGCACAATGCCCGTGCTTTAAATATTGGTGGCAGGAACTTTATTCAATATTCATGAAGCCAGAAGCTTCTGAGTTGCTTGCCTGACAATGTTAAAAATGACTCAAATTAGAAAACCCAAGCATAATAAAAAATGCTTTGTGAACCAAGGTGCATGAAAGAATGTTGTTTTATCTTTTGGTACAGAAATTTATTTATTTAGTAGGATTCTAGTTTGTAAAACCTTTTACATGGAAAATTTGAAAGATACATGCAAGTAGATTAGTAAAGTGAATCTCTTTTGTCCCATCACTCAGCTTCAGCAGTTACTAGAACTTGACCAATACAGCACTTCTATAGCCAGACTAACTTCCTACATTTCCATATTATTTTGAAGCATATATAAATGTTATCTTACTTCATGCAGAAATATTTCATTATGTGCTTCTTGATAAGAACTTTAAGTATATTTAATGTATCAGAAATGAATGCCATAATAGAAAGACAAATACCACATGATCTAACTTAATGTGGCATCTGAAAAAGTCAGACTCAAAGAAGGAGAGTAGAAGGTGATTCCCCAGGGTGGAAATGTTGGGAATGTGAAGTTATAAGATGGTGGAGTCCCAGGTATCTGAGGTTCCGCTAGGGTGGTGAGGCATGTTTTGATTGTGATAGTTATTATGTAAGGTGTACAATGTGAAGTCATCACATTGTATACCTTGAATATAGTCTTTTTTGTCAGTTATTTAAAAGGAAAATTTTGAAGTCTCAAAGTATTTTCCCCAAGCTATTTATTTATCAATTACAAATGGAAAAATAGTAATTTTGCACTTGCAAAAACTGGTAGAGACTACTTTATCCAAGTTATCAAGGTCAGTATCACCAATAATAAGATATACTGATATCACATACCTCCAGTGTGATACACCAAGAAGCATACAATATCACCTGATAGTCTTGTGAAATACTGCAAAATCTCAGTGTGCTCGTGAGAAAACATCAAACTGAAGTAGAGATCCAGTGTATAAAAATTGGCCATGTTATGAAAACTTGAGATGAAAGAACTGTTAGGGACAGGAAGAGACTAAGGAGACACGGCTAGTCAGTGCTGTGTGCCATCCTGGATTGGCTTTGGGAACAGAAAATGTATCTTTGGGAGAAAACAGGCAAAATTCACTTAAGATCTGTGATTTAGCTACTATTACTATAGCCATATTGGGAGCTGGTTTTGATCATTATACTCTGATCTGGTTGCTAACATTAGGAAAACCAGAGATAAGGTATATGTGAGCTCTATACATTTTACCAACTTTTACAAAAGTATAAACTGTTAAAAAAATAAGCTGTGAAGAAAATGCTGGATTTGGGCATTGTATGAAATATTTAGCATATTTTTAAAATGATCTTCTAAATTAATGACATTAAATTTGGAACTTAGAGTTTTTTTTTTATCAAAGTGATATGTGTTTCTAATAAATCAGTTAACATAGCAGCACTTGGGATGAAGAGCAGCAGTCTTTTGCGTTCCTCCTCCATTCTGCACCTGCTCTCCACGGGTAACCTCTTTGATTCTTGTTATTTTTAGTTCTTCTGATGACATCCATACTTCTGGTAACGTATTTAAGCATCTGTTCCTTCATTTGTTGACTTGAGATGCATACAATCCTATTGAGTTCTGGGGATGGGAGATGTGATATAGATCCCATTGTAGATCCTAACCCCGCTCATTCTAGCATTCCAGTTACTTCATGTGCCTGATTGTTTTAGAAGCTTTTACTCATTTGTGTCTTTGTTCCTTATCTCATGCCTTTGAACATCTTCTCACTTAACCTTCATACAGTGGAGCTGTTGGTTCTTTAGTCTGCTGTCTTGATATACTTAACTTGCAGATCTCACTTTCTTGAAAGACTTTGTCTCAGCTGCACTTGATTATTTTTTTAAGTTGACACATAAAAATTGTACGTGTTTATGGAGTACTATGTGATGTTTCAGTACATGTGTTCAATGGGTCGTGTTCAAATCAGAGTAAACCTGTCTGTTTAAGCGGTCATTGTTTCTTTGTGGTAGAATCACTTAATGCCCTTTCTTCTAACTCTTTGGGAATATTTGGTACATCATTGCTACCTGTAGTCCTACTGTTCAGTAGCATACCAAAGTGTAATTTCTCCAGTCCAATTGGAACTTAGTACCTGTTGACCAACCTTACTCTAGCTTATGACCCCATGTCTTTCTCCTGAATTCCTTTCCTAATTTGGTGTGATCATTCACTGTGTCTGGACTTCTCTGTATTGCCTTCTTGGGCTGGATTTGCTGTTTCCTGAAGGCTGCAGAGCAGATCATAATGGATCAGAACAAGACTCTGTAGCCAGCCTGCCTGAGTTCCAACTGCAGATCTGCCTCCGTAGAGCTTGTACTTTGGCTGCCTGTGTTCTCACTGAATAGAAATGCTTTAAAGCATAAGCAGCATAAGAAAATAGCTTATTTGTTTGAAGACTTTTTAAATCTGATTTTTTTGGGGAGGGTGGTCAGATAATTATCTTTCTGAAGTGCCTAACAACAGTTTACAAATCTCTTCCTAAAATGCCTGATGATAACCATTCATGATGCTGCTTTGATCTCAAATCTGTTTCACTGATTTTTTTTTAAGAAGGAAGAAATTATGTTAATGTCACTGTTCTTAGAAGAGCATTTTGATCTCATCAGTTTCATGTGCATACTGATTATGTTTGGGAAATGAGTGATTGTGTTAGTCTGTAAGTCTTATGAGTGGATTACCAAGTTTTCCAATAAAATTTACCCATACCTTGATCCACAGTTTTTCCAGTTGTTTATCTGTGATTATTTCATACTTCTGCTTTGGGTAATGGGATGATGACCAACTTAAAGTTACACTTTGGTGGGGCCGGCGCTGTGGCATAGGGGGTAAAGCTACCGCCTGTAGTGTTGGCATCCCATTTGGGTGCCGGTTTGAGTCCTGGCTGCTCCACTTCCGATCTAGCTTTCTGCCATGGCCTGGGAAAGCAGTGGAAGATGGCCTAGGTCCTTGGGCCCCTGTACCCACTTGTGAGACCCAGAAAAAGTTCCTGGCTCCTGGCTTCGGATCAGCTCAGCTCTGGCCGTTGTGGCCATCTGAGGAGTGACCCAGCAGATGGAAGACCTCTGTCCCTCTCTCTGCCTCTGCCTCTCTCTACCTCTGCCTTTCAAATAAATGTCTTTTTTTTTTAAAGTTAATTTAGTGTGAGATATATTATGCTTCCTAGGGCTAGTGAAGTATGGCGTCTACCTAATAGAAGATAGCAGTATCATCTGTGTTGAAAGGACACCAAGATACATCTCATACTGACTCAGAAAGATCACGTGGAAGTTGAATCGCTGATGATTTTCTCTTGATTCACCCAGTTGTTTACCAAAATATTTTCATCATCCTTATTTAGTATGAGTTTAAAAAAGGGTTGTAGTGCATAGAACCTATCTCATCTGTTTGTTGTTGGGCCAGTTTTGATTGAGTGCAAACACTGTATGAAGAATCTGGCATATCAGCCTATTGATGAGTGCTAAGATCTCAACTTGTAATTTTTCTCTGTTTGAAGGAGGAAGTAGGTTGAATTTATGTAATATCTGCTGTTTGCTGGACTAGATACTTTTCATATGTTTTTCACTTAATCTGCACAGTAATCCTACAAAGAATCGTTATTGCAACTGAGCGACTGGAAAGTGTGCACCCCCTACAAATCTAGTTATGCTCCTACCCAGTCTATATTGCTCATCTGTGTTGTACATGCCAACAGACTTTTGCCCGTTTAACACCTACTAGAAAACTGAAACTCAGTGGTGTAACTTGATCTACATACAGTGACACTGTTTAAATAGAAGGCAGAGTTGGACTTGAATTCTTTGAATTTTTATGCTCTTTTCATAACAATGTTCACATTTCCTTTTCTTTCTCAGTGAGTGAGGAGGTTTTAAAATGAATGATACCACCTTCTTTTTCTTGTTTTCTCTGTCTCCAACTTTTTATTTTGAAAAATTACAATTTATAGCAAAGTTAAAAAATTTCCCAGCATTCACCCATTAACTTTTTGCTTCATCTTTATCTCCCTCTCTCTGCTTTTCTCCCTTGAAGTATTTTAAGTAGGTAGGAGACATCTTATACTTAATCATTAAACTTTTAGTATCTGTCTTGTAAGAATGAAGTCATACTTCTCAGTACTATGATAGTAGTATCATACTCAAGAATTTTAACTTTGACATATTAACATTACCTAACATAGGGTCAGCTTTCTATACTCTTCCAATAATAAAAGCTCGTAGTGTTTTTCTTAGAATAAGTGAAGGATCATATGTTTTGTATGGTTGTTAGGGTTTCCCAGCCTTTACCTGCCATGACATTGACATTCTTCTGGGGCCCAGGGCACTTGTTCTATAAACAGTCCTGTATTCTGAGTTGTCAGGTTTCTTTAGGAATCATTTCAGGTTAGGGTTTTTTTTTTTTTTTTTTTTTTTTTAATGGATTTCCATATCCGTTCAAAACGTTCCCACATCCCATCCCATATCCATGCTGCTGGATATTTCGTATTATGTTATGTCTGGAGGCATACAATGTCCCATACTTGGTAAGGGCTGAGGTTAATTATTTGATTAAGTTGATGTTCTCTAGTTTTCTGTATACTGAAAGTTCAGTTCTCCTTAGTTAATCTATGGAGTGATAGTTTGAGTTTATATAGTTACCTTTTCTCTAGTAATCTTTCACCTAGTAGTATTCACATCTGTAGATGCTTATTGCCTGAAGGATTTATTACATTGGGGATTGCAAAATGATGATTTTCCTAATGCTGTCATTTTTTTCTGAATTTATTAGCTGGCATTCTTCTGTAAAGAAGAGCTTTCTCTCCCACCCTCTAAATCTGTTTTAGTATCCCTAAGACTTGGATATTTTTGTTTTTGTAGTTTCACTGTAATTAGATACCATACAGTTCGCCCATGTAAAGTGATAATTCAGTGGGTTTTAATGTATTCACAGAGAATTACTGTCACATATTCTTTTTTGTTCAATAATCATTGTCTGTTACTATTATTAGTCTTTTTAATGCTTAAACTATCCAAAATTTGACCGGTGGGAGCCTCTCCATGCTTCTCTTTTCTTTATTTTAATATTTTTTTTTTATTTAGAAGGCTTCACTCCCCACATGCCTCCAGCAGCTGGAGTTGGCCCAGGCCAAAGCCAGGAACCTGGAACTCTATCCACGTCTTCCATATGGATGGCAAGGACCCAAACACTTGAGTCATCCTGCTGCCTCCAGGGCATATCAGTAGGAAGGTAGAGTCAGAAGTGGAGCAGGGATTCAAATCTAGACACGCCCATATGGGTTGCACGTTTCACAAGCAGTGTCCCTACCTCTGCATTAAACACCACCCCAACTTCTGTGTTCTCATGACATTTCCCCGTTAGTCTTTGAGGATCCCCTTGTTGGCCTATCACAGTGTCTATTCTTACCTTGTGCTATCCCTGCCCCAATCCCAAAGTGATATGTTATTTTTTCCTTTCTATTTCTATCTGTTATCTCTAGCAAGAACAACACATAAATGTTTATTTTAAAAAATTGTCTTCCTTTATTGACTTCTTTCTGGTGTGCAGGGCTATGGGTTTTGTTTTGTTTGTTTCAGTGTTTAGAAATTTTATTTCAATTGTTAAAAATCTTGTTTGAGAGAGAGTGTACATATATAAGAACCCATACATACATCAGAACCCGTGCATGAGAGAGAGCCTGTGCACAAATTCTACCATCTGTGGGTTCAATCCCTAGATGTATGCAATGGGCCCCCAGTACCTTTTCCTTGACCTCCAAAGCTGGAAGCCGGGAACTCAATTCAAGTCTGTTAAGTGAGTGGCAGGAACTGAATTACTTGAGTCATTTCTACTGCCTCCCAGGGTCTACATTAGCAGAAAGGTGGAGTTAGGAGCTGGACTTTGGGTATTGGACATAGGTGCTCTGATATGGGATATGGTCCCTGTAACCATTGCTAAGGCCAAATGCTTGCCCCCCCCCCCCCGGGCTATGAATTTTAACACATGTGGGAGCATAGATTTGTATAACTACCACTATAATTGGGATAGAGAACATTTGCATCAGCCTCAAAACTCCTTTGAGCCATCCCTTTGTAGCCATCGCACCCATTTTTCTGCTTCCAACCCTTGGCAACCACTGATCTGTTTCCGTGAGTCTGATTTTTAAAAAAACTTTATTTTTGAGAATGTTGTTTAAATGTCATTGTGTAATATACAACCTTTTGATGGAAATTTCTTTAGTTATAAAGGTTTGGGGATCGATTATAATCATTGTGTGTATCAGTGGTTGGCTCCTCTTGACTGCTGGGTTGTCTTCCATTGTTTGAATGTATAGTGGAATGCAAAAAAAGGTGTTTGTTTACCCATTCATACATTGAGGTACTTTGAAATTCTTTTTACTTTTACTTCATTTTGAAGAAAACTGCTATAAATCATATATGGGTTTTTGTGTGAATATGGATTTGCATTTCTCCAGGATACATATTCAGGAGTGGAATTGCTGGGCTCTGTGTGTGTTTAGCTTTGTAAGAAACTTCAAAACTGTTTGCTGTAGTGGCTACACAATTTTACTTTCCCATCATCAGTGTGTGCATCCTTATCAGCACTTGGTATTGTTAGGGTTTTTATAGCCATTCTAATAGGTATGTAATGATGTCCCACAATGGTTTTAATTTTCATTTCCCTAGTGGTAAATGATGTTGAAGATCTTTTCATATGCTTGTTTGCCATATTTTTATGTGTGTGTGTGTGTATGTCTTTCTTTTTTTGGTCAAGTGTCTATACAAGTCATTTCCCTTTTTTGACTTTAATTTGTTGAGAGAGAGAGAGGCAGGCTCTCCTGTTGTCTGATTGGCTTCTCAAATCTCTGCATCAGTAAGGACTGGGCCAGGCCAAAGCCAGAAGCAAGGAACTAAACCTGGTCTCACATGGGTGACAGGGACCCAACCATTTTAGTCATTACCTGCTGCCTCCCAGTATGTGCATTGGCAACAAGTTGGAATGGGGAGCAGAGCTGGCACTTGAACCCAGGTACTCTAATATGGTATGCAGATATTCGATATGGTGTCTGAACTGCTAGGCCAAATGCTTGCCCATGTTCATTTTGAAGTTTTTTTTTTCTTAGTGTGTGCTATTCTTAATATATTTTGGATGCTGATCCCTGTCATTTATGTTCTTTGAAGATATTTTCTGATAACTTGTAGCTTCTAATTTAATTCTCTGAATAGTATTGTTATCAAAGTGAAGGTTTTAAATTTTGGTAAAGTGTACTTCACAATTTTTTTTCAGTTTGAGATCACTTACTAAATTAATTGACTAGATTACTAAAGTGCTGTGGAAGACATTTTAGTTCATCCTTCAAATGAGCCTTCTGCTTAGGTCTTAGCTGTTTGGAGCATCTCAACTTTCTCCAAAATAGGTGGTCTTTCTCTTCATTTCGCCTTGCAGAGAAGAAGGTTTGAAAGGCCCTGGGAAGTTATTTGCATCTTTGAAGCATTTTGTAGCAGTTTAGATCTCATGAATCAGATCCTCCATGTAGATGACGCCAATTTACCAAGACATGGGCAGTTAGAGTCTTCCCTGTCAAGGCAGTTTGCTTCTCATTGATTTTGCCATAGCCATGCTAATAAATTAGTTCATTTACTCAATTAACTTTTGGGTACCCCTTTGCAGCATATGGTTTCACAGTGCTCAGTTTGCCATTTGAAGCCTTGTTAAGCTTAACAAAGTTGCTTTTGAAGATCTGTCCCAAAAGCTAAATCACCCTTCAGACTTTTGGACTCACCACCAGTGACACCTCTGATCCTGAAGACATGTGCCAGTTTGAGTTTTGCATAGAAATTGCCAGCTTTTCTTGCCATGCTAGTATTCAAATCTCAGGTCAGTACATTTGCCTGTATTCCTTGTGATACTACTTGGAATTTTCATAAATGAATTTCTCCTTGCCTTCCAAAGCATCTTTTGAACAGATTTCTTTCTCAGGTGGTTGATCTTTATTTCTCTGAAATTCTACATTTTCTTAAGAGCTTCTGGCACAGCAGGAACACAATCTCCATGGTTCTAGCCAGAAAAGAGTAATGAGTTTTTTTGTTTGTTTATGAATTGTACTTTGGATCTTATTTCAAAGAACTACAAGTCATCACAGATTTCTCCTATGTTTTCTTCTATATGTCTTATAGTTCATGTTTTACATTTACATGTATATTCCACTTTGAGTTGCTTTTTATTTAAGGGATGAGGTTTAGGTAGAGGTTTGTTTTTGTATATGGATGTCCAGTTGTTGTCATGATACTTGCTGAAAACACTGTTCCACATTGAAGAGATTTTGCACCTTTGTATAGTAGGTCAAATTTGTGTGGATGTGTATCTGAAACACTTATGCATTAGTTCCCTACTGTGTGCTACACAGTGTGTTTGTTTTGCTTTACCTACTAAGGGATTTATTCATGTTTTTTGAAGGTAACAATCTCCAAAGATAATGTTTTGATTTTCTAAAACATTTCTCTTTTTAAATAACAGGATTGCTGTTTACAAAACTAAAGTGCTTTCCATCTTTTTGTTTCATAAAACATCTCTGTTGTTGTTCTTTTTTAAGTTGATAGGAAGAACTGACTAAAAACATCTGAAAATGTGTATCGTTCACTCTTTACTTGGAGTTTTCTAAGAGTATCTAGTTTCTCTTGCATTGTTGTACTGTTATTATATATACATGAGTGTATCAGAAGTTCAGTTCTTCATGTAACTTTAATCCAGAATACAGTTAGTATTATTTCCTTATGTAGATTGGACTGCTAGTTTATTATTACTGTTACATTGTCATGTAGTATGAATAATTGACATTCACCTGCTTGAAGGTGTTATGTATTCTTTTTCCAAACATGAAGAATTTTTGCTTGTTTAATAACCTTGTTAATCTGTAAAATATAAAAAAATCTAAAATGACTTGATGTTATCTCCTTTGTACTGAAGACAAACCTGGAACCCAGATTGGTTTTTATCTAGCACTACCTTCCTAGAGTAGGAACTCTACAGTCATGAGGCTTTTTAAATTATGTCTTATCTATGAGGCAGATAGAGATACAGAGACAGAGGGGCGGAGAGATAAGAGAGCAAGCAAGTTCACTCCCCAAATGTCTTCAACAGCCAGAGGCTGGGCCAGGGTCAACACCAGGAACCAGAACTCAGTCCAAGTCTCCCTTGTGGATGGCAGGAACCCAATTGTTTGAGCTGCTTCCCAGGGTTTGCATTGGCAGGAAGCTGGAGTTGGGGGCCAGAGCTGGGAACTGAACCTAGGCACTCCTGTGTTGAATGCAGACATCTTAACCCTTATGCCAAACCCACTCCTTGGTGTGTTGCTTGTAATGCAAAACTTAGAATATAGAAAATTTCTTTGTACCCTTAATTTGAAAGAGGGTTACTGTGGTTGTGAGAACAGTGTTGTTACTGAGGTGGAGATGCAGGAATTTTTGTTCACCTGAAATCACTTACAGAATGAGTGTGGAGTGTAAAGAAGTAGTCAGCAGTGTGTGGATGGGACAGAAGAGGTCTGAAGTCATGTCCTTAGGTCCCTTCAGTTACATGTGTGTGGCAGGGCATGGGTTTGCATTTGTCTTGCCGTTCATTAGTTTTTGAATAATCAGAGTGCTGGAAAGTATAGAATTGAGGAGTCAGAGTGATTGGTCTCTGTGAGTGAGCTGAATTCTGGGTAGTCCTTTTACAAAACAAAAAGGCATGGGAGTGTAATGGAATTAATTTGTCAATATTGCGAAACATCCTGAAGAAAGTGAGCTTACTTGCCTTTAAAGAATATCTTCTATCTGTACTTTGTTAGTAAAACTCTGAGGATGGGGTTGCTCTCTGTAATCACATGTACCCTTTGGAGTTGGGACTTGAGTTAATTCTTTGTTCTGTTTTAAAATGCCTAACTCTTGGGTCAGGTTAGGAGAAAAGAAAATTGCAGACCAATGTGGAATTTTTTTTGGAAGACTCTGTAATGTTCTCGTTTAAATTATAGGAACATATCATCTTATAAGTATCAACATTAATAGAGTAACTTCCAAAGTATCCATCTGAAACTAGATTAGAAAAAAACTGGCTAACAATGTTTAGTGAAATGTATTAACTGAGTTTTTCACTGATTACCTCAAATAATTGTTAGGAAAATCTGTTAAAAAATTTGGAGATACTAACTAATACTGTTTAATGCTTAGCAGTGTGTTTATTATGAGTTTTTTACTGATTACCACAAGTAACTGTTAGGAAAATCTTTGCAGCAAATGTAGCCCCTAGATGAATGTCGACAGTAAAAGGGATACACCTTGCTCTTAACTCACACATGTGGGATTTCATTTAAAAGAGTGATCTTGAATTAATTTCCCTTACTGTAATTAAAGTGTCAACTTCTTATCAGAAACACTTTGCAGTTCCTTATGTTGAAATGAAGTTTGATATATGGTGAATCCTACAAACAACCATTGGATTAAAAAATATTGATGTCATGCAAATTAAAACCCCTAAATAAATAATTTCCAAGCTGTTTCACAGTTGAGTATTAAGTAGCTTTCACTCAACGTTTTGGGGCTTTTTGAGACATTACTCAGTATAGGTGATTTTGTCAACTTGGACTGGTCTTTGCATTTTCTCAAATTTGCCTTTGTCTATTTTTTTACAAACTTTTTTTATATCCTATTTCGTAAAGAATTGGAGCCATCAAAGTTGGCAAGCATTAAGCATGCTAATTAGTTCAACGTACTGACCAATTCTCTGAATTGTTAGTTCAAAGAAGCATGTGGACAGGGATGAAATTAGATTTGAGCATTTTTCACTCTCGTTGTTTTAGGATACCCTGGGTTGCTTTGATCTGTAAATAACAGATGCTTTTTCATGCTTGGTTCAGGATACATCAAACGTGTTCAAAACTTGCTCTCAGATTTAGGACTCATCATTCTGACCCTGAATTAGATATGCACACTTTTAACTACAGCTATTACAGAAAAAAGCTTGGAGTATGTGTTTGATGACTAAAGCTAGGACTTTTTTTTCTTCTTAGTGTGTATGCATATTTATTTATTTTTAACAATAAGTAGGTTATAAAATTGTTAAGCACTTGATCATTTGCTAGAATTTATTGACTTCTTTAAATATCAGTGTTAAAAACTGAATTCTGAAAGCATAAAGTGTATGTTTATATATAACATGCATACTTACACATATATTGCTTACATGTGTATCTGTGTGTACTGTTATATACATTGAGATATTTTTGTGGTAAAGGTAAACATGCCTGTTTCATTTTTATTAGCTTTCTTTTTTACCAATTATTTGATAGCTATCATAAAGATCAAACTTAGACTGCACAAAAACATTGTTTTTAACTGAAGTTTCCTAATTTACTACCTCTTTTGGCACTCAAGAGGGAAAATTTTAGTAGTGGGAAGAATTTTTGAAAGGAATGGCATCAAATGAATGGCAGATGGGATAAGAAAGTTGAAAAGCCATGAGGGTAAGAACAGAGAAATGGTCCCTCCCCTATTTTCTGCACTGATCAGAAAGCTCAATGAGTGTAGGCCTTGCAAGGGAGCCATGTGACAGGAGCCCCGACAGCATACTTCAGCTGTGCAAGGCTCCTCTTTAGAAGTAATATTAGAAATAGTAATGTCTCGCATTCCTTTTGGAACTGAGGTACTGCTTTATTTAGTGCAATTATTTCTCCTTTTGATTTTTGAACTACATGAGGTTTTAAAATGCAGACTTTGGCCTTTTTTTGGTCAAAATGTTGTAACAGTAATTTGTTTCCTTAGACATCAGGATACTGAATTTTCTGACAGTAGTTATAGCACTTATTGTGCTTTAAGAAACATTATTTGAGAGACACAGACACACACAGTGAGCTTCCATTTGCTGCTTCACTGCCCCACGTGCTTGCAAAGGTGCCTGCCGGGGCTCAGAATTCTATCCATACTTTCCAGGGGCACAGCAGGGACCCAGCTACTTGAGTCCTCACCACTGCCTCCCAGAGTTCAAGTTAGCAGGAAGCTGAAGTCGGAGCCAGAGCCAGGAATCGAATCTTTGTGCTCCAATATGGAATGCTGCTGTCTTACCTGCTGAACCAAATGGCTGCCCCATCTTGTGCTTTTTGAAGTTGTTTAACTACCTTAGGCATTGATTTCCTCATTTTAAAAGTATCTGCTAAACTACGACCTGCAGACCAGATCCAGATCAAGCCTGTTTTTGTAATAAATCTTTATTGGCACACGGCCAGTCTCTTTGATTTTCTGTTGTCTTTCTACTTTCACACTACAGTGGCAGAGTTGAGTAGTTGTGACAGAGACTGTATGACCCACAAAGCCTCAACCATTTATTATGTGGCTCTTTATGCAAAGAGTTTGTTGAATCTTGGACTAGATAATTCCTAAGGCCTGTGTTTTGCCTGGTTTGGATTTCCTTTGTGTCAGTTTCTCTTTTAATTCTAAAATATAAAAGTATTTGTTTTTATTGAGGATATAGTGGAGTACTTTCCCATCACCAACTTTTCTAATTACCAAGAGAAAGAGAATATTGGCTGTGTCATTGATTCTGCATTACCTGGTAATGTTAGAATGCAAATTCTAGGGCCCTGCATCAGACAATCTGGGTGAGAAACTCTGGTTTAGTGTCTAGAATTTTTGTTTTACATCTTCAAGGTATTTCTGATGTATTTTGAGATGTGAAAACCATTGGACTGGATGATATGGAGTCTAATTATGTTTCAAAATAAAAGTTAAATTCTATAAACATTTGGTAGTTAAAGCAGGGGGAAATGACATGTTACACATTATTACAGGAATGGATGAAATTTTTTTCTGTTAAACCCTTTTCTCATAAGTTGTGAATTTTAAAATGTGAGAAATTCTTGAAAATATGTCAGCTTGAACATGATATTTTTAACAGAAAAAGCAATATGATTTTTAAATGAGGTCTTCCTTTTTAGGAGATGAATGAATTATTTTAAGACCAACTTGAAATGAAAATTTCAGAGTAAAAGAATTGCATTAAGAATCATGGCCGGCACCGCGGCTCAATAGGCTAATCCTCCGCCTGCGGTGCTGGCACACTGGGTTCTAGTCCCTGTTGGGGCGCCGGATTCTGTCCCGGTTGCCCCTCTTCCAGGCCAGCTATGGCCCGGGAGTGCAGTGGAGGATGGCCCAAGTGCTTGGGCCCTGCACCTGCATGGGAGACCAGGAGAAGCTCCTGGCTCCTGGCTTCGGATCAGTGAGATGCGCCAACCACAGCGGCCATTGGAGGGTGAACCAGTGCTAAAGGAAGACCTTTCTCTGTCTCTCTCTGTCTCACTGTCCACTCTGCCTGTCAAAAAAAAAAAAAAAAAGAATCATTATACTTGTAAAGAAAGCCATTGGGGTACAATAGCCTCAATATGCACTTGCTGAATTTCTTATCCATTTTAAGTGAGATCAATGTTGACTTTTCCCCCAGTGGTAAAAACTTCTAGAAACGAGTACCAGTCAGACTACTCATCTGCGAGGAAAGATTACTAACACTGTGCTTTGTATTATATTAAATCTCCAAGGGAGGAATAGCAAAATTGTACATGTCAAGAAAGTATTACAGGATGACGTTGTTATTTGGAGAATTGCTTTCATCTTGGAGATATCTCACACCTGCTTAGTTTGGCACAGAATGTTTCCATCTCATGAAAAAGGCTTTCCCACCCCCACATCCCAAAACATGAGTAGAACATGGTAAGAAGGGAAAGGTTTGAACATAGAAACTCAACTAAAAGTGCTGTCTCAAAGCTCAGTATATAAACTACTGACTTTATTTTGTTGAAAACAGGCCCTTGGTTTGGTGTGTGTATGTACATTTGTACACAAATACATATATATACATATATATACACACACATACTTTTACTATATATATATTTAAATGTTTATATGTACAGCTCACTTTAGGTTTAAAACAATGCATACCACAAGCTTTTGTAAGTACAGAATCCTCTGATAGTGTCTTTAACTGATTCTAAAATACCCTCTTTACTAACACAGCCTTTACTTACCTCCTTTTTAATGCACCAAAAATATAATGTGATTTGAGGGGTACAAAACTGTAATGTGATATGTGGGTTATGGAGTAGGAGTTACATGTCTCCAAATAATAACGGCATGTTAAATTCTGTGCATTGTGCTTTCCTTCAAGGAAATTGTTTTGGATTTTAAAGTTATAAGTGTTAACTGTTTTTGTTTTTTATTAAACATCGTGTTTGTGTGACTGTCATGGTGATTTATGTCATTCCTTGAGGTGCTCGTGCTGGTTGTTTTAGAAAAAGCAGTGTTTGTTTCAGTTTTGTAAAGGATAGAATTGGATTTATTTTTCACATTGTATTGGTGACATATTTGGCTATCCCTCGGCAAAATCCAGTTAAAAATAATAATATTTAATATTTAATAAGCTACCAATCTTTTGAACCATCTGGGACTTTATTTTCTTTGCACGCAGCATCTGAGTTTCAGCTGTTAGCGTTTCTCCTTTGCTCTGGGAAGGGTCAATTGCTTTCAAAGTCTTTGATGCTTGCTGTGTCAGCCCTTTTCATATTTTCAAAATGCCCGTGTAAAAGGGCTTTTCATCCATTCATGCTGATAATTCTTTTGAACTTGAGGTTTGAACCAAACTAATCAAATTTAATTATAGCTCAAATCCCGTTACAGTGAACTTTGGTAGACGCATAGGGCTGGTTGGATTTTTTTTTTTTTTTTTTTTGTTACACTGGAATTCAGCCATTACCAGCATTACTTAGTGGGCCATTGACTGCAGTTTGGGAGACTTCTTGTAACATTGACATAGGTAATATGATTTGAATTTTATTCTTTCCGAAGGAAGTCATGCTTTCCATATTCTTAACAGAACTTAGAATCTAAAAGCAGCTTCTTGAAGAATCCTTTGGTTTTGTTGCTAATGCTTGCATTTTGTTTGTTTGTTCTTAAGATGCAAAGCTGAATGAAGATTTACATACACTGTCCTGAGATGCCACAGTGGTTTATGCATGTTTGTCCAACATTCTGTGAAAGATTGTTTTTTCCTTTTTGGTTCATTAAAAATTTTTTTGAACAGCGTCATATGCTGGAAAGAAAGTAGGAAATTTGGATGTTTCAGAGTACAGCTTATGTTAAAAGGAGGTGGATTAGTACTGATATTTTTAGTGCTTCAAAATGATTACTAACACATGTGTATTATGTTTTAGTATCTTGTTAAATGCACTTGTTAATCTGCACTTATGCTTCTGTGTATGTGCAGAGGTTTTTTTCCCAACACAGCTTAAAATCACGTTGGTTTTTAAGTTAGATTTTGTTTGGCTTTCTAAGCAGATTTGGGAGCAATGATGTCTAAAATACTTTAAATTCCTGTGCATCTCTAAAATCTATACATGTTTATAATATTGGACCAATTTCTGACCTGCAAGAAAAGGTGAAGGAACTCATTCTTTTACTCGGAGCACTCCTTTCTGAAATGGAAGATATGGTTCATAAAGAACAACAAATAACAGAGCTCCCTTTAAAGGTGAAAATGACTTTTTTAAAATTCATCTCAAAACTGCCAGTTTTCCTGAATTTATTGTAGCAAGGGATCTTATTTTAAAATGAAGTGAAATGTGAAGTTAATTTACATACTAGCTGCTTTGAAGTAGAATTTTGCTTGCTAAGTTGCTACGGATTTTTGAATACCCAGATATTCAAAAAATTTTACTAATTAAGACTGCAATGTGTAGGACAAGTTCATGCCATAAATCTCTGAAGAGCTGTGAAATTGTTTGCCACTTTTCCTACCATGGTTGGAGGGCATGGCCAGTTCTTGGATGCCTTTGTCTTAAATGCCAGAGTGATGTCTGCACCTGTTTGTCAGTATTCTTGTGTAAGCAGAGGCCCCGCCCATCATAAGAAAGCAGAACATCGACTGACAAGGACTGACTGCTGATAGGCCTGTGTAATTTCTAGAGAAAAGAAGGTAACATTTTCATTTAGCAAAAAAAAAAAAAAAAAAAAAAAAAAAAGCTTCTTGCATTAGGTGTTCAGATAGAAGAGTTTAGCATTGGTTGAGTCTGTTCTTATTTAAGGCTTGCTGTTAAGAACTTAGATTGGTGAAACATTTTATCTACAGTTGCAGCTGGTGAGAGATAGGGAACTGGATGCCTGCAGAGAGAAGCATGAGAATTGTGACAGGTGGTAGTCAGGAGATGGATCCTGAAGGTAGCTATCTGTGTTCAAATCTCATTTCCAGTTCCTTCTAGCCCTGTGGGGCAATTTTTTAAAGGCTCCTGTCTCATTTTCTTCATCTGTACAATGAGAATAATAATAAAACCTACCTCATAAAATTCTTGGCAAGATGACATTTGTACATCTGTATAGTGTTCTTAGGATATTACCTGAAATATGACTTACTATGTGACATGATGTGGTACTACTGTGATGGTGGTGGTTATGATATTGACAGCTGTCCTCTTAAAACTTGGACGGCTCCATTCGAGGCCTTCCAGTTTAGTGTCATCCTCTCCCGTCCTCTCCTTTTGTGCAGAGCACACTCTGAATTTACCTTGAATTCAGCCTGCTTATAGTTCTTCATTTATCCTAATTACAATTTCCAGAATACAAATTTCAAAAAGGTGACCCAAGATGTTGGACCCATAAGAGTTTTTAAAAACTGCAAGGCAACATATTAAAAGTAAGGAGTTTCAGATCCAAATTTAGATACTCAAGTTTTTGTGAAAAATTAGAATTTCTGGCAATATTGGGTCCACATTGCTGCATGGCTGCCCAGTGTGGAGAGCAGCTGGCTGTGCTCTCCAGGTCACCAGAGTTTTTGCTACTTTCTGCTCTTTGGCACTTGGCTCACTTCAGCTTTTTGTATCATCTGCCAGGCCACATGATATTTGTTTGCTGTGAGTGGTTTAGTGTAAGCGGTGCTTCTCAGCTGTGTCCTGGACATGCCCGTTCCACTAGCTCCTCCCTGGCAGGTTGACAAGTCTTGATCAGTATATAAAACATTGGTTCTAACTGGGATACGTGCAGATGGGTTTGTGCTCTTAGAACTGGATGTAACTTGCTGAAAATAAGATGAGAAAAAAAGTTTTATTCTGTGTTTAAGCTTAAGTCAAAGAAAAGTAATTAATGCCCAAGCCAACGATAATTGGAAGATGGGAAAGTCTTCTGGATGTGTTTGAGACCATGCTTGGGGCAAATGACATTGCTCAGTGTCCCCATACTAGGGGTCAGCTAGGGTCCAGAGGAACACCTGATGCCTCCTACAGGGATTTCAAGACCTGTGTTGAGCAGCATTCCTGTCCTCCGTGCGCCCTCCTGAGCAGTGATAAGCAAATGTTCCCTGGAGGACACGGTTGCCCCTAGTTGAAAACCACTGGTTTCAGAGGGCTGCCTCTGTGATTCTGAGTTCAGCTGCCTTCTGCAGTGCTGATATCCCATATAAGTGTTGGTTCTAGTCCTGGATGCTCCCCTTCTGATCCAGCTCTGTGCTAAAGTGCTTGGGAAAAGCAGCAGAGGGTGGCCCCAGTGCTTGGGCTCATGCCACCCATGTGGGAGACCCGGATGGAACTCCAGGCTCCTGGCTTTGGCCTGGCCTAGCCCCTACCATGTGGCCTTTAGCAGAGTGAAATCAGCGGATGGAAGATCTCTCTGTCACTCTGTATTTCAAATAAATACCTTTAAACACATGGAAGATGTTATTATGATAAAGTAGTTACTGTGCTGTAGTTATTTGGGACATCTTTAGTGTTACTTTTGAATCTTTTCAAATACTTAATACTCAAATACTTAAACCCCAGTTTTCTGGAGTATACAGTATTCCTTTTGTGGGCATTTAATGCAGTAGCAGAGAAAGGAGATCGTCATCTTCTCCGTCCATCTAGCGTGCAGCCCACCTGCTAAAATGTTAACAAAGAGGCTGCGTTGAGAGATGGCTAAGGGAAGGATTGAGAAGCTGGAGAAATCGGCCTCCTTCTGTGCCTTTAGTGCCACGAGTCTAGCAGTATTGGCCAGAAAATGAGGTGGCTGGAGCAGAATCAGATAATCATCAGAATGCCTTCTAGGTAAACTTTAGGCAGTGAGTCAGAAAATACTGTTAAATTTCTGATCTTTTAACTAGACTGTCCCACATTGTTCACTTGATTAAAATGAGTAACTTCAGAAAAGCATCATGATCCCTTAAGTGGGAACACCTGATAGTGCTTTGTAGTGCTGGGTTAGTTTCCTATGACTGTGTAATGAATTACTGCAAACCTAGTGGCTTTCAACAACATATATTTCTGATCTCACAGAACTGCAGGCCAGCATCCCGGTTATGGTGCAGCCAAGTTCTCTGCTCATTGATTCACAAGGCAGCAGCCCAAGTATTGGCTGGCCCTGCAGTCTGCGTCCTCTTCTCACTCCTGTGGCCCTTGATGGAATTAATTTCCTTGTGGATGTGTAGCTAGCATTACTGTTTCCCCATTAGCTGTTGAATGGGGACTGTGCTGAGCTGCTAGAGGCAGCTTTTGGGTCCTTGCCACGTGGCCCCCTCTATCGATCCTTTCACAGGATGACCATTTACTTCTCAAACTAAGTCAGAATTCCTCACACTTGAGCTCTCTTTAGGAAGGGATCAGTCCTTCTAAAGACTCCCCTTAGAAGATGTCAGGCCCACCCAGTATAACCTCCTGTTTGGTTAGCTCAGCCAGTGGATGGGGGCCTTAATTACATCTGCAAAATGCCTTTACTTTTGCCAGAAATTTAACGTAACCTAATTAAGGGCTTTCTGAATCCTGCTCACAGTCCTGTCCACAGTAAAGCAGTAAGCACTGTACAAGGCACTTACACTGGGGAGTCTTGCGTCATTTGGAGTTCTGCCTGCCACAATGATATTTTTTAAGATTTGTTTGTTTGTTTATTCATAGAGTAGCACAGAGGATGAGAAAGACTGATCTTCCATACTCTGGTTCATTCCCCAAATATCCTCACAGCCAGGGCTGCTCCAGGCTGAAACCAGGAGCCCAGAACTCCATCTGGATATCCCATGGGTGACAGGGTCCCAGATACTTGGGCCATCTTCTGGTGCCTCCCAAGTGCATGAGCATAGAGCTGGATTGGAAGCAGAGGAACTGGAACTGGAACCTGCGCTCCATGATATGGGATGCCTGCGTTGCAAATGGTGGCTCAGTCTGCTGTGCTACATGCTGGCTCCCCTGTAGTGACCTCTGATAAAAGAAAAAAATCTGAGAACATACAATTTCTTTCTTTTTAAAAAATTAGTTACTTGAAGGGCAGAGTGGTAGTGGGAGAGAGAGATCTTCTATCTACTCGTTTACTCTCCAAGTGGCTGTAACAGCTAGGGCTCAGCCAGGCCAAAGCCCAGAGCCTGGACATCCATCTGGGTTTCCCATGTGGATGACAGAGACCCAGATACTTGGATCATCTGCTGCTTTCCCAGGCATAGTAGCAGTGAGTTGGGTAGGAAGTGCAGCAGCAGGACTGGAACCAGTGCTCATAAGGGACGTCAGTGTCACAGGCATAATATCTACGATTAAAAAGTTGCTTCTTGGTATTGTTCAGCTCTCTGTTTTCATATTTTCCTTCTGCTTTTGCAGAGGCGAATTAAAATCTAAGACGAGATGACTTCTGAGCTGCTAGGTGTTTTGTGTTGCTTGTGTGTTTGCTACTGTTGGGTGGTGTCTTTCTCTCGTGCTGCACATGCTAACTGGTGCATTGTTCACTGGAATTCTCAAGAACCATTGAGGTTGAATGTATTCAGGATTCTTTGTTCATGAAAAAATATTTTTAAAAAGCTTGTCGGGGGCTGGGGCTGTGGTGTAGCCGGTAAAGCCGCCGCCTGCAGTGCCGGCATCCCATATGGGCGTCGGTTCAAGTCCCTGCTGCTCCAGTTCTGATCCAGCTCTCTGCTGTGGACTGGGAAAGCAGTAGAAGATGGCCCAAGTCCATGGGCTCCTACACCCATGTAGGAGACCCGAAGAAGCTCCTGTCTCCCGACTTTGGATTGGTGCAGCTCTGGCCATTGAGGCCAACTGGGGAGTGAATCAGTTGATGGAAGCTCTCTCTCTCCTCTCTCCTCTCTCTCTCTCTGTCTCTCCTCTCTCTGTAACTCTGACTTTCAAATAAATAAATCTTAAAAAAAAACTTGTGAAATCTTTGTATCCAGTTTCCTCTCTCTCTAGAAGTGGAACTGATTGACTACTGTGTGGATGAAAATTTTGGGTGATTTGCTGGTGGATACACAACTTTGCATTTTCCTATACTTTTCAGAAATCTCCTGTTTATCAAATGAGCTGTTAGGTATTGATGTATTAGTTTCAAGAAGATGATTTATGGCATGATTTTTTTTTTTTAAAGTAATCCTCTTTTTTTTTTTTTTTTTTTGACAGGCAGAGTGGACAGTGAGAGAGAGAGAGATAGAGAGAAAGGTCTTCCTTTGCCGTTGGTTCACCCTCTAATGGCCGCCGCGGTAGCGCGCTGTGGCCGGCGCACCGCGCTGTTCCGATGGCAGGAGCCAGGTGCTTATCCTGGTCTCCCATGGGGTGCAGAGCCCAAACACTTGGGCCATCCTCCACTGCACTCCCTGGCCACAGCAGAGAGCTGGCCTGGAAGAGGGGCAACCGGGACAGGATCGGTGCCTCGACCGGGACTAGAACCCGGTGTGCCGGCGCCGCAAGGCGGAGGATTAGCCTGTTGAGCCACGGCGCCGGCCTATGGCATGATTTTTAGTGTCAAAAAGACTCATTGGAATTTTTCTCCGTCATTCTAGAAAACTTGAAAGATACTTCCATCAAAAAGTATATATTTAGTTTCTGTAACATAGTGTCACTTGTTGGAATTATGGGATTTAGAAAAAAAATTATTTGAGAGGCAGGCAGATAGAGATTTTCCATCCCCTGGTTCGTTCCCCAAATATCTGTAATGACCAGTGCTGCTGGGAGGAAGCCAGGAGCTGGGAACTCAATCCTGGTCTCCTATGTGTATGGCAGGGACCCGTTTACTTGAGTTGGAATCCCTGGTATCCTTTATTAAGCAACTAGTGATTTTCTAGGAGCTAAAAGTATACTGCCTCTCCAAAACTCACAGCTACTTTCAAATGATGTTCGTCTCACTCCTCACAAATCATAATTCACAAGTTCATACCCCTCTGTTGGGTTCTCAGGACTTTGTTTGGTGTTCTTAGGCTTATGAGGAGTTTGGAGAAGCAGTATCTAAAGTTAAGGAATGGAGGGGTTTTTTTTCTTTTTTCTTTCCATTAATGTGTGGCTGTGTGTTTGTTTTTTTTTTTTTTTTTTTAATTTGCAAGGCAAAGAGACAGATGGGCAGAGATCACTCAGCGGCTGGTTCACTGCCCAAATGCCTGCAACAGCCAGGACTGGGCCTGGCCAAACCCAGGAGCCAGGAACTCAGTGTGAGTCTCCCATGTGGATAGCAGGTTCCCAACCACTCAAGTCTGTACCTTTTGCCATCCAGGGTGTACCTGAGCAGGACACTAAAATTGGGAGTAGAACTCAGACTTAAACCCATGCATGCCAGTATGAGATATGGGTATCCCAAGTGGTGTCTTGACCACTCTGCCAAACACCTACCACAGTGTAGCTGTGATTTAAAGATGGATGAGAATTTCTTTTGTTCCTCAAATAGATCTGGATATTTTTTTTTCCTAAGTGGTTAAGAGTAACATGATTATATGATTTAATCAGCAATATGAAAACTGAAATTCCTGGTTAGGATTTTAAAAGATGTGAAGTTAGCAGATCAAGTTTATATATTAAATATATAAGGATTTTTAGATTCATAAATTTCAGTAACCCTCCACCCCAGTTTATGCTGCACTTCTAAACTTTAAGTTAACTCTGGCACATGCGCTGTGTGCCAGATGCTATGGAACTGAGTGAAAACAGAATCACATTCACTATATAGGAGCTTACAATGAGGAGGTGGAAAAATCAAGAGTTAGCTTACTTGTGTTAGGGTAGTGTTTGTAAAGCCAAAGTTAATATAGTAGCAAAGTTACTATGTGACATTTATTATACGTTTCCTGTATATAAAGAGATTTATCATATAATTTGAGTTTAATGGAATTGTTCTCCTTTTTTACATATAAAAAACACAGAAAGTTGAAAGTTGCTGGAATCAAGAGGATCATATGCTTATGGAAATTCACGTTATGACTAAGGAAACAAAAAATAGTGGCAGAAATAACTCCGAGTGTATGATGTGTCCTGCTGGTTTGTAGTATGCTGTCAAAAACCTTCTTGTACTTTGAGTAGTCATTTTATTTCTCATTTGATTGGGGGAGAATGAATTAAGATACATTCTCGGCCAGCATCGCGGCTCACTTGGCTAATCCTCTGCCTGCAGCACCAGCACCCTGAGTTCTAGTCCCGGTCTGGGCGCTGGATTCTGTCCTGGTTGCTCCTCTTCCAGGCCAGCTCTCTGCTGTGGCCCAGGAGGGCAGTGGAGGATGGCCCAGGTGCTTGGGCCCTGCATCCGCATGGGAGACCAGGAGGAAGCACCTGGCTCCTGGCTTCGGATCAGCACAGTGTGCCGGCCGCAGCGGCCGTTGTGGGGTGAACCAATGGAAAAGGAAGACCTTACTCTCTCTCTCTCTCTCACTATCCAACTCTGCCTGTCCAATTAAAAAAAAAAAAAATACATTCCCTTTGCAACCTTTTCGATTTATCTCTTTTATACCTTCCTGGTCTTTTATTAGTCAGCTAATTATTGTGACTGTTGCTGGTTTTCATAGTTGTTTGGCTGATTTTGATTAAAACTATTTTAAATTTTTTTTTTTTTTTTTTTGACAGGCAGAGTGGACAGTGAGAGAGAGACAGAGAGAAAGGTCTTCCTTTTGCCGTTGGTTCACCCTCCAATGGCCGCCGCAGTAAGCTTGCTGCGGCCGCCGCAGTAAGCTTGCTGCGGCCGCCGCAGTAAGCTTGCTGCGGCCGGCGCACTGCGCTGATCCGATGGCAGGAGCCAGGTGCTTCTCCTGGTCTCCCATGGGGTGCAGGGCCCAAGGACCTGGGCCATCCTCCACTGCACTCCCGGGCCACAGCAGAGAGCTGGCCTGGAAGAGGGGCAACCAGGACAGGATAGGTGCCCCGACCGGGACTAGAACCCGGTGTGCCGGCGCCGCAAGGCGGAGGATTAGCCTAGTGAGCCGCGGCGCTGGCTTGATTAAAACTATTGTCTGGTTTCTGCTGAGCAGGTTTTCATTGTGAGATGTAAATACTATAGACAAAACAGGCCTAATAAAACATGGCTTTATGACTTAAGGACTCAGCTAAACCGATAACAAAGAAGTGATGACAGCAGTTTGTTCTTCAGTGGGTTTTTAATATGGTTGAGACTGAACTCTCAATTTAATTAGCTAAATTGAACTTTATTTTTGGTGGTAAATTATAAACAATGTAAAATTTGTCATATTAACCACTTTTAAGTAGCATCACTTACAGTGTTGTGTCAATATTACTATGTTTCCAAACTTTTTTGTCACTCCAAATACAAATTCTGTAACTATTAAGCAATAACTGTTCATTCTTCTCTCACTCCAGTCCCTAGTAACTTTTTTTTTTAAGATATTATTTTATTTTATTTTTTTTTTGAGAGTGAGAGAGGTAGAGGCAGAGCAATACAGAGAGAGGTCTTCCATCCCCTGGTTCACTCCCCAAATGGCTGCAGTGGCGGAGCTGAGCCGATCTGAAGCCAGGAGTCAGGAACTTTTTCCAGGTCTCCCTTGTGGGTGCAGGAGCCCAAGTACTTGGGCCATTTTCCACTGCTTCCCCAGGCCATAGCAGAGAACTGGATCTCAAGTGGAGCAGCTGAGACACAAACTGGTGCCCATACAGATTGCCAGCACAGCAGGCGGAAGTTTGGCTTACTATGTCACAGTGCTATCCTCCTTAGTAACTTCGAATCTGCTTTCTTTCGCAGTGAATTTGCCTGCTGTAGATATTTTGTTTAAGGGGATCAGTGATGTTTGTGTTCTGTGACTGGCTTGTTTCTCTTAATACAACGTTGTCAAGGTTTATCATTGCTCTTAATAGCTCAATGACGTTCCTCTGTATGGACATATCATGTTCTGTTACCTGTTCATCTGTTGATGGTCACGTGAGTTGTTTCCAACTGCTGTGATCATTGGTGTGCACAGATGTGTTTGAGTCCCTGCTTTGAGCTCTGCTTGGTATAGAGGTAGGAGTGGAATTACTGGGCCACATAGTTATTTTATTTTTAACTTTTTGAGGATTCACCAAACTGTTTTTCATAGTACTACATCATCTTGTAGTCCTACCAGGAATGTATAAGAGTTTCAATTTCTTGTTGACATTTGTTATTTTCTGTTTGTGTTATAGCCATTGTAGTAGGTCTGAAGTAGGAAAAACTATTTGAATCTTGAAAAGCAAATTTAAGATATTTTTTAATGAAAGTGTTAAACTTTGTATTAAAATGCCCTGAATTGCCCTATTTAAGAACAACTTTTTGGGCTACTTGAAAGGCAGAGAAATACAGCGAGATATTCCATTCACCAATTTTTCTACCCAAATGCCTACAGTAGCTAAGACTGGGGCAGGCAAAAGCCAGGAACCCTGAACTTCTTCCTGGACTCTCATGTGGGCAGCAGAGTCCCAAGCTCTTTGACTACTGTCTGTTGGCTCTCAGGAGCATCAGCAGGAAGCTACACTGGAAGTGTGACATGGTAGGACTTGAAATGGTACTCTGATATGGGATGCAGGCATCCCAAGTAACGGCACAACCCACTGTGTTACAACACCCACACCCTAAATTGTTAAATTTTAAATAGTTGATAGGTCTGAATATTTGTATTCCCCTCAGAATTCATATGTTAAAATCCTAACCCCCAAAGTGATAGTGTTAGGAGGTACCACTTTCAGGAGGTGAATAGGTCATGGAGGAGGCCTGGGAGAGACCTTCATTCGATTCCAGTGTGAGGTCACAGTGAGAAGACAGCTGTCTGTGAATCAGGGAGCCTAACCAGACACCGAATCTGCCAGTGTCTTGATCTTGCCTGTTGCTTATGAATTGCCCAGTTGATGGTGTTTTAGTATAGCAGACTGAATGGACTAAAACAATAATCAGGATAAAATTTACCATCCCCTCTAATTTTTTTTAAAGTTGAAAATAATTATTTTAATGAATCAAAATTTCAAATATTTATTGGGCACTGAATGATGTTTTAAGATATGTCTCCATTGTAGAATGGCTAAATTAAGCTAATTAGCATGCATCACCTCACACACTTAACCATTTTCTGTGATGAAAATACTTAAAATGTACTCAGTGATAGCCAAAAATTTGATTCATTGTCATTACTATAGTCACCATGTTTTAGAATGCCTTATAATACAAGGATTAACAAGTTTATGGCCGGGTCCAGTATTTGGCTTCGTGGTTAAGAAATTGGTTGGCCGACGCCGTGGCTCACTAGGCTAATCCTCTGCCTTGCGGCGCCGGCACACCGGATTCTGTCCCGGTTGCCCCTCTTCCAGGCCAGCTCTCTGCTGTGGCCAGGGAGTGCAGTGGAGGATGGCCCAAGTGCTTGGGTCCTGCACCCCATGGGAGACCAGGATAAGCACCTGGCTCCTGCCATCGGATCAGCGCGGTGCGCCGGCCGCAGCGCGCTTACTGCGGCGGCCATTGGAGGGTGAACCAACGGCAAAAGGAAGACCTTTCTCTCTGTCTCTCTCTCTCTCACTGTCCACTCTGCCTGTCAAAAAAAAAAAAAAAAAAAAGAAAAAGAAATTGGTTAAGGTGCCCATGACCCATTAAGAGTTCCTGACTCTAACTTCTAGTTAATGTAGACCCTGGAAGCAACAGTGGTGGCCCTAGTAACTGGATTCCTGTCACCCATGTGGTAGACTTAACACCATTCTACTGCTTGCTTCTGTGAATTTGACTTTTTTGATTCCCCATGTAGGTGATATTATATAGTTCCTACATTTCTGTGACTGGCTTACTTCACTTAATGTAATGTTCTCTGATTTCATCCTGCTGTCACAAAGGATAGGATGTTTTTCTTTTCTTAGACTGAATATTACTCCTTTGTATATGTAGACCACATGGTCTGTCTTCCGTTTATGTGTTGTTAGGTTTATTTTATATCTTGGCTATTGTGAATAATGCTACAGTGAATATGGGAGTGCAAGCATTGCCTTGATAAGCTGAGTTCGTTTATTTCTTTTGGAGATATACCCAAAAGTGGGTTTGGTGAATCATATGGTAATCCTAGTTTTGAATTTTTGAGGAACCTCCATTTCTACATTTTCTATTAATTCGCACACATTCCTGCCAGCATTGTGCTGGTTTCCTTTTATCTGAATCCTTGCTACTTATAGTTATCTTTTGTTTTTGTGATTATGGCAATCCTAACAGGTATGAGGTAACACCTCATTTTGGTTTTGAGTTGCATTTTTATGATAATTAGTGATGTTGAACATGTGTTTTCATATACTTGCCGTCATATGTGATCTTCTGAGACATGTTGTTTAGATCCTTTGCCCATTTTTTAAGTTACTTATTTTCTTGACATTGAGTTGTTGGAGTTTCTTATAAAATTTGGATATTAACCTCTTATCAGATTTGTAGATTTATTTTTTTCCTGTACTTTCTTGATTGTTTCCTTTGCTGTTTAGAAGTTTTCATTTGATATGTTTCTTTTACTATTTTTCCTTCTGTTACCTGTGTTTCTGGGGCCTTTAATTCTTTTATATGTTAATATTGGTCATTTGTATCCCAGCAGCCATGATCCTTAAGGTGAGTGTAGCCCACCTTAAACAAACAAAAAAAAGTGTTAGGAAACATTTTCGAGGTGGGGTGAGAAGGAAACCTATTTTAAATTAACACCAACCTGTACTCTATGCCCAGGAAGCTTATTTGGATTCTCCAAACAGGCTTTGCGCATCTGCTTATACCAGTGGTTCTCCAAGTGTGTTCCTTGGACGAAGAGTGTCAGCATTACCTGGGAATTGGAGATTAAGTACAAATTCTCAAGCTCTACCAAAATTGTAAATCTGGGATAGGACCCAGAATCTGTGCTTGGACAAGCTCTCCAGGTGATATTGATGCATGCTAAAGTTTCTACCATTCTCTCCACTTAAGATATTGTGCTTATCTTTGAGTGTGTTATAAGCATCTGTGCCTCCTGGTTCAGGTCCAGCGCCACACTCACAGCTGCTTCCCACTCTGTGTGCACTGTATGAAATGCTGCTAGTTTGTTGGTTAGTCCTTCCACTTTGAGACTTTACTTAGTACAGGGATTTGTGTCTTTTTCTTGCTTAAAAAATCAGAGGTCCTTCAAAGGTTTCTGTGTCCTGTGAGTGGGGGACAGGGTAGATACACAGGAACTTCAGAAAGTTTGTGGAAGGGGCAGATGTTTGGCCTAACAGTCCTGTCCACATTCCATTTAGAGTACCTTGATTTGGTACTGGGCTCCAGCTCCTCATTCCAGCTTCCTGCCTTGCACACCCTTGAAGGCAGCAAGTGATGGGACTAAGTCAGTGGGTTCCTGCCACCCATGTAGGCGATCTGAGTTGAGTCCATGGCTTGGGCCCAGCCAGCCCAGCAAATGGCAACTTTCTCTTTCTGTCTGTCTTCCCAAAAGCAAACAGTTCATGTAAAAGTAGAATTAAAAGATAAGCTTATTTGTGCATTAAAAACTTTGAAATCTGGACAGATGTTAAAAGATGCTGCTGGTGATGCTTGCATTCAATGTTAGACTACCTGGGTTTGAGTTTGGGATCTGCTTCTGATTCTAGCTTCCTGCTCGGGTACAGAAAGGGAGGCAGCAGATGATGGCTGAGTTGGTTGGGTGCCTGCCACCCATGTGGGAGACCCAGATTGATTTCCTGGCTCCTGACTTTAGCCTGGCCCAGTCACTGCTGTTGCAGGCATTTGGAGAGTGAACCAGCAGGTGAGATCTCTTCTCTTTCTCTCTACCTTTCACATAAATAAAAGTTATTTCACACATTTTTTAAAATTTTGAAATCATCTTTGTTAAGGGATGTTTAAAAAGTTCATGGATTTTAGAATTTTTTGCACCAAAACAAACTTAGGTTTCAGTTTCATTTTTCCATTTAGTTTTTTAAGTACTTTTGTAGAGTAATTAGAGGGAAGGTGAGATGAAGCAGAGTGCTATTTTGGATAGTAGAAACATTGGGATTAAATTAAAAAAAAAAAAAAACGTTTTTTCTTAGGGAATTTTATTATGCTTGCTTGTTCCTTAGCTCCCTGCCTGTTTCATTGCTATTTGTCTTATTTTAACTGTGCTATGCTATTTGGAATCCCAGGTTATCAGGGGAGCTTTGACGTGGTCTGTTTTGAATACCACAGACTGGGCAGTTTGTACTGAACAGGAATATTGTCTCTCTCTGTTCTGGAGCTATGATGTCCAAGGGCCTGGCAGCTTGCAAGAACCTTTTTGCTGCATCACCCATGGTAGAAGGTGGAAGGGCAAGAGAGGGTGAGAGTGCACGAGAAAGCAGAAGAGGAAGCTGAGCTTGTTCTTTTTTCAGGGACCCTCCCCTGAGATGATGGCATTGAGCATCTGTGAGAGCTATACCTCCATGCCCCAAGCGCTGCCGATCAGACCCCACTTGCTGACGCTGCTTCATTGCCAGTCGAGCTTCTGACACCTAACTTTGGAGGTTACATTCAAACCATATAACAAACTTGTTTTACAAGTATTGTAAGGTTATCTGAAATGAACTTTGAAGATAGTTATTGGTGGGGTTGCAGATGGTTCTAATTTTTGCCTTTAGGATATAGCAAAGTGTCTTTCAAGGAAAAAGTCCTTTGTGCGGAAATTATTTCATTAGTTTGATTCATGCAGTAGGATTCAGATAATTAGAACACTATTTACCCTGCAAAATTTAAATATACAGCTAATTGAAGATACCATTTAAAAAGTTTTAGACACGTATTTTCTTATTGAACAGTAATAGGATCTGTGTTTTCCAATTTCTGGGATAAAAATTAAACTCAGTTAGTGGTTGGTGCTGTCTCATCTCATTACAGCAGCAGTGGAGTTTTCTTATTAAAATAAACCTCTTTTCAACCACAGATAGACTTTTCGGCTTAGGCTCGTAACTGAGGTTGTGTTGGGATTGAGTATCTTGCCTTTAACAGACTTCTTGGGCTCTATTTGTTTCCCACAATTTTCTGCATGTTTGTCTCAAATGAACCATAAAATGATTCAGTGCCAACATGTGGTTTTAATAACAAATAAGCTTGGGCAAATGAATGTTGACTTAGAATTTGAAGTTTTATACATACGCCATGACTTTAACTTCCGAGGCGGTTTATACCTCGGCACTCAGCGTTCAAGATAATTCATCAGTGACTGTTTGAAATTTTTCACTCTTCGTACCCGTTAGGAAAAGAGTTGCAGATTGGTGCCTCCTCACACAGGCCACCACAAATGTTAGGAAAAGAGGCGCAGAATAGAGAGGAGACAGTGTACAAATTTACAGCCAGACCGAATTTATTCAGAGAAAATAAATTGGTAGTGGTGGGTGACCAACTGCCGCCATACACTGGATGAAACACATGGCAGAATGCCCGACCCCAAGCCATTTTAGGATGGCTATGGATGGGGGTGGAGGAGGGGACAGCAGGTGGAGGGGAATTCCTGGAACTGGTCTTTCAGGTGGCCAGTGTGAGGGGTGGGGTATGAAGGCAATAGGGTGTAAGACCCAATTGAGATTCAATGGCAAGCAATAAATTGCAGTGTTTATCTGTCTTTTGGACAATGAGTGAGAATGGCTAAGGCTTATGTCTGTTCCATCAGTACCTTACATAAGGTACTGCTGATGATCAGAAACCACGTATTGATAAGTAATTTTCTCCAAGTTTTTCATAGTGCATTTCTATTCAAGTTTTATGATTAAATAGGAACAAACTTCCCAAGCCTTTTTATTTGAAGGGGGGGGGGTTATTATGGCTTATATTGCACCAAAATGATAATTTCAAAACAATCAAATATAGTTTTAAAACTCATTTCTGGGCTGGCGCTGCGGCTCAATAGGCTAATCCTCCACCTTGTGGCACCGGCACCCCAGGTTCTAGTCCCGGTCGGGACGCCGGATTCTGTCCCGGTTGCCCCTCTTCCAGTCCAGCTCTCTGCGATGGCCCGGGAGTGCAGAGGAGGATGGCCCAAGTCCTTGGGCCCTGCACCCGCATGGGAGACCAGGATAAGCACCTGGCTCCTGCCTTCGGATCAGCGCAATGAGCCGGCCGCAGCGGCCATTGGAGGGTGAACCAATGCTAAAGGAAGACCTTTCTATCTCTCTCTCACTGTCCACTCTGCCTGTCAAAAGAAAAAAAAAAAAAAACATTTCTTTACAGAAGTTCCTATTGAAAACAGAAGTTTTGAAGTCAGGATATAGTAAGATAGCAGCTTTGAGCATTAGGCTTAGGCATGAATGGAGATTGTGCATTATCTCTCTGTGTGCTGGAGCAGTGTGAGGCGGCAGGGCTGTGTTCCTGGGTCTGTTCCCTCAGTAGGTAGTGGAGGAGGGAGTTGGAGGCGCCAGGAAGGGTGATGAGAGGAATTGAGTTAGGAAGGCCATATTGAAATTGAATGTATTGGAGTAGGAGTGTGGCCTCATGGTTGAGATGCCCCTCAGGGCACCTGCATTCCATATCGGAGTGCCTGGGCTCAAGGCTCAGCTCTGTTCCTGAGCCCAGCTTCCTTCGGATGCACACCCTGAGAGGCTCAGAGGATGACTCAAGTACTCTGGCCCCTGCTGCGCACACGTGGGAGACCAGGATTGAGTTTGGAGCTCCTGACTTCAGCCTAGCCCAGTGTGAGTAGTTGGGGCCGTTGGTGAATGAATGAATGGATTACAGATTTGTTTCTTTGCCTTTCAAATTAAACAAGTAAAAAATAACTCCAGTCTTTAAAAAAAAAAAAAAAAACATTAGTTTCTTGCCTTTAATAGTCTTTGACTAACTTAAAACTACATTTTCCCTATCAACTTTACAGTAATAAAATGGATATTCTAAAAAAAAGTCACTAAATTTCATTTATAAGCCAGGTTTGTTTTTTTTTTTTCCCCCTGTTGCTTTCTTTTGCTTTTCTTGTTACTTTCTTAGCTTCTGGGTTTGGAGACTTACAGAGGGAAACAGATGAGAGGGAGATGGTTTGGTACAAATACATAACAGCTCACAAAGAAACGTGACTTGGTTAGAATTTGACCATCTTTAAAAGGGCATGTGGATCTTTGCAGAGAACAAGTGACTTCTTAGAATGGAGAGGGAGGGAAAGGCTATGGAGAAACAAAAGACCTTTTGGAGTGGTAATTGGTCCTTAGAGAGTAAATGGGAGATACAGTTTTGTGCCAGTGTCTGGGGTGGGTATGATGTAGGCTGCTCCAGGAAGAGATCATTAGAGCTGCTCCTGGCCAGGGCTGTTCTGACCATTGAGTTCTTCTGGGAGTCTGTGCTCAGGATTTCAGGAACTCTGATGCCTTCAGCTCGGGGTGTTTTCATGCCAGGGTGGCTCCTTCCGGATTCTTTCACGTCATCCTTTTTGTTTGGTTTTCTAAAACTTCTGGAGCAAATGTTTTATATTTACGCCATCATTCTTTCTCTGCAAAATACTTGTTCCTTTTAAATCAGTTTTATTGAGATGTTATTTTACAGGCAAGAAATTGTGCCATTTATAAGTGAACAGTTTAGTTTGTTTTGACATACTCATCTAGCCTTGTAGCCTCGTCACTTCAGTTAAGATAAAGATACAAGTGTGGAACAGGTGTCAACATCTGGGTCAGATGGTAAATATTTTAGATTTTGTGGGCTCTGGAATCCCATTGCAACTGCTTCACTTTGCCTTTGTAAAGGAAAAGCATCCAGCAGCAACACCTAAGTGCACTGGCAGGGTTGTGTTCTAGTAAAACTTTATTTACCGCAGCAGGCAGCCAGCCTGTAGCTTACAGCTTGCCAGTTCCCAATATAGGACATATTCTTCAGCACTAGAAATGTTCTCTGTGTCCCTGAACTGTCAAATCTCCAGATCTAGTCCGAGCTCCAGCCAACCAGCTGTTTAGCCCTTAGATTTGGTTGTGTACTCTAGAGAATTTGAAACATAGAAATCATATAGTATTTAGTGTCCGCTTTCCTTTATTCAGCATCATGTTTTGTGATTTCAAGCATTTTTTCCCTGTGTCAGTATTTCATTGCTTTTTGTTGTTGAGTAGTATTCGCTGGTAAAAATACAAAGGGACTTCAGGAATTTCTTGGCAGACATTTGGCTTAGCTGCTAAGATGCAGTTAGGAGGGGACCAGTGCTGTGGCACAGCAGGTTAAAGTTCCGGCGTCCCATGTGGGTGCTACTTCAGGTCCAGGCTGCTCTGCTTCCAGTCCAACTTCCTGCTGATGTGCCTGAGAGGTCAGCGGAGGATGGCCCAAGTGCTTGGGCTCCTGTACCTACATGGGAGTCCCAGAAGAAGCTCCTGGCTCTTGGCTTCAGCATGGCCCAACCCCAGTTGTTGCGGCGATTGTAGCCATTTGTGAGTGAACCAGCAGATGGAAGACCTCTCTCTCTCTCTCTCTCTCTCTCTCTCTCTCTCTATATATATATATATATGTATATATATATGTATATCTATATCTATATATATACACACATACCTCTCTCTGTATCTCTGCCTTTCATTTAAATAAAATAAATTAAAAAAAAAAAAAAAGAAAGATGCAGTTAATATGCCTGCATCCCCTGTCTGGGGACCTGTGTTCAATTCCTGGCTCTGGCTCCTGACTCTAGCATCCTGCTAATGCAGTATTGATGGCCCAAGTGGTTGTGTTCCTCCTGCCTTTTCTTCAGCCCCCTACTAAACATATAAGGGAGTGATCCAGTGGAAGGGAGCTCTGTCTCTTTCTCTCTCCTTGTGTTTTGGCCTCTCAAATAAATAAGAAAAAATTTCGAGAAGTTCTTAGAAATGCGGAATTAAAAGAAAAGGTTATTATATAACTGTTTGGATATTTGTTTTAATTTTGTGGGAGGAGGGGTAGATAACCAGGAGTGGAGTTCCTAGGCCTTATGGTATAGCTTTTAAAGAAACTGCCAAACTGCTTTCCAAAGTGATAGTATCATATTACACTGCTGTCAGCCGTATGAGAGTTCTGGTTGCTCTGTGTCCTTGTCAAAACTTGATTTTGTCAGTCTTTTAATTTTCTGCTTTTGCATTGTTACGCATTCTTGTTGACTGTTTTTCTTGCTTTACTACACTGACTGGGACTTCCAATAAAACATTGAAGAGAAGTGATAACCAGTGGATATTGTTGCTCAATTTTGGGAAAGACACACAATCTTTTGCCATTAAATACTATGTTAGCTGATTTTAAAAAAAATTTTTTTTAAGATTTATTATTTGAAAGAGTTAGGGAGAGAGGAAAGGGAGAGAAAGAGAGAGATCAAGAAATCGTCCATATGCTGGTTCACTCCCCAGATGGCCACACCAGCCAGGGCTGTGCCAGGCTGAAGCCAGGAGCTCCATCCAGGTCTCCCACATGGGTAGCTGGGGCCCAAGTACTTGGGCATCCTCTGCTGCTTTTCCCAGGCCATTAGCAGGGAGCTGGATAAGAAGCAGAGCAGCCGCCACACGTACCAATATCCATATAGGGCGTCAGCATCATAGGCCATGACTTTTCCCACTGCACCACAATGCCAGCCCCAGTTGTAGAACTCTTATCGTTTATGAAATTGAAAAAGTCTCTACTATTACTAGCTTACTAGTAATACGGTTTTTCTTTTATTCTACTTCAGTGGTCATATGGTTTTTCATCATTCTAAAATCAAAACTTGTGGCAAATTAAATTGACTTTAGAAGATGAAGCAACTTTGTATTCCTAGGATAACTTGCTTTTGTAAAGATTTAGTTATTTATTTGAAAGATTTACAGAGAGAGAGAAGTCTTCCATCTGCTGGTTCATTTCCCCAAGTGGCTGAGGTGATCCGAAGCCAAGAGCCAGGAGCTTCATCTGGGTCTCCCATGTGGGTACAGGAGCCCAAGGACTTGGGCCATTGTCTGCTGCTTTCCCAGGTGTATTAGCAGGGAGCTGGATTGAAAGTGGAGCAGCCAGGACTTGAGCGAGTGCCCATATGGGATGCCGATGCTGCAGGCCAGGGCTTTAACCTGCTGTGCCACAGTACCAGCCCCATCCTATGATAACTTTTTAAAATTTTTGTTTATTTGAAAATCAGGTACACACACACACACACGTACAAGCAGGAAGACATCTTCCATCTACTGGTTCTCTCCCTAAATATCCGTAAAAGTCAGGACTGGGCCATGTCCAAGGCAAGAGCCTGGAACACAGTCGAGTCTCCCATGTGGGTTGCAGGAAGCTGGAAGCAGATGCAGAGCAGAGAACCTAACCCAGACACTCTGACGGTGTCCCAAGCGATATCTTAACTGTGTCACCAAACATCATCCCCTCCCCTTCCATAAAGCTTACTCAGGATTTTTTTGACTTTTTTATAATTTTTTATTTATGTCTAGATTCAACTTGCTAATATTCAAGGATTTTTTTCTTGTAAGTTTTTCGTTTTTCCAACCACTTTGGATTTACTTTTTCGTTCCCTTTCCAGCTTCTTAACTTGTAAGCTTAGTTATTTGGTACGTAGGCCTTTCTTTTTTCTCATATGAATACATAAAATATATACCTTCTCCTCTAAGCACTGCTGGGCTATATCCCCTGAGTTCTGCTATGTTGTTTTTTTGCTTTTGTTGATGTCACAGTGTTTTCTGAAATAACCTTTCTCCTAGGATATATGGCACCATAGGGATAAATAGCCAGATAGTAAGTGAAATCATTGTTCTTTCCTCATGCTCACATAGAGGTGAGGCATACCAGTGAACTGAATTAGAAAGGGTCATAGAGGGTCTGGTGTTGTTACAGTGGCTCTGTGTAATATTACAGAACACCAAGACCTAGAGACCCTAGCGTATCCCAGTATTCCTAAAATATTGTTACTTTATAAAACAATTATTCTGTCTCCTGATCAGTTGACCCTTTTAACAACTTCTTTTCAAGTAATTTTTAAAAAAGATGTATTTATTTAAAAGTCAAAGTTATATATAAAGGGAGACAAAGAGAAAGAGAGATCTTCTATCCATTTGCTAATTCACTTCCCATGTGGCTGCAATGGCCAGGACTGAGCCAGGTTGAAGTCAGGATCCAGGAGGTGCATCCAGGTCTCTCACATGGATGACAGGGGCCCAAGCACTTGCACCATCTTCTGCCACTTTCCAGAGGCCCTTACCAGGAATGGAGAAGCTGGGACACAAACTAGTGCCTGTAAGAGTTGCTGGCATTGCAGGTGGAAGCTTTACCTGCTGTGCTACAAAATGGCCTCAGCAACTTCTTTTCAACTCATAAACTTTATTTCAAAAATTTTTTTGAAGTTAATTTTTTTTTAATGTAGAGAGAGCTTTCCTGGTTATTTATTGGGTAGATGTCTTAGATAATTCACTGAAGGACGAACTCTGTCCTTCTCAAGCTGGTGGAAACCCTGGAGGTACTTTTTGAGGCTATGTTTCCAGATCAGACTGTGGCAGTTGGATCAAATACAGCAAGACTGAGACCTCTGGCCACATTTTCCTGACTGTCTCCAGTGGACCTGCCTGTAAGAAATCTTGATTTCTGGGGTGCAGTGAGGTCAAAGGCTCAGCTCAAGTGAATTCTTAAAGTGGGGGAGAAGTTGTTGTAAGAGCAGCCGTACAGTAGTCTGCCATAGAGGGGACTTCTTGTATATCCTATGTAGTCGATTTTACCTGTATGAAAAATGTTTCACCTTTTTTGAATGGTATGGAAGAAGTCACATGGCTCAAGGTTCTTTTTGCATGGAAATTTGAAAATCACATCCTTAACGTATTTGAACCCTCAAAGACTGTTTAAGTCTTTGTTGACTGCTTACAAAGAAAGCTGTTCTCAGTTTGCATCATTCGTGCTTGGCTTCATAAATGAAATGGTGTGATTAGAACTGTTTAGAAAATGGTGTTGGCACAGGGAATGATCAGAATGCTTACAAAGTCTTTGAAATCAAATACAGGTTGAGTATTCCCTATGCACAATGCTTGGATCCAAAAGTGTTTCAGATTTTGGAATGTGTCACGTCTTGAGTTATTTGCATATATCATAGTGGTTTAGTATCTCTAAGCTTAAAATTGGAAATCCAAAACACTCCAAAATCTAAAACTTTATGAGCACCAAGGAACACTTTAAAAGCTTGGTGTTTTGGAACATTTCAGACTTAGGATTAGGGATGCTCCATCTGTGTTAGAACACAGGATTCCCAAAGATGGAACCACTGTCTTGGTCAGTGACTGACATGGGGGTTTCATGACTCTGGTTTAGCTGTTTAAGTAATTTAGCTACATCGAGGAGATCATTCCCTAGTGTTTCTCTCTCTCTCTCTTTCTCTCTCTCTCTTTCTCTCTCTCTCTCTCTCTCTCAAGATTCATTTATTTACTTGAGAGGCAGAGTCACAGAGAAAGGGAGAGACAGAGAAAGAGGTCTTCTACCTGCTAGTCCACTCCCCAGATGGCCACAATAGCTGTATCTGGGCTACCCAAAGCTGGGAGCCAGGAGCTTCCTCTGGGTCTCCCACATGGGTGCAGGACCCAAGCACTTGGGCCATCCTCCACTGCCTTCCCAGGCCATTAGCAGAGAGCTGGATCTGAAGAGGAGCAGCCAAGACATGAACTGACTGGCAATGCAGGTGGAGGCTTAACCTAGTATGCCACAGTGCTGGCCCCCAGTCTTTGATTTTGCTCAGTGGCTTCTATGTTTTTACCCATGCATTCATAGACATTTTGTATGGAAATTTCTCCTTTTTCCCTTTCTTGCTCTAGGATACACTGGCATTGACTACTCTTTATCAGAATAGGTGGCAGGGGACTGGTGCTATGGCTTAGTGAGTTAAGCCTCTGTAGTGCTGGCATCCCATATGGGCTCTGGTTCAACTCTGGGCTGTTCCACTTCTGATCCACCTCCTTGTTGATGTACCTGGGAAAGCAGTGGAAGATGACCCCAGTCCTTGGGCCCCTGCAACCACATTGGAGACCCAGAAGAAGCTCCTGGCTCTTGAGTTCAGCCTGGCCCAGCCCCAGTCATTGTGCTATTTGAGGATTGTACTAGAGGATGGAAGACCCTTCTCTCTCTGCCTCTCTCTCTCCCTCTATAATTTTGCCTTTCAAATAAATAAATAAATAAAATCTTAAAAAAAAAAAAAAACAGGTGGCAGAAATAGCAAGGGGCAGATCATTATTAAGGCCTCACATCCATTGGGCTCGTTAATAACATCCACAGACCCCTGATTCCTGACTGCTCACTCAAACTTTGTTTCTTTTCCTCTTTTTAGTTGTGTTAATGTTGGTCAGGAAGTCATGCAACAATAGAGTGGTGCGATATGGCCTTGTAACTTATCTACAGATCTATATGTCCTAACCTGTGTAAAACTGGACTCCACTGGGAGGTTCTGAAGGGATCAGAGTCGTGTGCTCTTCAGTGAGGTGTGGTGAGAACTGCTCGCGTGGAAAGACAGAAAGCATTTGTCTGATTTGTTAGCTTTCCAAAGCAAGGCATGTGTGTGATTTTGTGGTAGCAAACCCTGCATTTAAATCCATCACACCCACTATGCCAGGGCATGTGCTGGTACACTTCACACATGGGAACTTGCTGCATTACAACAAACGTGTCTGTGAGTGTATATTAAGGATATGCTTAAAATGAGATAAAGCCCACAGGCGGGCCGACAGGCTGCTGTAGGTTACTCTTCTGTTTTCCTTTCAGGCAGCAACTTGAGAACATCTTAAAGGCAGGGCCCTTGGAAGCCTCACAGGTCTGCCTGTTGCTTTGATCTTTTCTGTGCCGAGTTGACCCCAAACCTTAGAGGACAAGGTCGTGTCCACAAGACCAGATACCCTAAACGTTAATGTCCATTTATGAGAAATGTATGAAAATGCTGGGCCGCCTTGAGTACTTTCTTTACTGTGTATCACTACTCATTTTACTAATTTGCTTCCCATTTTCCCTTTCATCTCAGTTCCATCGTTTTCTATATGCTAAAGTATTGCCTCACCCCACTGACTTATCTTGATGTTTCCAGTTTGAGTACAAGCATTTCTTCCAGATTATTTATGCAGTCACCATTTGTGGGAGCCTAAAGGTATGTTTTCAACTAAAAAAGGATTACTAGGATAAAAGATAAAAAATTCTCAGGAAAGGTGAGGTGATGCAGAGCTATCCTGTGGGTCAGATAAATGAGGTTTCTTGGTTGATGGGTAGCTGGATGGCTGGATAGGTGGATAATTCATGGATTCGTTTACAAACCTACACTTAGTTTTACATATATAGAAGATGCTGTGTATGGAAGAAACATCAGTTAACAAGGTACGTAAGGACCCTGCCCATCGCTCTTGCCTTACTCACAGGGTGGTGGGTGAAACGGATGTTATGAGAATATCTGAGTAGGCCACCAGATCTGGTTCTCCTGAAGGCAGGACTGCCAGGTGTGAAAGGTAATCAACTAGTTGACAAGGATAGGGAGACTGAGCCCTGTAGAGCTGTTCCAGCTTTGGGAACACAGTAGGAACACAGGCTTTGGAGCTGGGGTGTTAGACCTCGAGACAGAGTGTAGAAGAAACTTAGTTTCTTTGAGCTTCCTGTGAGAAAGATAAGTGTAGCTACTGAGTGGATAGTTGAACAAGGGATCAGGAGCTAAAGAATTGTCTGTGTCAGAGAAAGAAATTTCAGATGGATTAAAAAAATATGTGCTATGGGAGCCGTTGTTGTGACTTCATAGGTTAAGCTGCTGCCTGCTTCACCGGCATCTCATATCGGTGCTGGTTCCAGTCCTGGCTGCTCTACTTCCGATCCAGCTTCCTGCTAATGAGCCTGGGAAAGCAGCAGAGGATGGCCCAGGTGCTTGGGCCTCTGCACCCACATAGGAAACTGGGAAGAAGCTCCTGGCTCCTGGTTTTCACCTGGGCCAGCCCTGGACGTTGCTGCCATTTGGGGAGTGAACCAGTGGATGGAAGACCTCTCTCTCTTGCTGTCTCGCCCTCTCTCTAAATAACTCTGCCTTTCAAATAAATAAAATAAATCTTTAAAAAATAAAAAAATGTGTTCGGGCTAGCCAGCATCTTTGTGAATTTTTTTTTCTGATTTATATTATTTGTATGGCAGAGTTATAGCAACAGAGGGAGGTAGGTATCTTTCATCTTTTGATATGCTCCCCAAATGGCTGCAACAGCTGGGACTGGGCCAGGTCAAAGCCAGGAGTCAGGAACTTCATCTGGGTCTCTTACATGGGTCTAAGTACCCAACAACGTGAGCCATTTTCTGCTGCTTCTCTAGGCACATTAGCAGGGAACTGGATGGCAAGTGAAGCAATTGGAACTCAAACTGGTACCCATGTGGGATGCTGGCATCAGAGGTAGTAGTTTAACCCACTGTACCACAGTGCCAGCCCCATTGTGAATCTTCTAATTTTTATTGAAATGTCCAATATAACAGAAATCTGCAAATGCTACAGATTATGCAAGTGGAATACCCCCCCACACACACACACACTTAAAAGAATATTTATTTAAAAGATAGTGTTATAGGGGCCGGCGCTATGGCACACTGAGTTAAAGCTCCTGCCTGCAGCACTGGCATCCCATATGGGCGCTGGTTCTAGTCCCGGCTGCTCCTCTTCCGATCTGGCTCTCTGCTATGGCCTGGGAAGCAGTGGAGGATGGCCCAAGTCTTTGGGCTTCTGCACCTGTGTGGGAGATCCAGAAGAGGCTCCTGGCTCCTGGCTCCTGGCTTCAGATTGGCTCAGCTCTGGTCGTTGCTGTCGTTTGGGGAGTGAATCCGCGGAATGGAGGACTTCTCACTCTCTCTGGCTCTGCCTCTCTGTAACTCTGTCTTTTAAGTCAATAAAAATAATTCTTTAAAAAAAAAAAAGTGACAGGAGGAAAGACAGAGAGGAACAGAGGTCTTCCATCTACTGGTTCTCTCCCCATTGGCTGCAACAGCCAGGACCGGGCCAAGCCAAAGCCAGGAGCCAGGAACTCCGAGTCTGCCACATGAGTGGTAGGGGCCCAAGAACTTGGACCGTGTTCTGCTGCTTTCCCAGGCACATTATCAGAGAGTTGGATTGGAATTGGAGCACGTAGGATTTGAACCACTGCTCATGGATTATGGTGTTGTATGTGGTAGCTTAACCTACTCAGCCACAATGGCAGACCTCCATTTTATAATTTTTAATAAAACATCATAGCAGCAGTGAAGGAAAATCAGAAAATAAAAACCTCAGTGTAGTCTGTAGAACCATCTATAGAGACAGTACCAGCCAAACATGGTGCCTAGCTCTTCATTGTTTGGAATTTTCCCTTTTGGTGCCTCTTGTTTATAGATGAATGACTGAGATTTCCTGCACAGGCAGTAACTTGTCCAGGGCCATTGGCAGATCTGGTTTCTGACAAGGGTGTGCTTGGCATCATAGCCTTTGCTCTTTCCAATAATCATACTGCGACCCAGAAAGCAGTTAAGCCGAAAACAATCATCAGCATGCCGCGTAAAATGGTTTTCTGAAGTTTCTGTCATTCCACAGGTATGTGGAATATCCATTATTTCAGTAGCACATCTAGTACCTTGTACTAGAATGTGCACAGCCAACAGAATGTCAAGCCTTGTATCCTAAGAATGGCAAAATGTTAATGTTTCAAGGTCTTGGTGTGTAATAATTTTACTTTGTGGGTTAGGAAATAAGGATATCCAGGTTGCAGGTCCTGTTTAATAGGATGTGCAATTATCAAACCCTTCCTGTGGTAGATCGAGTATGCTGCTGTTCTCATTTTTGACTTCTCTTTCAGCCTGTACATTTACTGCCAAAACTCCACCACCTGTTCCTCTGAAATGCCTGTAGCAGCTGCTTCTGTCTCCCTTCTATCATGCACCTACACACTGTGGCAGTACCCCAGGAGTAACTTTTCCTAAAGCACCCTGTGCTCGTGTCCCTGTCTGGCTCCTGCTCTGTCTGAGTGACCCTCAGAACGTCCGATGGTGTCCTGTGGTAGAGGTCTGGCCTGCCTTGGTATCCTTCCTGAAGGTGCCTGAGTTACGTTGCTCAGTGTTTTTTACCTTGAGGAATGTACTTTTCTCGTTAACTATCTTCACTGCCTTTTCTGCATCAGATCCTCCTAGACTTGAAGTGTTGTGAACCTACCAGTTCACCTTCACATCCAGCATAAGGCTTTGGCTCTTTTTTTTTTTTTTTTTTTTAATAGAAGGCTTTTATTCAATAAATATAAATTTCGTAAGTACAACTTTTGGATTGTAGCTGTTCTTTCCCCCATACCCACCCCCTCACCCCAAACTATCCCACCTCTTACTCCCTCTCCCATCCCATTCTTCATTAAGATTCATTTTTAATTATCTTTATTTATGGAAGATCAACTCTGTAGTAAGTAAAGATTTCAACAGTTTGTATCCACACAGACACACAAAGTATAAAGTACTGTTTGAAGACTAGTTTTACTGTTAATTCAGACAGTACAACACATTAAGGTCAGAGGTCCTACATGGGGAGCAAGTGCACAGTGACTCCTGTTGTTGATTTAACAATTGACACTGTTATTGATGACATCAGTGATCACCCAAGGCTCTTGTCATGAGCTGCCAAGGCTATGGAAGCTTCTTGAGTTCACAAACTCCAACATTTCTTAAGGCCATAATCAAAGTGGAAGTTTTCTTCTTCCTTCAGAGAAAAGTACCTCCTTCTTTGGTGGCCCCTTCTTTCTACTGGGATCTCACTCCCAGAGATCTTTCATTGAGGTCATTTTTTGCAACAGTGTCTTGGCTTCCCATAAGGCTTTGACTCTTGTAGGAAGTCGGTAAATGACAAATAAATGCTGTTCTTTTTTACTTCGAAGTTGCATTTTCTTAAAAGGCCATTAAATTTTTTTCAGCAAATTGGATTTTAAATACTTTAAGTGTCTGAATTTTTTACAGCTTTCCAGTATGTTGCTGTTTTCTCTGCCATTTGTTTCTGGTTTCTGGTTGTCACATCACTTTGGATTGCTTTTCTGGATCCTGAGAGAAGGAATCGTAGATAAATGGCAGTTGGAGTCGTAAGGATTGGTGGAAGTGGGCCTGATTTGAAAGCTGAAATGGAATGTGTGTTTTTTTAAGTTTGTCGATTTTTCATAGAATTGTGATGATGTTGCAGTCTTGCTGTAATTGCATGAAAAGTCCTATTAAAATGCAAATTCAAAGAACAGGTTATTTCATAACAGAAGTCTTTCTATTTTGATTTAACCATTTTCTATCTGTAATTTTATGTAATATAGAAAGCTGCTTCTATGTGGCTCATTCAGTCTTAAACTTAGGGCACTTGGTTCTGATGTATCACTCACATAGGTGGGAGACCGGCTGTGGTTTGTGTATTTATTTTTTTAAAGATTTTTTTTATTTACTTGAAAGTCAGAGTTTCACAGAGAGAGGAGGAGAGGCAGAGAGAGAGAGAGAGAGGTCTTCCATCTGCTGGTGCACTCCTCAGTTGGCCGTGATGGCCGGAGCTGTGCTGATACAAAGTCAGGAGCCAGGAGCTTCTTCCTGGTCCCCCATGCAGGTGCCGGGGCCCAAGGATCAGGGCCATTTTCCACTGCTTTCCTAGGCCATAGCAGAGAGCTAGATCGGAAGTGGAGCAGCTGGGACTCGAACGGGCGCCCACATGGGATGCCAGCACTGCAGGCGGAGGCCTTACCCGCTACACCACCATGCCGGCCTCCAGGCTGTGGTTTATAGATTTCCCACCCAGGCCACATGTTTTCAGATGGCAGTTGTTACCCTGTTTCCTTTAGTGCTGGGAAGTGAAAAGATCTGCCCTCTGACCCCTTTTGGTTCCTGTTTAACAGTACTTCATTCATCCGTGGCTGCTCAAACCTCTGTTACATGACTTTGCCTTATAAACACCCTCAGTATTCAAGAAATAGAAAAAGCATCATTATAGAAGCATTATGCATTATTTCAAAAAAGATTTATTGATTTGAAAGGCCAAGTTACATAGAGAGAGAGAGAGAAGGAGAGACACAGAGAGAGATCTTCCATCCACTGATTCACTCCCCAAATGGCTGTAATGGCCAGAATTGAGCCATTCTGAAGGTCTCCCACATGGATGCAAGGCTCAAAGGGATTGGGCCATCCTCTGTTGCTTTCCAAGGCACATTTGCAGGGAGCTGGATCAGATGTGGACCAGCCAGGACTTGAACTGGTGCCCAGATAAGATGCCAGCACTGTACCACAGTGCTGGCCCCCAGGAGTACTATATATGATTTAATCAACAAAAATTGTGTTTTGAAAATGATTTAGTTAGCAGTAAAGCCCTGTTTCTCATTATAAGGTATTCTTTTATAATTATTTACATTTAAGCTTGTATTCTTAACTTACCACTTACTGTCTCAGTGGCACCATTTAATATGTTTTAAAAGAGTAGCAACATTTCCTAGAACATAGTTTTAAAAGCAAATTACCCTATGACCAGGTGATGTACTATATTATCTTCTCTTGGCCAGCTTTTGTTACAGTGCAGTATATATGCAGGTTAATTTTTTAAAGTTTCATTTGAATTTGTCATATATTATAATTTGTAAAGTACATAAAGTGTGTCAGACATGCCAGGTGTATAGATAGCAATGAGGGTTTGCCTTTATTATTATTATTATTATTTTGACAGGCAGAGTTAGAGAGACAGAGACAAAGGTCTTCCTTCCATTGGTTCACCCCTCAGATGGCTGCTACAGCCGGCGTGCTGCGCCAATCCAGAGCCAGGAGCCAGGTGCTTCCTCCTGGTCTCCCATGTGGGTACAGGGCCTAAGCACTTGGGCCATCCTCCTCTGCCTTCCCAGGCCACAGCAGAGAGCTGGACTGGAAGAGGAGCAACTGGGACAGAACCAGCACCCCAACCAGGACTAGAACCTGGGGTGCCGGCACCACAGGCGGAAGATTAGCCAAATGAGCCTCGGCGCTGGCCATCATTATTCTTAATTGATTTTAAAGTTGGGAAAGGAAGTATGAGCATAGACAAGATTTATTTCTTACTACTGTTCTCTCATAATTTTGCCCACAGATCTCTGTTGTAATTCATTTGTGCTTTTATCAGTTCCTTCTCAGATAATTTCCTATATATGGTTCGTGGGTGGTAGGTTTTCTAAGTTTCCTCACACATCTTTTTTCCCCGAGAGGTGTTGGGTGTAGTGATTGGAGACTGCCATTCCTCTCTTAGTAGTCTGACTGCACTATTCCTGCAGCTCCCAGTGGTGTGGTTTGAAGTCGGTGCCTCTGTAAATAATACGTTTTCTTGACCTGCAAGCTTGTAAGTTTTTTTCTTAAACAGTTCAGCAGTTTAGTAGGTGCCTCGGTCTATATGTAGAATGCAATGAGCCCCTTTAGTGTGCAGACTGAGGTCTGTCTTTGGCTCAAGGAAATTTTGTTGTTACTTGTGTTACACTTGCTTCTCCTCTGTCTCTGGGACTTTCTTCTGCTTGGGACCTTTGTTCATCTCACATGCCATTATTACTGTCGTGCTGCTTTTAGCTATTTGATCTTCCATACCACAAATTTGAATCTTTGCCATGATCCACTGTTCATTTCAGTGAACCTACTGTATGGTTTATTTATAAAATTGTGATTTTTAGTTATGGGAGAGCTTTTTGCTGCTGTGGTTGAATCTCTGACTTCAATTGTGACCCAGATCGACCTCCATCTTCAAGCAGCTTTGTCTGATTTGGAGTTGACTCCCTTTGTCCTGACTGTTCATGTCTTTGTGAACGGTGAACGCTCAGCCTCCTTACCTGCTGTCTGTTTTCTTTGTCAGTTCATGAGGACCCAGGTCTGGTCTTGGCTTCTAGTGATTCAAGAAGATAGAATTATGCTACTCCTCTGTTCCCTACCCGAGGGTCAACAGATTGCTCTGGGCCAGGCTTTCCCTTGAATCATTAACAGCCTTTGCCCCAGGGATCCAAGAGCTGGTCTCCAGCCCTCACTCAAATCCTAGAAAATGAAACCCACACTTTGCTTCCCTCCTCTGAGAAGACCCAAGCCTTCACCTCCATTAGCTGTCTGCAGGCTCCAGGCCAATGGTCTGTTGGAACAGGGAGTTTGGAAACGGCAGTGGAAGTAAACAGAGTTGAGTTTATTATCATTTGCCTGGGGTCTTTTTGGTTTTTTTCTCTTATTACCTAGACTTACAAAATAGAGAGAAAAGCAGTAGGCATGGAGAGAGGGCGTAGATTATATTGTTATTCTCAGCTCTTGGTCTTTCCCCATGACAGAATTGATTAGACTTCCTGCCCCCCCCCCCCACTCCCCCTTAAGTTATTTGAGAAGTAGAGTTACAGACAGCAAGAGAGAGAGAGAGGTCTTCCATCCACTGGTTTACTCCCCAAGTGGCCGCAATGGCTGGAGCTGCACGGATTAAAAATCAGGAGCCAGGAGCTTCCTTCAGGTGTCTCACGTGGGTGCAGGGGCCCAAATGCTTGGGCCATCTTCTACTGCTTCTCCAGGCCATAGCAGAGAGCTGGACTGGAAGAGGAGCAGCCAGGACTAGAACACAGTACCCATATGGGATGCTGGTGCCCACAGGTGGAGGATTAACCTACTGTGCCACAGCAATGACCCCATTCCTTGCCTCTAGTATATGATATCCAGTGCCTCCTTGTCTTAGAGTGGGTTTAGTGTCCTGACTGGTTTTGGCTGATGGAATCTGAGTGAAAGTGCAGTGTGCCAGTCCTGAATGGGAACTTGAAAGAGTGTCACAAGTTTGTGTTGACCCTCTTGCATCTACCTATTCTCTTGAGAATGATGTGTCACAAATAGGTGTGTTTCACCCCTTTTCAGTATGTAGCAGCCAGAGTGATCATTGTCCAGTCCCCCTTAACAGATGTTAGGGTTTCCATCTTCAGAAGGTGGGAATGTGAGGAGCCAGATGGGTTACTAGGTAGTCAGGAGATCCCAGTGGAATTTGGGGTGTAAAATATTTGCTTCCTTCCCCCAAAATGTTATCTTTAGCAAGAACAAACAGGCCACCCTCCTTCCTTCTCCAAAGTTTCCATGAGAATAGCAAAGGAGCTCTTCCATAGATCATAGCTTATTGTGGAAACAGGTTACCTATGGTGAACTGTAAATCAGGTCTTTTGTTGAGTTTATCTCCACCTTGTTGATTGACAGTTTGGTCCCCAAGATTGTACTTAAAAACCCGAATGCTATGAGGCTTTTTTGGGGTTCCTTCCTCTTTCATGCTGCTCTGGCTGGAGGTCCTTGATTTTAGTAAGTATTTTAAAATCTCAAAAAAGGGGGGGGGGGGCCTGTTTTTCCTGAATGAATCTTGGGATCCTGGAGCAAAAGCTAAATAAAGCCTTGAGGGCAGCCATTGCTGATCTGTAGCTGTCATGCTTTGTAACTGTTTGTAACAAGTTTGATGTGTTTCCTTCTATTTGAAGGTGGTTTTGTCAATGTAACAAAGCTGGATCTGACTTAGTTTCTTCCTTCTCCTTCTAGTAATTAATAGTCATTTTTCCTACCTTCTTTAAAATGTGTATCTGACCCTCCAGTCTATTTCCTGGCTCTCCTGAGTCATCTTTTAATTGGCTGATATGAATGAAGTATATTGTAATTAGGGTCACACACTGATGACTTGTGGTAGTGTTCTGAAAGTATGTAATGGGTCCCAACACACATCACAGCTCAAGGGACAACAGAACATTGGTGGTGTCTTGTGGCAGTTTGTTACTCACTTGTCTATGCCCTAACCTCTACACAGTGTTACTCTTCTGGAAACATGGTTTCTCTCTCAGTATACAAAGCAGATTTTTTTTTATAAAGCTCAACCCTTGAACTTTAAATCTGTTGTCAGAAATTGAGTTGATTACAGGAGCAGTTAGGAGTGGTTTTCCTAAGCTGGTATTTTCTGGGAGTGTGAATCTGCATATTTAAGTGGTTTGTTAGCTTAACTGATAGCTACAGTGAATGAGTTCTATTTTTGTATTATGCCCCCTTTGTATATAATTGATACTCAGTTTTCTTAATATTCTGCTGTAACAAATGTTTATAAATCGGTATTTGATGAAGAGAAAGAGCGTACCTAGGACTATGAGCCGTAAGACTTGGCTTCTGTCTCAACTCTGCCAACTAGCCTCACCGCCTCCCTTCTCATCTTCCTCTCCCTTTCCTCCATGCATTCATGTACTAAATATTTATTATGTGCTCTGTTACACAAGATGCTGGGTGTGGTGAGGAGGAGACCACACACCTCCACCTGCCTCCTCTTGTCAATCCTGCTGTCTTCGCTACTTCTTTTCCCCGGTTCTTCCTCTTTTCCTGACCACACCACTCTGTGAGCTGGTCAGGGCTTTACTCCTACTTAGCCTTCCCGTCAGTTGATGTCCATGGGACTGCTTTCCAAGGTGCTTGAATAGCACCAGAGTGTTTTGGGGATGTTGAGATTGGTGTTGAAGAAGGAGGCAGGCAGACTGGTTGGGAGCTACCCCCAGAGCCTAACAACACTACAGGCCTATTTTTATCCTTCTTGACTCTTTACAAATTGTAATTTTTGTGATTGCACACTGGATGTATCTATACAAATGATGATGTCAATATTAGATGAAGATTTGTATGTCTCACATCTTTATACCCAGGAAAACTGATTGAGAAACCTGGACAAATGAACCTTTGCCTTTGTTAGCAAGGACATTTGGTAGCTTAGCAAGTAAGATCATTTACTTTTGTGGAATTTATTGATGGGTTGGTTCCTCATTTCTCTCTCCCCTCTTTGTTGCTTTCGGAATAAAGACATACTAAAATATCTCTCTGGCAGGGAAGGAAGGGGTTGTAGACAGGATAGACAGTGGAACTGTACATGCTAATAACATTCTCAACTGCAGGAAGCGAATCTCAAGACAACTTGAATGTGTTTTGTAAGGGGTTAAAGCTGTGTACACATTCCCTGAGATAATGTGTGGGTCCTGATTGTCTAGAGTTTTCACATCTTGACAGGAGTTGTGCTTGGGAAATTTTGGAATCTCCGTCCCCTCCTCCGCTACTCTCTGGCTGTCCTCGTAGATAAGAAGGTAAAGCAACACTGCTTCACATGCCGGAAAGGACTGTGTGAAGAGCCAAAAATGAACTTCCTCATGTGCTGCATATACATAAGACATTCTCAGGTTTTATTAGCAAGGACTATCCTGATTGATTATTTAAAAAATTGTAAGGTGATCCACATTTCATTCCAGGAAGTTCATGAATAAAAGGATGACCAAAGGAATCAGTGTGTATGTAGGTGTATGTATATACTCATAAGTGTCTGTTTATTAATATATTTTTATAAAAAACTTTTCCCAGTGTTTTTAGTTTTATTTCTTCAGAATCCCACCTAACAAAAGGAGCTTTCTTTAAAAAAGTTTTTTTGTTTTGCTTTGTTTTTAGGTAGGTACAGCTTATAACATCATGTTTACATTCTGCTAAATGAGATACATGTTGGTCATTCTTGACACCATGATTATACTGCGTACAGATTCCTGGATGTAGGATTAAGTCTTACAGCAAGTATGGAACATTAGCTAGGGGTCAATTAATATTGATTGCTGTGTTTGCTTGAAGTATAAAAGCCAGTGTGATTCTGTGATTTTTTTTTTCATTGTGGTTGATTTGTTAAGTTAAACTTGATACCTAAAAGATTGCTTTGTGTCTTCATAAACATGAATATCAACATTGAGTGTTTTCTAGGGCTGCTTGTACTAAGGAGGTGTTACTGTTAGGCCTTAGCTCACCATGTTATTTTTTAGGTATGTTCAGAAATCATAAATTATGTATCTAGAATGCCTTGCATTAGAAATGATTAACAGAATAATGTTTCATGAGGGAAAAAATTGGAAACAGGCCATCACTGAGTAGTATGTAAGTATCATGAAATATTGTACTTTGGTCAAAAGGAATGACAGACCTATATAAATCAGCATGGATTATGTCTAAGACATTGTTTAGGACAAAAATTAAAATTTGGAGCTATTTATATTCTGATATCAAATAAAAACCAAAACCCTCAAAGCAAATTTGTGTGGAGATAAATGAGAAGACAGATCCCAAGCTATTAATAACAGTTAGCTTTAGCTACACTTGTGTGTACCTTAATAATGTTTTACTCATCTGCTTGCTTTTTATGGAAAGTTTCAAACATGTATAAAATAAATAAGACAGTATAGTGATCCCTGAAGTATCTGTCACCAAGCTGCAGCAGTCACTAACATTCTGCCACTTTTATTTCATGTGTACCTCCACCCACTCCTCACCTGGGTCACAAGTGTATTTCCATAACATGTTATGTATTATATGCAATGAAAAGCACAAATTATATATGTACACTTTAAATATTTTGAACTATTTTATATGAGAGAGAGAGAGTGCCCCCATCTGCTGGTCTCCCACCCACGTTGGTAGCAGGCACCCAATTACTTGAGCCATTACCTGCCTCCCAGAACCTTCACTGGCAAGAAGCTAAAGTTAGACACTAGGAGTCAAATCCAGGTACTCCAAAACTGTTGTGATATTGAATGTTTCCAAATCCCTAGACTGTTCTCTCATTCCCTATTCTCTTCTGCCCACTCAGGTTATTTTGCCTTTCAAAAAATTACTGTATACATAGAGTCATGTGGTACGAACGCTTTTTGTGTCTGACTTCTTGTGCTTGACATAATTTGTCTGAGGTCATCAGTGTTGGGGTCTGCATCAGTAATGCTTTCCATTACTAACACCCCTTGGTATGAATACAGCACTGTTTGTATATCCTTTCTCCTTTTTAATGGACATTAGCTATTATGGTTACAGTTGTCATTATGCTCATGTGCAGATCTTTTTGTGAAACTGCGTTGTCATTGCTTAGCTAAATTCCTGGAAGTAAAATTTCTGGTTCAAATAAAATCTCAACATGCACTATTTTGAAGGTGAGTGTTTGGACTGGCTCTGTGGCATACTGGGTAAAGCCGCCACCTGCAGTGCCGGCATCCCATGTGGGCGCCAGTTCCACTTCCGATCCAGCTCTCTGCTATGGTCTAGGAAAGCAGTAGAAGATGGCCCAGGCCCTTGGGCCCCTGCACCCACTTGGGAGACCCGGAAGAAGCTCCTGGCTCCTGGCTTCGGATCAGCGCAGCTCTGGCTGTTGCGGCTAATTGGGGAGTGGACCAGTGGTTGGAAGATCTCTCTCTCTGTGCTTCTCCTTCCCTCTCTGTGTAACTCTGACTTTCAAATAAATAAATAAATCTTAGAAAAAAAGAAAAGAAAGCGTTCCATTTTTAGTTCTCACCAACAAAGTACAAGTGGTGATTCCTGCTTTCCTCAGTGTTTTTTTTTAAGATATATTTATTTAGTTGAAAGGTGCAATTACAGAGAGGCAGAGAGAGAGTGAGTGAGAGAAAGAGTTCTCTGTGAGTGAGACCCCATTGGAAAGAAGTGGCCATTAAAGAAGGATGTACTTTTCTCTGAAGGGAGGAGAAAACTTCTACTCTGCTCTGGCCTTGTCTAAATAATGGTAGAGATTGTGGATTCAAAAGGCTTCCATAGCCTTGGCAGCTCGTGTCAAGAGCCTCGGGTGATCACAGACATCATACATCAGAGAGTTAATTGTTAAATTAACAACAGGAGTCACTGTGCATTTTCCACGCAGGACCTCTGTCCTCAGTGAATTGTGTTATGAGAATTAACTGTAACACTTGTTCTCAAACAGGTTTTATGTTTGTGTGTGTGTGTGTGCATCTGCGAATTGTTGAAATCTTTACTTATTATAGAGTTGGTTTTCTATGTAGAAAGTGAATTGAAAATGAATCCTAATGGAGAATGGGACTGGGAATGGAAGGAGGAGGAGGAGGTGGGCTGGGAGGGTAGATATGCTGGGAATAATCACTATATTCCTAAAGCTATACTTAGGAAATTTGTACTCATTAAATAAAAGGTTTCTTTGGGGGAAAAAAATAAACCAATGGCAAGGCTATTCTAAGCAGAGGGACTGGCACTGGCAACAACCCTGTAGCTGGAATGCAGTGGATGAGTTCAGAGAACGGGGAGATGACTGGTATGGCTGTTGCAAGACAGGTGGAGAATAAGGCACAGGGTCAGAGGCATGAGCAGATATCCGAATGCAGGGAGAGCCTAAAGCCAGCAAGGTCTAGCCAGCTGAAAGCTTTGTAAGAACACTGAATGGGGTACCATTTGAAGGTTTTAGCAGAGAGATGAAATGCTGAGATCTATATTTTATTTTTTTTAAAAAATTTGTTTATTTGAAAGGCAGAGGCAGAGAGAGGTCCTCCATCCGCTGATTCACTCCCTAGATGGCCACAAAGGCCTAAGCCGTGTTGATCTGAAGCCAGGAGCCAGGAGCTTCCTTCAGGTCTCCCATTTGGGTGCAGGGGCCCAAGGACTTGGGCCCTCATCTACTGCTTTCCTAGGCCATAGCAGAGGGCTAGATTGGAAGTGGAACAGCCAGGATTCAAACTGCACCCATATGGGATGCCAGCACTGTAGGTGGTGACTTTACCCACTACAACACAATGCTGGCCCTGTCAATGTTTTTTGTTTCAGCCATTTTAGTGGATAATGGCACCTCAAGTGTAGCTTTTTTAAAAATACCTTTTAAATTGTTGTAAGATAAATATAGCACTTGCCATTTTACCAATTTTTTTTTTTAAAGATTTATTTAGTTGAAAGAGTTACACAGAAAGAGGAGAGGCAGAGAGAGAGAGAGAGAGAGAGATTGATTGATCGATCGATCTTCCATCCGATGGTTCACTCCCCAATTGGCCACAGTGCCCAGAGCTGTGCTGATCTGAAGCCAGGAGCTTCTTCCGGATCTCCCACATGGGTGCAGGGGCCCAAGGACTTGGGCCATCTTCTACTGCTTTCCTAGGCAATAGCGGAGAGCTGGATTGGAAGTGGAACAGCCAGGACTTGAACTGGTGTCCATACGGGATGCTGATGCTTCAGGCCAGGGCGTTAACCTGCTGTGCCGGAACGCCAGCCCAATTTTAACAATTTAATATGTATAATTTAGTATTGTTAATTCCATTTGTAGATTTGGCACCCGTCACTGTTACATGTTTTCAGAACCTTTTCATCACCTAAACAAAGTCTCTATTTGTGAAGCAGTAGCTCCTCACTCGGTTCCCCCTCCAGTCCTTGTAACCTCTAACCAAGTTGCTGCTGTTATGAATTGGTCTAATCCAGGTGTTTCATGTAAGTGCTCGCTTATATTTGTCCCTTTGTGTTTGGCTTATTGTACCTGGTGTGATGTTTTCAGGGTTCATCCATATGATAGCATATATCAGAGCTTCATTCTTTTTCTAGCTGAATCATATTCCATGAAATGTATGTATAGATTGAGTATACTTAATATGAAGTGCTTGGGACCAGAAATGTTTTGGATTTCAGAATTGGGACTATTTGCATATAAAGAATGACATATCTTGGTGATGAAACCCAAGTCTAAACACAGAATTCATTTATGTTTCACATATACCTTATACACATAGCCTGAAGCTAATTTTATGCAGCATTTTTAGCACACCTGTGCTTTCACTGCTCCCTGTTTGGTGGAGTCAGGTGTGGAATTTTCTACTTGTGGCATCATGTCAGTGTTCAAAAGGTTTTGGATTTTGGATCATTTCAGATTTTGGACTTTTGGATTATACAGCATGTTTTCTGTTGATAGCCTTGAGTTATTAGGGTTTTGTGACTTGCTATAATGAAATTGATGTGTAAGTATCTGTTGGAGTCTGTTTTCAGTTATTTTGCCTGTATACCTAGGAGTGGAATTGCTCAGTCATTTCATTAACGTTTTTAGGAACTAACAAATTGTTTTTTCACTTTCAAATAAATAAATAATAGCATTTCATAGTGACACATGATGTTGAAATATCTTTTCAAGTACTTACATTGGTGATTTCTATATTTTAGTTTATGAAGTACTTGTTCAAGCATGTTACACATTTTGAAAACTGAGTATCTGGTTTTTTAAATTATTGAGTTTCAAAAGTTCTCTGCATATTGTGAGTTCAACTTTTTTTGTGAGATAACATGTCTTGCAAATATTTTGTTCCAGTTTTGTTTTGTGTGTATCTTAGAGGTGGAAATACTGGATAATATAGTACATTTGTATTTAATTTTTTGAGAAACAGCCATACTTTTTTCCAGCTGACTGTGCTATTTTTCCACCAACAGTGAAGGAGGGTTATAGCTTCTTTATATACTGTCCAGTACTTGCTGTTTTCTGATTTTTTTCATGGTGATCATCCTAATGGTGTAAGGTGATATCTCATTGTGGTTTTGATTTGCATTTTTACAATGATTAGTGATGTGGAACATCTTTTCCTATGTTTCTCAACTATTTTCATATCTCCTCTGGAGATATGTCTGTTCAAATCCTTTGCCTTTTTAAAATTTGGGATGTTTTATTGCTGCTGAGTTCTGCATACATTCTTAGTATTAACCCATTATCAGATAAGTAATTTGTAGGTTTTCTTTACACTCTGTTGGTTGTATTCATTGATGCACATAAGTTTATAATTTTGATGTAGTTCTGTATATTTTTGCTCTTGTTGTGTGTATTTTTGGTGTCACAGTCATTGCCAAATTGAAAGCCACGAATATTTTTCCCCTTTATTTTCTTCTAAGAGTTTTACGATTTTAGGTCAGGTCTTTAGGTCGTTTCTTCCATTCGGACTTTATTTTTGTATAGGATGTGAAGTAAAGCTCCAACTTCATTGTTTTGCATGTTGATACTCAGTTATTTGAACACCATTTCTCCATGGTATGGTCTTGGAAGTCCTGTTGAAAATTTTGACATTATACATAAGGTGGTTCTTCTGGGCTCTCTGTTATGTATATCTGTTGATGCCACTCCCATACTGTTTTGCTCATTGGAGTTTTGTGTTAACTTTTGGAATCAGCAAATATGAGACCACCAGTTTATTCTTTTTTTTTTTTTACAAGATCGTTTTGGGTATCAAGGGTTCCTTGAAATTCCATATGAATGTTAGAATGGATGTGAAATACGCCATCGGGGTTTCTTAACAGTGCCTTTTGATGAGTAGAGGTTTGAAACTTTATTGCTGGAGAGTTCTTGGTTATTTCTGCCAGATGTGATAGCTTTCACAGCTTTTAAAATATACTTTTTCCTGTTCCTTAGACTTTCTAGAAAACTTATGGTGGTGTTTTGTTCATTGCAGCTTGCAATCAAATCTTCTTTATTTACTTAAAAGAATTAAAAGAATGTGTTGGTATCCAATGTGACCATTCCATTTGAAAATAGAGTTTTAGAACTGACTGATAACTGAGAATTCATACCTTCATACCCCCTCAGTTACGTTTGTACATGTCACTCAGTATTTGGTGAAGGACCAGGAAGTTACAGATGTGTATTGTAAGTGCACAGGTTAGAAGCATTGACTGACTTTGAGGATCATTCTTGTGTGTTCATGTCGGTAGTGATGCCCAGCACCTCCCTACCTCCTTCCCCTGTCTGGCACACCCAGATTCGTTTTGTCTGTCTCGCCACATTGAATTATCAGAGTTTTTATTACTAAGCGGAATCTGTGTTGAATTTTAGCAGGTTTCCCCCCACCTCTGCCTCTTAGCTGGGTTTACTGCTGCTCACTTATTAGTGCCCGGGGTCTTAACAACCTTATTCAAACAAAACATCTTAAATGGAGGCCTTAAACAGGTCACAACAGTGAGCCATTTTCTAACTTTTGGTGCAATAAAATGGGTATGTTGTGTTTTGGAATATAAGTCCTCTGAGTGTAGCTATTCATTTTCTTCAACTATAAAACATTTTAGAATAACAGCTTACATCTGCTTGGGGTATAAAGTTGCACGTTTTGAGGAAACCTCACTGTTGTGTAGCTCCAGACCAGACGTGGGAGGGGGCTGGCTCCCTGGCAGGCCCAGGTTGCATGGAGGCTGGGGAAGTCTTTGTGTTAGCTGTGGAGCTGCCTTTGCTGGTAGGATGCCTTTCACACGTGGGGAGCACATTGCCCTTCTTGGCTCCCCATCCTGTGACTGGGAGAATAATTGACAGTTTTTCACACATCAGGAGTTTATCTTAGGAGGGGTATTTCACTACCACAAGACAGACATTTATCTAATTATTTAAGCATTTACTCCACACTTAATTACCTCAGACTGTCAGCTAATCTTGTTTTAGGTAATAAACTTGAGCTTTATTGTCGGTTCACTTTTTCAAATAAATACCCAGTGGGATAATTTGGCCTTTTCAAATTACTTCTTTAAACTGAAGGAACAATCTAATGAATAACTTTTAATAGAGGAAAATGAGAAGAATGTTCATCTATAGAATTCAAAATCTAATAATTCTAAGCACCAAATAAGTGCAGATAACATCCAGTACAGTTTTATAGGTATTGCTGTAAGAAAGGAATAGCACCAACAAAAATTGTAGTATTAAATTTTAAAGCTTTTTACATCCTGTAAATGTGACATAGTCACATTTGAGAAGGGAGAGAACAAATAAAATAATAAAAATAATACGTAACCCTTCTACCTGTTAGTCTTCTTGCATGCGTTTTTTTTTTTACATAAGTTTTTTTTAAAAATTAAAACTTTCAGAAACCTGTTACCTAGTCAATTTTTGTGGTTTTGGTAACTAATTGGAGAGACACCACTGTAGTTTCAGAATGGGCTGTCAGATGCTTTTGCGTTTTGGTGAGAAAAACACTCAGCTGCATGTGACTGCTCTCGTGGAACTGTGAAATTCAGGGTGTGGTGTCTGTTTGTTTATGACAGTGACACACTTCTCTGAGATTCCCGTTTGTCAGATTAATCACAGCGATCGACAGGGGTTTTTCCCTCACTACCATTCCCCTCCTGAGAGGAAGATGGATTTTCCTTCTCTGACTACTGTCAAACTCAGGGCTGTCATTTGCTTTGGCAGACTCTCAGTTTCTGATTACCATATAAATATTTCAGAAATAACTTAATGCCCTTAATTCATGTGAAGGTTAACACCCTTTAATTCCTCTGACATCGTGTGAGCACACACCCACATGCACACGTGCAGGCACACACGCCACACTGTGCTCTGACCGTATGTTCGATAAGCTAGGGCATTAGGTCCACTGGAGTTGATGGGTTTTTACTTTGTAAATACATGGTGGGTTTCTCTTTTAGAATGTCAGACAATTTAGTCAGCAGCAAGTAGCGTGTCCCGTAGCCCAGTTTATGTGCCGCTAAATGGGTTTAGATGTGTTTCATGTAGAGTGGGGATGCGGGCTTCTCTGCACCTCAGGCTCCTCACCTGTAAAACGAGGGTGCTAATAAATAGCTAGCCGGTACAGAGAGCTTGAGAGGGTTCAGCTGAAGTCAGAATCTAGGAGATGCTGATCAGCGAGCAGAATGCCTGGCCCACGTAAAGGGCTGGTCAGTCTTGGCCCTAGCTGTTCGAGAACTCTGGACGCACTTAGGCTGCTTGCACATGTGGCGATTATTGCAAGCACTCCTATTCATTAGCTCCCATGCACCTTCACTGTACCTGCACTCGGGAGGAGTTCAGGCGTTAGCCACTTGGGCAGGGGTCTGCACAGAGCTCTACACGCTGCCTGTACCTGCTGTTGCTTCCTGCAGGGGGAGCTTTCTGATCCCAGACAGGCTGCTCTGCCTCTGGAGTCTTGGGTCTCATCTTAGGCTTGTGGGTGCTCCCTTCTCTGGGCCTCCACCCACCCTTACTTTCACCATGACTTCTCTCTCTCCCTCCTGGACCTCTTCTCCCACCTGTCTCCCTCTTCTCTCTCCCCCTCCTCTCTTCACTTTGTTTTTTCCCTTCCTGTCCTCTCTTGGCCCCTGTTTTCTTCTCCCTCTCCTCCTCTCCTCTCTCTCTCCTCCTTTCCCTCTCTCAGCTCTTTCTCCCCACCTCCCTATCCTCCTCCTTCTCCTAACACTTTGCCTGCTGAGGAGTAGGCAACCTTGGCCCTTAAGCAATAAACACCGAATCTTTACAAAGTCCTTTTTCCTTAGGATGCGAAATAGTAGTTCAACAGCCAGCTGCTGTCTATAGCGTTCTCCTCATTTCATTTTAAAAGGGCTTCATAACATCATTTTATGACTTGTAGGCTCAGAAAGTTATAAAAGCTGCAGTTGGCCATTCCTTTCTATACCTCGTGTCTACTGTACCTGTAAGCTCATTTAGTGGTAGCTTTGTTTCACACATGAAGTTAACTTGAAATGCAGCGTTTCTAAACAGCCGTTTTAGTTTCCTGTAAAAGATCAGGCAAACTCTGATCTTTGGTGTCTAATGTATTTAATTTTTTTTCTCTCTTCAGATTCCTTTCTCTTTGGTCCAGTTTCCCTTGTGGGAGTCCTTAAAAGTAAGTTTTTCAGTCTTCATATACAACTTAACTCAACCGCAAAACCCAGCAGTTTTAGTGTGGAAAAGTGGAATCTAATGTTGACTAGAAGTGTAAAAATGCAAAGTTACTAATAGTTGAAAATATTTGTGCGATTTATGTGTCAGTTTGTCTTTTAAACTTGTTCAGTGTCTGTAGCACCAAGAAATAAGCAAAGCTTGTTAGTGATTGAAATCCACAGATGTGAAGAAGAAACTTTGCTTTCTTCTGTATTGGCACTTTGTTGTGGTCTGTACAAGATTTAACTCCTAAGTCGTGTGGCTGACACACCCCAGGGTCTTTCCATGAATGGGAACAGGAGCACGGAGACTGACTGTGGTGTTTAGGAGGTGGGCTACTGGGAGGCCCTGTGATCACTGGGAGTGTACCCTCCCTCAGAAGGTGGTTCTCCCTGGAGAACTTGTTATGAAAGCCCAAGTTGGACCCAGGTGCTCTCTGTTCTTTGTGGCTCCCGGTAGGATCCCTCCTACATGCTCTGCCAGTTGTCATTTCGTGAACTCACAAGAGGCTAAGCACTGGGACCTGCCTGGTCTTGGACTGACAGCTTACAAGGCCATGAACCAAAATAAACCTCACTTGTTCATAAATAGCTTCTTTCAGGTAGTTTGTTGGAATGACAAAAAAGCTAATACATATGTTGTCGGTTTTAATTTTATTTTACTTCCGTGTGCATGTGTGTGTGTATGTGTGTGTGTGTCTAGGTAAAAGAATACTATGGTAAGTGGAAAAAAAATGGCAGTGAGGCCCTGAGTGTTGGAAGGGTGGGAAGGCTCAGGCCCCCTGACTGCCCTTCCACCTCTGGTGCTCAACCCAGACTAGGGGCCCCTTGTGAGAAGGAAGACTGTGGGGACTTGTGAGTTAGCTTTGGGGAAGGTCGCACATCTGTTTAAAACATAAATAAAAATTTAAAAACCTGTTTTATACATGCAGAAACATTGCATTAGGTTTTTATCTTCTTGGTGCAGTGATACTGAAAATTGTAGGTTGTGGTGTGAATTTTGTAGGTCCTGGCCGGCAAGAGTGTCAGTAGGGGGTCACAGCATAGAGTATGTTTCTCACTGTGCATAGTGTTTAAAGAATTTGAAAGCCCTGGTAAAGTGAAAATGGATAGCTGATAAGGTTTTTTAGTATATTTTATTTATCCAGTGTTTTGGGTCTTTTGCCACTGTTTTGTTTGTTTTTATTTTTGTCATTTCCTCTGTGCTGCATGGTGAAAGTATTTCTCAGCGGTGTTTCAGAGCGTGATGTCACAGCTATCCAATGAGAAGGTCACATTCCATTAGCATAACAACTCTCCTTTTTAGTGTGTGACAAGAGAACAATGAAGCCAACAGCTGTCCGGCAAACAAGACTCACTTTATTAAGGTCTCAATAACCAGCATTCACACACAATCTGCACATTCGAGCGTCCTGTGCCCTAACTCTGAAAAGCAGTGTTTTGAGGCCCACAGAAGGGAGAAGCATGTTTCTTTTTCAATATTAAGAACACTGTACGATTCTAGCTGCTTAAGAAACATCTAGAATGTTTCAGAGTAATCATAGATAACAATATTTTGCTTTAATTTTTTTCTTTGAGCAAATGTGAGGGTGCTATAAGGTTTTTATTTGAAATTTATTTTCTTGAACAGTAATTTTTATACAGTAAAAACCACTACATGTTTTATGGGTTTTAATGAATGTTTATTACTGTACCATGACCATTATAGAGAATAACTATTACCTCCCAGAATTCTGTCCCTGGCATCTACTGTTCCTAATACTTTTCCTGTTTCCCAGAATATCATATAATACAGAGTCTGTCCTGTAACAGTCTGTGCCTTACTTCTTTCACTTAATGTGATTGTTCCTTTTTACCGCTGTGTAATATTCCACAAAGATGTGGGTATACAGTTACTACAATTGGCTTTTCAGTTCACCACTTTTCACGTATTTGAGTTGTTTCTGATTTCTGATGGTTATAAAATAAGGCTGCTGTGAATATTCACCTTCAGTGTTTGTGTGGGCATATGTTTTTATTTCTCCTGGGTAAGTGCCTAGCAGTGATGTTGCTGGTTCATGAAGAAAGTATGGTTGATTTTACAGGCAATGGCCAGAGTATTTTCAAAAGTGGCTGTAATATTTTACTCTCCTACCAATGGTGTATGAGAGTTCTACTTATTCTGTATCCACATTATTATCTGATATTATTACATTTTAAAAATCAGTTGTTAAAATAGTTGCATACTAGTGTCTCACTGTGGGTTTAATTTGCAGTTACTCTATGAATAAATTGACTTGAGCATCTTTTCATGTAATAATGTCTTTCTTACATGTGACTGTGAGTCACATGCTTTTGTAGAAGTAGGCTAAGACTTTGTCCCTTTTATTTTTGTGGTTATTATTCTATCCATTTAAACTTTTGAAGCCGTAGTGAGAAATTATATTATATGGACGGATTTCTCTATTCTGTTTGTCTGGTAAAATTGTTCTCAGCCAGAACTTTCACCTTGTATAGGAAGTGTCCTGTACTACAGGAAGTAAGGCTCTAGAGGTAGGGGTATACACTGTCACCTTAAACTTAACTCTGCTAAAATCACATTTGTCACCTCTTTTAAAATCTCTTCCTGCTGCCTACCCCATTTCTGCTAATCATTCCGCTGTTCTTCTAAGCACCTGGTCCCAAACCCTAGATTAAAATATCCTGTCTGCTTTCTCTGTTGCCAGATCGTGTCACTCAGGGAGTCTGGCTGAGCTTGACTTTCAGGACCCATAGCCACCCTTTTTCAGATTGTTATTCCTTGTGCCTGGCCCACGTGCTAACAGCTTCTGAACCTTCTCTTGCATCCTACATGTTGAATTTGTGGGATTGCTCGTAGATGTAACTTTGAAATCACACTTAATATTCTCAGAAACATACAGCTTTCTGAGACTCTGCGACATGAGGTTGTTGACATTCCGAGGTGCGTGCCCGCACCTAGTGTTTGCAGCTCCCTCCTCTAGACTTTCTTCTTTCTTTCCCCTGCTGGACCTTTCCCCTCCATGCAGAGTTTCTTCTTCACTGCCTCTGAACATGCTGTGCCTTCCTTAGACATGTGCTTCTAAGAGTCCAAATCCACTGTGTCTTTCAAAGCCAAGTTCAGCTTTTGATCTCTTGCTTGGAGTCTTCTAATCTAGGCCTTGAAGGTTTGCCATACCTAACGTTTGTCAGTAATGTTGATTGATACTTAATCACTTGCTCTGTTGTGTTGAGAACTTGTTGGAACCACACGTGGTGTGTTTGAAGGCATGGGCCTCTTCTACTCTCAGATGCACAGCACGTGCTGTCAGTGTTCGTTTATTGCCTGGCGACTCTGAGCTAGACCTTCACACTTGCAGGACAAGGACGAGTGGGACATGGTCAGTGCCTTTGAGCGGCTTAAGGTCTGTCAGGCACACAACCCATAGGTAACTTACGTGCAGTGTGTGTCTGCTTGAGGAAGATACTCAAGGTGGTGTAGGGCTGGCCCCCTGGCTCCTCAGATGCTGTCACTCCACTAACCTCATGTCTGATGTTTTCCTTTTTTTATAGTGCATAGATATTTAGGTGAAAAAGATAAGACCCCATAAAGAGAAAGGAAATAAGAAAGGATGGATTATCCCATCTGGAACCCCAGAGATGATAGTTTTTTTTTTTCAGGCTTATATTTACTTTGGGACAGGTTAGCAGCTCTTGATGTAGTCGGTGGTTTTTATCACCTCACAGAGATCCATAGCTGTTTGTTTGATCTTGTCTCTGGCTTTGGATCCCTCTGTATACTGGCCAGCATCTTTGAGCTCCATGCTAACCGTTGCTCTGCGTGCCAGCTGCCTCTTTGCTTGAGATGTCTCAGGCTGACTAGTTCAGAACACAGCTCCAGGCTTTTGTTTGTTGTTGTTTTAAATGGAGAGGTTGCACAGGCAAAGCCAGATAGAGACTTCTGTCGTCGTCTTTTTTTTTTTTTTTTTTTTGACAGGCAGAGTGGACAGTGAGAGAGAGAGAGAGACAGAGAGAAAGGTCTTCCTTTTCCGTTGGTTCACCCCCAATGGCCGCTGCGGCTGGCGCACCGCGTTGATCTAAAGCCAGGAGCCAGGTGCTTCTCCTGGTCTCCCATGGGGTGCAGGGTCCAAGCACTTGGGCCATCCTCCACTGCACTCCTGGGCCACAGCAGAGAGCTGGACAGGAAGAGGAGCAACCGGGACAGAATCTGGCGCCCCAACCAGGACTAGAACCCGGTGTGCCGGCACCGCAGGCGGAGGATTAGCCTAGTGAGCTGCAGCGCTGGCCGCGATTTTTGTCACAGTTCTGAGATACGTGTTGTCCTCTTCTTCATTTTGTCACTGTTCTGCTCATAACCAACTGTTTAAGCTTTAGCAAGTTTTCTAAAGTGTCTCTGAGCCTCACTTAGTTCTCTGTTAGAGGACAAAATGGTGAATAGTGTGTATACCATGGAAGAGTACGGGGAGAATTCCATGAGTACATGCATGTGAGGTACTTGTGCCTGGAACATGCTGGGCTCTGTATGGGTGTGTGCAGCCTTGCTCTCTAAGTCATCATTTCTGTCAAGCTGTGTGTTTACCACTGAGGGTTGTGACTTGACTTTAAATGGTTTGGTTTTTCAGAAGTTGTTTGTTTGAAGATACTATTAGCATCCGTTTTAATTACAGATTGATTTCTTTCTATGTTCTCAGACTAATCTGTGCAGGTGATAGTGGAAAGTTAGGCTTATCTGCAGAGAGGCTATTTTTAAACAGTGTCTTCAGTCATCTGAGTCTATTTTGATTATGTTTTTCTCCCTTGGCAACTGAATTGTTTTCTGTCCAGACAACAGGCACCTCTATGAAGCTTTCTGTATCATCTCCTTTCTGTTTTATAACTCCTCTCTTTCCCCCACTGAACCTTCCCCAGATGTTAGACCGAGGGACTCTTGTTCTCCTTGACTCTAAAATGCCTGATGGCTGGTAGGTTCTCAGGAAGCAGGTACTGAATTTGTGAATTTCACAACATTGTAGATTTCTTCCTCCTGCGTGATATCTAGTGCACATTTTGTGATTTGTTCTTTACTATAAATGCAGCATGACTACCACTATTTTCTGTCTGTCTGGAGTCATTGTGCTCTTTGGATCTTTTGAAGGTATCAGTAGATTGACTTTAACTCATCTATAAAAGTCTTGTATAACTTTGACTTTCCTTTTCTAATAAGATGGTGAAATAAGTAATGGCATTAAAGATGGCATTAACTTGATAACAGTATATATTATGCCATGTTGAAAGTAAATAGATTTTATTCTGTCGTGTTTCTTACTCTGGCTGCAATGCTTAACACACTCTAGAAAAAATAACGCTTTTTACAAAGTATACAGATTTATTTGCAAACATTCAGAGCATTTACAGAAACACACCAAGTACTGTGCTTAATGACAACACTATCTTTAGAAACTGATTTATAATAAAACTTTTTAAAGCTTATCTTCTTTCACAAGCAAGGTTATAAAAATCTATTTGATAGCTGTACTCTTAGTAGAGTAAACTTAGGAAGTGCGGGAGTCCTCAGGCACCACACACTGCTGTGCATCTCACTTGTTAGATAATTTACATCGTTAGGTGTCTGCTTAAGCAAAGCTGGTAAAGTTGACAGAGAAACGAGGGCGGTGTATGTGTTCATTTGTTTCTGTGGTGCCTTCTCCAGCTCTGTAGCTGCCCCTCCATCTTCTGGGGTCTACCAAGGGTAGGACATTAGCACCAGGTTTGCTGGACTCTTCTCCTCTCATTTGTGGTGCATTCGGTCACCCCTAAAATTGTCACTCTCAGTAGGTCAGGAGACTAGTCTAGGTGTTAGTATATTCAGTTCACCTTTTCGGTAATATTTGTGGCCATCCTTGTGCCTGCAGTGATAAGCTAAAGGTCTGCCCCAGTACAGATAGGCAAGAAAAGGAATCCTAATCAGAAAGGAAAACACTGTATTCCCAGATAGGGTCATCTGTGTAGAAGATTGGATGACCCTGCAGAAATGCTACTAGAGTTACTGACTGTAGCAGTTGAGTTTCGCAGGGTTGCATGATACAAGCTCATTATTCAGAAGTCAGTTGTGTTGACAGTCGATTTCTGCTGACTTCACAAAGAACAACCAGAGATTGAAATACAGAGAACAGATAGTAGGAACCAGCGTTGTGGTGCAGCAAGTTCAGTACCACGTAAGACACCTGCAACCCATACTGGAGTGCTGGTTTGAGTCTCAGCTTCATGCTAACACATCCCGAGAGACAACAGATGATGGCTCAAGTACTTGAGTCCCTGCCACCCATGTAGAAGACCAGGATGGGTTCCAGAGTATGGCTTTAGCCTGATGCAGTCCTGGTTGCTACAGGCAATTGGGGAATGAGTTAGGAAATGGAATATCTCTGTGTCTCTGTCTCTGTTGTTTTGCCTTTGATGAAAAATTGTAAGTATGCTTAAAAAAACCGCAGCCTCATTTATAGTCCTCTCAAACGTGAAATACTTAGGGATATGTATGACAAAACGAGGGGAACGCCTGTACTCTGAAACTACAAATCAGTACTCAGAGATGTTAAAGATGGCCTAAGTAAATGGAAAGGTGAAATTATAAGTCAAAGAATTCATTTTTATTTTATTAATGTCTCTCTGTGCCCCCACATTACTGATAGGTTTTATGTAGTTTCAATCAAAATCTCAGTAGATTATTTTGAGAAAGTTCATCTTGCTCTTAAAAATTGATATGAAAACCTAGAGTCACCAGGACAACTTTGAAGAACAAATTTGGTAAAATTAATGTTACCTGATAATAAGATTTATTATAAAGCTATAGTGGTGAAGAAGGTATGGAATTAGTATCAAAATAGATGTACAGATTAGAACAGAAGAGACTGGAAATAGCTCCACACCCATAGGGACAGCTGATTTTTGAGAAGCCAGTTCATTGGAGCAAGTAATTGTCTTTACCGGTTGGCACAGCTCTCGGATATCCTAGTGTCCAAAGGTTCAGTCTGTAAATTGTAGCACTTAAAAAAATCGACTCAAAATGAGTGGTTAGACATAAATGTAAAACCTAAAAATAGAAAATTTCTAGAGGAAAATAAAGTTTGTAACTTTAGTTTATGTGAAAATCTCTGAGATGTGACAACAAAAGTAAGATCCATAAAAGGATAATGTGGACCTTGTCGGTATGAAAATCTTGGATTCTTTGAATTCTTCAGAGAATCAAAAAAAAAAAAGAAATAGGAGACTATATTTGCAAATGACTTTTATCCAGGATATATAATAGAATCTAAAAATTTAGTAATTTAGGTAACAGATAACACACAAAAAAATGTGCAAGCCATTTGGATACCAAAAAAGGTTGGTGGCATGTAAGTCCATGAAAAGAAGCTCAACATCATTAGTCGTTAGGAAAATACAAAGTAAAGCAGTGAAATACTACTGTACACTTATTAGAATGGTTAAAATTTATAAATGATCAGAGATTAGAGTGCCTGGCTTGTGTTCCTCACCATTTTCTGTAACTTTGTCTTGTCTTCTACTACGTCATAAACTCCTGGTGAGCAAGGCATTGTGCCTCTGTCATTATTTTGTCTAGTGTGAAGCTCAACGTGGGTGTTTGTATAATCTTCAACCTGTTAAGTGAAGTACAAAACCTGTTGTGACACATCTTAAATGATATGTAGGTAACGGAATTAGCATCCTTCAAACAGGTGCTGTGGATTAGGATTGTGAAAGGAGCAGAGGAAGTTGGCATATACTATTCGGGACTAATTTGTGAGTGGGGGTGTTTCTGTGTTTAAATGTTTTGTTGTCCTAGAGATGTATTATCTTTTTATCTGTCCATGTATATTATATACACAGATGTGTCGACATATTTCCTAAAAATTGGTTGCTTTGAGCATTCAGATGGGGCTGTCACCCTTGTTCCTTTGACTTATTTTAGAATGTAGTTAAGTCCTTGGGAAAATCACTTAAGTCATCGGTAAAGAATGCCACCAAAATAGCTTCTCACTTAAGTTCCCATCCCCAGAGCTAACCCGCAGGAGGTTCTGATAAATGCAAATATTTAATAACTTGTATTTTTCTTTCTCCTTAAACACAGGCTCTCTGGTCCTGGAGGCAGGATCATGTGGTGGATTCTTGGCAGTCAGCAGTCTGTGGAGCTTTTGCAGGTGCAGAGGATTATATTATACTGGGAAAGACTGAAGAGGGGGGAGAAAAATGTGAAAATAATAACGATACAAAAACAACATTCTTTAGAAATTCCAGATTGTTTAGATGAAGAGAGCTTCGCTAGCTGTTTGAGAGGGATGTTGTGGAAAAAAAGCCGCTCAAAAGGTGTCAGGCTGAAAGACAGCCAATTTGTTTTTGACAAATTTTTCTTTTTCTTTTTATCTTTATTAAAGCCTTCACTCAAACCCTTGGATTATCTTCAAGATGACTGATGAGGGCCTCTGTGGGAAGAGGCTGGCCGAGTGGGTGCGGGGCTGCCGGTGCAGCTGTCTGCCTTGAGCAGTGCTGCGGGGTTTACGTGGTTTCTGCAGCAGGCAGTGATTCACGGCTCCCGTGACGTGTTTGACAGCGACGCTGATTAACCGGTGTCAGGAGAGCACAGGCTGCTCCACGGCTTACTGAAGGCTCAGCTGCCCTGGGTAGAAGACAGGGCGGTCTAAACATCTGGGCATGTTCGAGACGTGACAGCAAGAGCAGAGTGACAATAGGCACTGTTGTGTTACCCATCACTGGATCACAGGAATTTCCCAGTGAGGTTTTAATGAGAACTCAGATTGGTTAAGGAATTCAGAAAGTGATACCCTTTAAAAACCTAAGGGACAAATAGGGCTTATTATTGCAATTAATGGTCAATTGGAATTACAGTGGAAACAAAGTGGAAAGTTTCTAGGTAATTTTCAACTGTTAACTTACATGGGAAGCCCCGGATTGACAGAAGGGTAGCTTTAGGATATAAACTTAAATAGAAAACAGTTCTTTTCCAATTTGTTTAATGCTTGTTGGAATTTTTTTTTTTTTTTTTTTTTTTTTTTTGTGGTTGGAGGGGCGGGGAGGGATTGGGAAAAAAGAAAACCACATTTTATAGGCTCCTTTAAGGAAGTACACCTCTCTGACTTTAAGAATTGCTAATGAAAAGTAAAGATCTTGCCTCTGGATATCAAACTACCCAGACTGGTCATGATCGATAGTTGTTCCCACCCGACATGAAGACGTGGAATAAGCTGTGTCCAAGGCATAGGTGGTCTTGATTAATTTTCCGAGGTCAGGAGTCCTTATATCCCCTAGTCCTTAAGAGCAGTGGGCTTTTTTGTTGACTCTCTCAAGGACCCTGGGGACAAAATGAGCATTTGGAAATGTAGCCATTCTGGATGAAGGCCACTTCTTAAAGTTAACAGTATCTGAAAATTTCCATGTGCTCAAATAAGAGGTATATATCCTCTGGTCCCATTCCTCACGTAGTCTGTCGTAGGCATAAGTGCTTAGATCTGTCAGGAGAGAAAGAAGGAAGCTTTGTGTCAGGCAGGTGCATTCTAGTAGGAACCCTTTCAGCGACGCAACCTGGGCTCTGGGGACACCTGAGGACACTGGGAGTGGGGAAGGGAAGTGAGGTGTGGAAGCCCCACTTGTGAGCACAGGCTGACTGACAAGGCTGGCACGTCTCTGCTGTCCCCCCCCGCCACCAGCAGAGGAAGGGGACTTGAACCTTTTGAGCCACGGTGTCCTTACATGTGATGTGGGAACAGTTGTTGCTGTGTTAGTGCTGTGTAATCTCTAAAACTGGACACGTGTGGCATGACTGCTGTCTCACTGAGAACCACCCACACCCAGAAATGAAAAACTGTTAGAGCAGTTCACTAGCTCATCTTCCCTCCCGCTCTGAGAGAGGACCAGACAAATGAAGTTACTCTGCAGAGTGCTCTCCTCTGATAGCCTACGGCTTCCTACATTTCTCTCCTGTGGTCATCTTACTTTGTCAGCTGAGGTCCAAGAAAATGAAAGCGTTGGCACAAAGTGAGCAAGAAATAGGATGTGAGTAGATCTACACATACTTAGTAAGTGACATATGCATTGCTTGTTTATGTCCCTTCTTGCTTTGTAATTTGGTACATGTTGATCTAGCAGAGCAAGGTTCCTGTTTTAAAACATTCCTGAAGGATAAACATCATTTGAAAATACTCCAGATTGTGAAAAAGTGGTGTTCTGTGAGAGTTGCTTGCAACACTGTGTGTGACACAGCACAGCAGAATGACTGCAGCTTGTGTCATGCACAGCCCCCATCCACACTCACCTGCTGCTCTCCTCTTAGCACAGAGGCACTGAGAAGTTTTGCTCCTAAGTCAGAAGTTAGGTTTCTCATTGCCAAGTGTACGTTGGCCAAAGCATCGCCCAGGAGCCATGCTATCTCAGCCCACTCCCTTGCCTGTGCTTGTTTCATAAACGACTTGGCACAAGTACCCAAAAATGTCTCTCGAGATCAGAGGTGTTGATGGCTTGTCATGCTCAGAAATTGTCTTGGCTTCTGGTCAGGGGTTAAACCAGGAAAATGAAGGACTTTGCCAACCTCCTCACATCAGGTGAACTTCTAAATATAAAACCTTAATGCACTATGCATAATTATGACAGTTGCTAGTGTGGTGATCTTAGGTGTTGTTTTTTTTTTTTTCTTTTTAAACAATTTCTCATAATAAATGTCTCGTTACATTCTGTAAGAAAGAGGGGCGGCCGGTGCCGTGGCTTAACAGGCTAATCCTCTGCCTTGCGGCGCCGGCACACCGGGTTCTAGTCCTGGTTGGGGCGCTGGATTCCATCCCGGTTGCCCCTCTTCCAGGCCAGCTCTCTGCTATGGCCCCAGAAGGCAGTGGAGGATGGCCCAAGTGCTTGGGCCCTGCACCCGCATGGGCGACCAGGAGAATCACCTGGCTCCTGGCTTCAGATCAGCGCGATGCGCCAGCTGCAGCGGCCATTGGAGGGTGAACCAATGGCAAAAAGGAAGACCTTTCTCTCTGTCTCTCTCTCACTATCCACTCTGCCTGTCCAAAAAAAAAAGGGGGGGGGGGCAAGAGGAGAGTGATCTCAGCCTGGAGTTGGGGGCAGGACTTGAAATTCTAAAATAGGGTGAAGGATCATTTGTGTGGCAAATGAGAAAAGCCGGCATGGTCTTTAGAGCACTCTGGGTGGCTCCGGCGGTCCCGCCAGGAGTCCTACGGCTTCTGGGCACTTGTGTGCAGCCTGCCTGTGAGAGGCGCGCCGAGGCGCTCCGGTTCTTCTGGCACTGCTCGGGACTCTGGAGTTCAGAGGAACAGGGGTGGCAGCACGTGCCCATGGTGGGGTGGGGGCTTCCCCCCGCCACTCCAGAGCTGGTGCAGGAAGGTGCCCTTGTTCCCCAAGGACGCAGGAGATGTAGTTTGGTCATAAAAGTGTGCTTTCCCCTGAATCTGGTCCTGGGGAGCAAGCAGCTGGCCTGGCGTTCAGTAGAAAGTTAACTGCGAGGGAGACCACAGGACATAGTGTGTCCCTTGTGATTGCCACCCGAAGCCACCCGGCCGCAGTTGCTGTACCATGTCATTTCCTGTCTCCCATGTTAGCAAGTTCCTTGTATTTATGACCAGTAGCTTACAGTTCCCTTAGGGCAAATGTAGAAAGTAACCACATTGTAAGCGCAGTCCAGGGCCGCGCTGCCCCCCCCCCCCCCATTTTGATGAGTTACTCTAGTACCTCATCTTCACAAGCCCTTCTTGTAGCCATTTATTTTTAATTAAAAAAAGATTTAATGAGTTGAAAGGCAGAGGGAGAGAGAGAGGGAGAGACAGAGAGATTTTGTGCACTCCCCAAATGGCTGTGCCGGCTGGGGCTGGGCCAGGCTGAAGCCAGGAGCCTGGACCTGTATCCGGGTCTCCCACATGGGTGGCAGGAGCCCCAGCACTCAGGCCACCTCAGCTGCTTTCCCAGGCATATTAGGAGGGAGCTGGATCTGCAGGGGAGCAGCTGGGACTGCGGCTGGTGCTCACTAGGGGATGTGTGCGTCTCACGGTGCGGGTCAGCACACTGCCCAAATACTCGCCCCCTTCTCGTAGTCGTATGAAAAACATTCTCAGGTCTGTGAGTTGGAGACATTTTTGTGTTTGAAGATACTCAAATTGATTTAATAACTTACATAAAATACCATTTCTATCATGGTTAGTATACTTAGGGCCTATTTAAGCCGAAGTGTTTCTGTCTTGAACTTTTCTTGCTGTTGCTTTTGTGAAACCTGAATTTGTAAGAGGATATTGGCAGACACCCACAGCAAAGGCAAACCTGTGCTAATGGCCAAGATCAGTGTGCTCTGCAGTTTTCCGGTGTGTTCGATGTCCTCTGTCAACATGCGGGTCTTTTTAATGGCTATGGAGTAGTTTGTGAACATTTTCAAGTAGGAGAGCCAGTCTTAACAAGTGGATACATCTCAATTTGTCTTTCTTAACCTGTATCAAAATCATGATATAGTGGAAAGTGCTAACTTTCAGAGTCCAAATACACAGGACTGGGCTCCATTCTAGCTCTGTGGCCCTGGGCCCACGTTGACTGGAAGATGGGAGAAGTGAATACGAGGTCAAGGGGAGGAAATGCGCCCTGAAAGTGCCTAGCGCATTCCTGGCCTGCCCGCTCTGAAGGAAGCACCTGCAGACAGCAGCTCCCGCCTTCCCCGGCCCCTCCCTTGTAGAGGACGTTGACATGTTCAGTCTGGAAAAACTGCAGACACCTGTCCAGGGTCCTCAGTAAGCCGTTTTGAATGCCTAATGGGTGTCCTAGGTTAGAGATACAAAGGAAAAGCAGTCATTATGTTTCCCTGTCGAGAACAGAACTGATTACTGTGAACAGTGCTGTGAATCCGGCCGAATTCTAGACACTTCACATAGACTCACTTAATCCTGTGTCAAGGCCGATTTTCATTTCACAGATGAGAAAACTTAGGTCCTTAGGAAAGCAATGGCCGAAGCTCAGATTCCAGACTTAAGATCAAGTCCCAGTTCCGTGTGAAGCTGCTTTGCCTCTGTAAGCCTCAGCTTGTTACATGAGCAGCTGGCTCTCATAGGGCAGGCTGCAAGAGTGAGCAGAACCTGTCTGGTGACTAGAGAATGAGGATTTTACCGAAGGGCAGCCAGCTGAAGAGCGGGGGATCTGAGCTCTGGGCTTCATGCCTTTCTCGCCAGACCACCTTGGTCTTCTCCAGTAGGGGAAACAAAACCCAGTATGTGATTTCAGAGTGAGAAGCTTGAGCCAGTAGTAGTTGGTTGCTTTTTCTTTTCTTCCTTACTTAGGATTTTTAAAGATGGATGTGATGCTTTCCTGGACCCTGTTCTATAATTAGAAGAATATTTACTCTTCGAGGGTAGAGTATTTGGTTTTAAAAAATTAAGAGTAGGATTTCAGGACCAGGTCCATGAAATTTTAAAATAACTTTAACAAGTCTGTCAGTTTTCAGGCAAGCTTTGCATGTGGAACAAAGCGTTGCACAAATTTACAATCCAAAGTTGGCTGAAACAAGGTGGTTCTAATATCCATGTTGATTCACACTGCTTAGCACATTCACGGGAAACTAAACATGGATCATAAAAGAAAGTGTGAGTGAGGTGCCCCTTTGAGAAAGGCAGGGTCCCAGTACACATTACAGTACAGGGGAGGGTCAGTTAACAGCTTTGACGCAGCAATAGATTGCGAAAGACACCCGGCAGATCCCTTGTCTGTCCACGGCACCGACAGAGAAAGCTGTGCGCTCTCAGGGCCTCCTGCACACACGCTCTGCTAAGCCCCCATACAGCTGCTGCTTTCCCCTGACCTCATGGAAGCCTGCATAGCCTCAGGGTTGAAAAGGAATCTGTGTTCTGTTTAAGTAAAATATCGACACCATCAACTGTGGTCTGTGTTAACAGAAAAGATCGTTCAATTCTTCTTTCCATAGATATTGACCCTTTTTAAAAAGACAGTTGGCCATGACGGTATTTAGATAAAGAGAACGTGAGAAAGAAGGTAGGAAAGGAGCTATACAGGAGAAGGCTTGTGGAATCGGCGCAGAAGAGAGCTTAAAGTGGTGTAGCTCGAACTGGCCCATGCGCAGGAGCCTGGGGAATACAGATAGCTTGACCGTCGTCACTTGAAGGCTCCCAGCCACGGACGGCCACGCCTCTCGTAACTCCATCCACTCTGCTGTACGAAGAGCAGAGATGATGCAGGCAGCCTGGAGAGAAAGAGCAGCGGCCTATGGAAAGGCCGAGGACACTGGGAACAGCGGGCCGCTCACACTGAGAGTGCGCATTGGGCTGTGCACTGGTTCGTCCTGTGCACACCCACAGAGGTCTTGCTAGTCCCTAGAGGAGCAAGCTAGACGGCAGGGCCTCACTTTGCTGCCTAGGAGGGCGGAGCGTTACGCTGCACCTCTTCCGTATGCAGCTCTCGTTCACGCCACAGAAACACAGCGCGTGGACCAGGAGTGTGCGTGCAGGGGATCAGAGCCTGGGTCAGTCAGGTAGACGGACGTCGTCAGAGTGGAGGGATTTGGGCCGTTGGGAGGAATTACGAAGTAAACATCAGATCGCCATGCGGTAAACAGTGTCTCGGGTCTCCCATACACAGGCGGATGTGCAGCCGCAGTCACCACCCCCCTGGACGTGGCAAAGACAAGAATTATGTTGGCAAAGGTAAGGGGGAAAACCGTGGAATGTGGGCACGACAGTTACGTCTGTTTGCATTAGGACTTGCAGGTTCATAAAGGGGATAGCCGTGCTGTGGCTCCTACCTGTATAGCACCTTATGTGTCCTCCAGAACTACTCATGAAACTGACGTTGACAGAACAGTACCCATGGTCATCCCCAGGACCTGTATCTGTAGCATTTTACCATTTCCAACTCATTTTCCCGTCTGCACGTACACAGAGCAGGGAGCCTCTGCCTGGCAATACTATTTCCACATATTCTGTTGTTACAGGCGAGAGCTCTAAGGATCAGAGTTTGATGAGCCTTAAGCCATTGCCTCTGAACTTGGGTCATGCTTGGCCTTCCTGGTTGAGTTAAACCATTGTCAGAGTATATTACATATATATAAATGATTTAGAAGATAGTCAAAATATATTAAAACAATATTTTATGTGTGTATATTTATGCACATATATACATGATTTAAAAGAAAATAGTTACAATTTAAAAGAAAAATAATTAAAAGAAAAAGCTAGACTGAGAGTTCAGGGAATGCCATACATATATGTGGCCCAAACCAAAAACAGGAGAAAAAGTCGGGGCAGAATTCCAGTACGGGGTGACAGGACTGAACCTAAGACTCTGGCCATGTCTGACATCGAGCAAGGCTCTCTCCAAGCAGTGTAGCAGCTACTGAGGCAGGCCTGGTGATGGCACCGCCTATCCTGACGGCTGCCGTCACGCTCGGGTCATTCCAAACCGCTTCCAGCCGCTTGCCTGCTTTCAGGTCCACACGTGGGCGATTCTGACAAGCCGCTGCCCCGTGTGCCACGGCCAGGTCCCTGCTGGCTGCATGTCTGAAGGTGACCGTGTCTGAAGGCCAAGCAAGGCCCAAGCATACGAAGTCAGAGTCCTAGGTGAGGGCACTCGGGAGCTGGGCATCCGAGCGCCGCGCTCACGGGGGCGGTTTCAGAAAATAACCATTTCTCCTTCGCCATCTTCTCCTGCAGGCCGGCTCCAGCACTGCCAGGGGGAATGTGCTGTCTGCCTTGCACGGGGTCTGGCGGTCCCAGGGCTTGGCAGGGTAAGGACAAGTAGAAATGCTCTCTGGCCTGACCTCTTTGTCGCTGGCTCTTCCTCCTTGGCCTGACATTGTGTGAACCCTCTGCTTTCCTGTGCTCGTGTTCGGGTGACCATCTGTGTATCGTCCGCGGTGTTGTTTGCTGCTGCATATGGGAGGGTGGGGCCCAGTCACAGCGATGCAGCCGTGGTCAGCCTGTGCATCCTGCTGTCGGAGGACAGGCCCGTGGACGGCTCTGGGTCTGGGCTGCAGCACCGGTAAACGGGCTTCCGGGTGCACAGCGTAGGAATGCAAGTGAGGGAGGATAGCACTGGTGGAGGAGAGCCTTGTGGTTTGACAGCTTTATTAGTAACAAATTACTTAGAGCATCCCTTAGCGTGGGGCGCTCGCTGGAGAACTGCTGTGATCTGTAGTACTGCCTGCCTGCTGCAGACCTGCAGCTCCCTGCCTTAAAATGCTCTCTAAGGTGGCACGTCACTATTGTTCACGGAACTCAGCCCGCAAAGCCGTCTCAGTGTTGGGCTGGTTTTTAGGGATCGGTGAAGTTGCAGGTTTCTCTTGGGAAGCATTGACCCAGAGGGCTGTGTGTGTGAGCACAGCAGCCGCTTCCCGAGGCGCAGGGCAGGGACCTTTACCTGGCCTGCAGGCCCCAGCAGGCTGCTGCCGCCAGGTGGATGGATCCCTTCTCGTGGTTCTTGCGGGCACTTGGCAGCTGGAATTCAGCCGTGAGGTGCTCTGGGGAGCGCGAAGCGTGCAGGTGAGGCCCCGGTCACAGTTCGGGCAGAGGAGCAGCTCCGGCCTCCTATCAGCATTCTCCTGGAGGCAGGGGGAGAGCAGCTCCGGTCACGTGGCTTCGTCGAGTCCCCTCTGATGGTTGCTGCTGTTTGTAGGCCGGCCCAGTTCTGAGGCTGGAATGGAAGAGCTGGCTGGTGGCATGGAGCAGGGCAGGGGCAGGGCATGCTGGGAGACTGGAGGCACGCTCTGAGGCAGCCCATTCTGCTTCCCGTTCCACCCTGAGTGGAGATGGGGATGGTGCCAGGAAGATCCTTACTGAGCAGCAGGGCAGAGGTTCGGGCGTGTTTCACGTGGTGCTTTTAGATCATTGCGTCCAACTGCTAGGTTCTGTGGTCTTACTTTCCAATGTCATTCCTGATGGATCTGGTGGCAGCTGTCGGTCAAAGCCCTGCTGTCGGCCCTAACCTTGCGGGGTTGGGCTGTGTCTCGGTGGGGCGGCACGATCGCTGGCAAAACCATGGCTCCCAAAATCCCGTGCGGAAGGAAGTGCCTAGAGCCGTGATTAAGTCTGTCTGCCGCCCCGCGGTGGTGCACACCTGACTTGTAACACTGCGCAGAGGCCTCTCCGCCTGGCACGCGCCGTCAGCCTGAGCAGGGAACCTGCAGTCTGTGCTTTACATCTCGCTCGGGCCGTACTGGACACGCACAGTGCAGTCTGTGGCTGAGGACTCCAGGCAGCCAAGGTTGCCGCTTGGAAGCAGATGAGTTTTATTTTGTCTCCTTAGTAATGTGATAAAAGGTAACATAGTCTGACTACAAGACAGTAGTAAAACACAGAGGGAAGCCCTGCTCCCCCAGGGGCCTAGCCCTCACGGAGTCTCAGCGGCCTCCTCTGTGGGGCTGCTAGGCTCAAAGCCTGTCTGGCCTCCCCCTACCACTCCGAGTGTCCCAGCCGATACCTTCTCCCCACCTGTGACAGGACGGTGCTGCCCCACGGAGCAATTCCCAGGGGTGACCGCCTTTGTGTGGGTGCGCGCAGCTAAGTTCATGTTGCAGCCAGAAGTACATGCTCCAGGGCGCTTTTCTCAATACAAGTGCCACTGCGCATGGCCTCCAGGAGCTGAAAGCTGTGGGAACGCTGTGTGTCCTGGCTGGCTTCTTCCTGCCGCCCTCTGTCAGTCGGCTGGCTGGCTGTTTTCTTGACTGTGTCTCTGCAGTAACCATTGGAGCCACGAGCTCTTCCCTGCTGCCCGGCCCTACACTTAGTGCTTGGCTGTGCTCACTTGAGCCGAGCTCACAGGAACACAGCCCTGCCCTACTCGGAATTCTGTCTCTGCCTCTGAGTTGATTGGGGAGCTCACTGTGCAAACTGGGGCTGTAATTCTGGCAGTGGATTCGGCTGTCCATCAGTGAAACCATAAACTGCCCCCACCTGTTCCTGCCCAGGAGCAGCCAGCACCATGCTGGCTTTTAGACAGGGGAGTTTTGTGGCCAGTGTGCCCTTCCGTAGCTTAGCTCCTGCAGCCTGCCTTGTCCCCTTCCCTTTGTCGGCTGGGGGCCGAGAAATGGCATTGGGTTTTCAGGCCAGGACGACACAGTGGCCTCAAAGCAGTGATTTCTCACTTTGTGCCTTCAGCACCCACGCCATACAAAACCAGTCTGCAGGATGCTAAGCTGAGCAACTCGGTTCTTGTTAGAAGTATATTATCATCTTCTATGTGACTTTTTAGTTATTTTTAAATAAGAAAAAGAGGCTTTTAATTTTAAAAATATTTATTGGAAGTGCAGAGAGAGCGGGAGAGCAAGTGAGCACTCCCACCTGCCGGTTCACTCTCCAAACGCCCACAGCTGCCTGGGCTGGACGAAGCCAAGCAAGGGAAAGGCATGTGGGGCTGGGAACTCAATCCAGGGCTTCCATGTGGCTGGCAGGGGTCCAGGGACCTGAGCCTCCACCGTTGTCTCCCAGGGTCTGCGTTAGCAGGAGGCTGGCATCATGAAACTGAGATGCAGGGTGTGGGCATCCGCCTGGCATCACAACCGCTAGGCCAAACGCCTGCCCTGGCTCTGCACTCTACGTGTCATTTTACTCAGTGATTGAAAACCCACTTTCTCCTTCGTGGAGCAAGCTGCCCCTCACGTTTGGGACACAGCCCCCCAGTTGTTTCTGCCACGCAGGCATAGTACGTACGGCCGGGGACCTGTTGGTAAGCCTGCTGGTGGCTCTGGCCTGCCTTGCTCTTGTCAGCTGCCTCATCTGCCCCTCTAGTTTTCCACCGTGCCAGACTGTCTACGATCAGGGGGGCATCACTGGTACTCTCGTCTCAGCAGTGCCCCAGGGAGTGTCTTGGAGCAAGCGTCTGCACATGGCAGCTTTTAAAGCCCGAGTCCCCTCCCGGCGACCTCGTCCCCCTGTTCTGCACGGCTGTTGTGTTCCTAAGCCGACGCTGGGCAAGGGGCGCCTTCCCAGCTGCAGCCCGTTCTGCTGTCATGCCCTTAGATAGGCCGGGAAAGACAACAGCCATTCCGAGATCGGACGCCTTGGCGTGGGCCTCAGAGGACGAGATGCGGCGGCCACAGTCCTCCCCCTCTCCTCACAGGGGCCACCTGAGACCTTGAGGCGAGGCGCGCCCACCCGCCCTTCCTGGGCTTCAGCCCTCGGACTCCTTTTTAATGAAGACGGTTGCATCATCTCTAACGGGAAGAGAGGGGCTGAACGCTTCAAGGGAACCATTGTTTTGGACAGAGTCCGTCTTCAGTTGGGAGTGTGCACAAGTGAGCTGTTTGGTCTGTAGCCATTTTAGCCAGCAAACAGCTGGGCTCAAACGTCAGCAAGCCTCCTTGGGAATGTGATTTAGTGCCCTCCTAAAAAGAAAAACATTTTCAGTACTGTGCGGGGCCTGATGAGCACGGTATGTAAGCTGCAGGTTTAGAGCGGATCCTTTTAACACACACCCATGTTCTGAACGCTTCTCTCTTCCCAGGTTATTTGCAGGTGTCCTGCCTCGCATGACAGCCATCAGTCTGGGTGGCTTCATCTTCCTCGGGGCCTACGACCAGACCCGCAGCCTGCTGGGGGCAGTTGGCAGGCAAAGTCCCTGAAGCGGAGCCAGCCCCGCCCCAGGCCGGTGAGCAGCCACTGGCTTGGCCACCTGTGCACCCTGCCCAGTGCTCAAGGCCCCTGTGCCGAGTCCGTGGTGCTGGGCACATGCCGGCTGCAGACGTTCAGCCAGCCAGCTGTCCCTGGACTGGTTTCCAAAGCTTGCGGATGCTGAGGCCTGGCCCTTCTGAGCTCTCATGTGCTCTTTCTTCTTGCACCTCATGCTGAAGTCAGCAGAAGGCAAGATGGTGATCATTTTCACAAAAAGACTAGATGGGGAAAAAGCAGCAGCCTCGGGCCCCACATGGTCTCTGGGTACCCCCCCCCCCTAACTCCCATCGTGTGAGGTCACAGCTGGGCTGCAGAGTAGTAAGTGCAGGTGTGCAGTGGGCGTTCTCGCTGGGTAACCAGGCTGCTGTTTGGAATTAGACTCAGAGCTCAGCTAGAAAAGCGCCCGACGGTGTTTGAGGAGAGGCATCAGGGGGCTGAGTGGTGTACGAAGGGGCACGAGGGGAGCCTCCCCTCCCACAGGGCAGCACTGGGACGTCAGAACCTGACTCACAGGCTCCTCATGCAGGGCGAAAACCAGGAATCCAGGCCACGTCGATGCTGCTCTGCCTGGAGTTTCTCCTTCCTTTTTGGGGGAAAATTAAAGGCAGAATGACAGACTCAGGAATACTGGCCTCTAAACCAATGACTCTGGCCAGATGCTTAACATTTATAAATGAACCTTTATTAAAGACACTTCAATGCCGTTTGTTAGACACTTCAATATTTTACATGTTTTTCAATGTACATTGTACCAAAATTTCTATAAATAAATAACTTTGTACATAAAAGTAATACTTCCTCTTTCACATTGCCTCTCAGAAGCAGCAAATTCACAGATTGTGTGGAAGTAACATCAGTCAGGGACCTGTTCAGACTAAACTCTACATGTGCTTACCTTTCGGACACCTGCCAGACAGCGAGATGCACATAGGTAACCACTGTGCCAGTGCCTCGCTCGAGCATCGCGGCCAAAGGCACTTGCTTGCTGAGACTTGAAGGACCTTGTTCCCATGCAGTTTTTACTGAATGACACACTGGCACGCACAAGACGGTTAGCTATGGAGCTCAAAAGTGCAAATACACCCAGAACCGAGGTCAAGGGCTGGATCTCCCCTAGTCCGAGCCCAGTTCCCTCTGAGCGAGGGAACGGCGGGGACAGGCCTGCTCTGGACCCTCAGTAGATAGAAGCTAGCCCTGAAGACAAACAACTGTATCCTTTTCCATCCCCCAAGTCCACGGTCAGTAATTCTGTTGGCAGAACTAAAGCATCACGGGAAGCTCTGAAAGCATCCCAGACCTAAAATCCACAGGAGCCGACGCCAGCAGCCGTGGCCGTCACAGACAGCCCCTAGGAGCTGTCAAGTGACACCGTGAGGAGCGCGTCTGCATTTGTCATAGAGGAGGCTTCCGCGAAGGCCGACAGGCAGTGCTTCCCTGTTCTCACCAGCTGTGGCCACGGCCATCTGACTGACAGGCAGCCTCGAGCCCGTCCTGCCCAGTGCAATACAAATGCAAGGTCTTCCTTCCTTCCCCACCCACCCCAGACTCCCAGAACAAACGTCGTTTTAGCCTCTCCTAATCCCAGCCATGCGTTAAGGCACCAGAACTTGTCCCCACCCCCTCCAAAGTTAAACAGCAACCTGATAGGAAAAATAATAGTGTCAAAACTGTATAATTTTTTTTCTGTTAACCATGCACTAAAGATTAAAATAGCCTCTGTAAAAGATATATAATATATATGAAATCTCTGAAAACTCTTATGTACAATGGTATCAAATACTTTTCCTGCCTTTTGTACACAAATAGCCTCTTACATTTCTGTCCTGGAGCAACACTGTACACGGACTTTCCCGCTATGTACACATCAGCGCCACTCGAACCCGAGCTTCCTCCCGGCGTCTGCTCCCGCGCTCCTGGAGCCCTTGGCACAACAGCTGAGGTAGAAGCGCCTAGCTTCTCGGCGCCAACAGCAGCGGCCCCCTCCGTGTCCCGGACTCAGGACTGGAGTCGCACGCCTGCGGGACGTGCCCGTGGGAGCCAAGCAAGTGCTGGGCAAAGGCCGGGGAGGCTTCTGCATGCTGCACACGGCCTGCGGTCAGCGCGCACGATGGCTGCACGTCGGCCGAGTCCGCTTCATACAGCCGCGCTAACGTCCGAGAAGAATCCTCTAGGCGGAAAGAGAGGGCAGGTCAGAGCCGGCAGGCCGGGCAGCCCCCTTCACCAGCTGTGCCACAGGCTCCCCAGAACATGGCAGGAAGTTACCTTTCCCCCCAAGAGCCGCGGCCGCCATTCTGTCGTGGTTGCTGGGGTACAGGGACCCGTCCGTGGTCGCACTGCCCAAATGCTGTGGCGAATATTCTCGGCCGCTCAGGGTCCCTGGCTGGGTACTGTCTCTGGCCACAGGCTGGGGCTGCAAGGCCTTTTCCCTGCAGGGAGTGTCCGCCGCATTGCTGCAGTCCATGCACACGACCACGCCGCTGTGTTCTGAAAGAGCCAGAGAGCGCCATGGGCCCCCAGCCCCAGTCCCACGCCCAGAAGACACTGCTCGATGCCAGCACAGGGACCCGGCAGTCCTCTGTCGCCAGCTGTACACCCAGCTCTCCCAAAGGATGTTCTCAGATAAAGGGTGAGACATTTATGCCTAAGTGTTCCAGATTCTCTCAATTTCGTACACAGAGGGTGGCCCTACTTCTTGGGTGGCAGGGCAAACTTTTCTGATTTCAATTAGGTGCTGTGCCCAGTTAAGCATCGTCTGAAACATTACAGAAATTGTCACAAAATAGCTTGCTGGAAAGGTACTAAAACTGCACATTGCATTGGGGCCCCCAGTGCTTAGAATTCTACAACGCTCAGGGTCTGGGATCTGGCTTAGCACATGGAAGATTTAAAGAGACACACCATTCTGGGATGACAGTGAGCCAGGCCCGACCTTCCTGCTTATATACTGAACACCACATTCAGAGGTAGTCAGAGACCACTGACATTGAGGTCAACTCCAATCCTGAATGCAGAAAGCAACTACGTTTCCTGACATAAACACTGCATACCCATCTTAGGCAGGCCAGGAGTCCCGTCCGCTTTTTCCAGTGCTTTCCATGGCTCTTTATTATACCCAGCGCACAGCCTGGGCTGCCTGCATGCAATGCCGTGAACGTCAGTCTCTGGAAAGAGGCCCGTATCTCTGGGACAGACACCTGCAAGAGATTCCCACACGGTCAAAAGAACAGGCCGCACTCCCAGCACCGTCTCTCTCACCCATGTTCTTAAGAAGGGCGGACCGCCGTGTTCAGCAAGGGGTGTGTTTTCTGACCCTCCCTTCCCACGGCCACATCAAATAAGCCCTTCTGAGGAGGAGGAGGACCCTTTTGCCCCAGCAGAGTGCGCAGAGGAGCTCCCCAGCTGAGGGTTTACTGTCCAAAGGCTGAGGCCCGAGCAGGCCTGGGTATATCCCCCCACCCTGCAAGCCCAGGATCCATGGGGCTGGTGTCTGGGCTCCCTGTGCATACACAGAAGAGGGACCGCGTGTCTACATCTCGGCATAGCCTCCTGCCCACTAACCCCTCTCTGAGCAAACACACAGCTGCCCCCCTCACTGTGGAGGGAACCTTCTGGACTCCTTTCCTGAGCCTGCACAGACCGTGCGGCAGCTTCCAGGGCAGTCGGTGGGTCAGGTCCTCCGTTCTCCTGACTGAGAATCACAAAGCCCAGTGTAATAATTTCACCAGAGACGGGACCATAGAGCTTCACAGAACTGGTGTAGAGGAGGCCCAGAACACATGGCGCCTTGGTCAGGAAGCCCCACCCCCCAGACAGTGGCCCAATTTGCTCCAGCTAAAGCCAGGCCCTAGCCCAGGGAAGGGGTTGGACGCCTGCGCACTGAAACCTCACCGTTGCTCTCAATGTGTCCGTTGGCCTGGTGGCCACCCTCAGTTCTGACCACAGTTTCCTGCCGGTCAGAAAGGGTCCCCTGAGAAGAGAGGTAGCTTGGGACGTCGGGTGGCACGATGGTTTCATCTGCAAGGGAACAGGACAGTGAGACACTGGGGCGCAGTGACAAGAAACACGGATGTATTCACTGTCAGGGCAGAAGTGGATCCTCCCAGGCAAGACCATCGAGGCTGTGTGGACAAACCCCTGGCGTAAAAAGCATGATGGATCCATCAGCCACAGAGGTCACGTGCAGGGACAGGAAGGGAGACGGAGCCCACAGAAGCAGGGCACGGGATGCCACTGAGCCAGCAAGGACCCAGCATGCGGAGCTCACCGCGCCCCATTCTCGGTGCTAAGTTCCGGAAAGGTAGCATCGCGACAGCAGGCCTGAAGCCTCAGCTTCCCGGATGCCACCCTGTCCCCAATTCTGCAGTTCTCCAGAGGGTCAGACCGTTGAAAAGCCCCGTGGACCCGGTCCCCCTGCCAAGTCCTGCATCGTAACAACGTCACCGCTTCCGCTGCCGCCCGCAGACCTGTGTTGGTGACGCTGTACTCCTCGCTTCTCTTCCTGGTCTGGTAGATGATGCACACCCAGACCAGCGACGTCAGCACGATGCTGCACACCACGGCGATGGTGAAGATGCCCACGGTGGTCCCGTCCTTCCTGCAGCCCGGCGTGGGCAGGATGCTCAGCTGGCTGTGCGCACGCTCCGTGCCCAGGGCGTTGGACATCTCACAGGTGTAGCGGCCCGCATCTTCTGCCACCACGTTCTGCACGACCAGCAGCTGGTTGCCGGGGGTGAAGTGGTGCCGCTCAGTGAGGCTCAGCGGCCGGTCCCCCTTGAGCCAGGTGATGCGGGGCGGGGGGCTGCCAGTGGCTTTGCACTGGAAGGCCACCGTTTCTCCCACAGACACCACACGGTCTTCCAAGGGCACTGCCAAGGACGGGGTCTCTGCGGGAAGGCAGAGGAGACGCTCTGTTACCATGCGAGCCTCACGTGCTGCAGCCCTGCCTTGTGCTCTGCACCGAGGTAAACCCGGACATGGCCACTCTGGGGGCCCCGTCACCGAGAGGGGATGAACTCGGGCCACACAAGCCCCGACGGCAGGCAGCCCGTGCTGCGGCCTCTCAGCTGCCCCACCCCACCCCACCCTACCCCATTCACCCAGCAGTCAGCACCGGATTGTTCCATGCCGGCGCCCTTTGAAGACTAATTCACTGGCTGCCAGTCTTGTTTGAAAAGAAACTGAACCCCTTGCTCAAGAAGACCCTTAGCAAGCCCCAGAGTTTCAGAGGCAGCCAATACATTTAGGCACCCCAGGCTCCACCACGCAGCCTAATGTCTGACACCTGCGGACCCCTCCCCCCACCGTCTGTTGTTGGCGCCGAACCTAGCACAGTGAGGGTGGCGTTGGCAGAGATGGAGCCGGCCAGGTTCTGGGCAGTGCAGCTGTAAACGCCCATGTCGTCGATCTTCACGTCCGTGATGAAGAACACGTCGTCGTCAGGCATGACGTGCATGCGCCGCTCGCGGGCCGCCGGGAAGTCCGTGCCCCCGTCCTTCTGCCAGGCGATCTGCGGGTTGGGGTGGCCGGTGGCGGCGCACTCGAGGCGGGCCATGGTGCCCGTGCGGATGGCGATGTCGTAGGGCATCTTGGTGAATGACGGCAACACTGGAGAACAAACACGGGGGATGAGGGCGAGGCTGGGGCGCGGCCGGATGTGAGGCACGCAGAACCCCTACTCACTACTGCGCCTGGCACCACTGGCACCAGCGTCGGGCAGGTGCCCTGGCTGCCCGGCTTCTCCCCAGCCTGGCCAAGCCCTCCCAGGAGCCTCCCCTCACACACTGGGTCGGCCCGGAAGCGCCGCAGAGATCGGAATGTGAGAAACACTCCCACACCTCAGCCAGTTGCCTCACTCTGTGGGGTCCTCTACAAGTGCTGGGGGGGAGGCCTGATACTTGCCTGCCTGCACTTGCCCACTGCCAGGCTGGGCTGGCGCTGTGCGGGGCAGGCCTGCGGGCCCCTCCCTGGGAAACACAGGACGCCTCCTGCTCCATAAAGAAGCCGGTGCCAGTCCCCAAAGCCCCCAGCCACACATCCCTGCAGCTCCTGGCCAGACTGCCCCTGCAGCAACTCCATACTCAGGTCCTGGAGCAACAGTGAGACCCCACTCCCTGCACCTCCCCCCCATACCAGGGAAAGCCCAGATGGCCTGGCTGAAGGGGCAGCAAGCAACAGGTCTTCCTGCTGCCTGCTGGCCTAGCCAAGCTGCACATGGGACGCCCAAGACAACTTCTTGTGGCGCAGGTGACGAAGCAGGCCACTGCTCATGCCATCTCCTCGCCCCCTGCCCCAGGGCCACACCTAGCACGGTCCTGGAGAAAGCCACCTTCATGGGCTCTGAGGTTGTCCCTGAGTGGAAGGACCCTGTCCCGACCCCCTGCTTTGCTCTGGCGCCACAGCAGTGCCACCTACCCAGGTCCAGGGCACGCCCAGAACCTAGAGCCCAGACGCTGGGCGTAGTGGAGGATACGCAGGGATGAAAACACAAGGTTTACCTTCCCAATTTCAGTTAACTTTAAAATCGTTTTTCTGTTATGTGGGAAAGCATCTGTCACAGTAGTTCAGATGCCAGCATCCCAAATCAGAGTCTGATCTGAGTCCCGGCTTCTCCACTTTCGATCCAGCTTCCTGCTAGTGAGCACCCTGGGAAGCAGCAGGTGATAGCTGAAGCACTTGGGTCCCTGCCACCCACAGAGTTCCAGGCTCCTGGCTTCTACCTGGTGTAGGCTCAGCTGTTCTGGACAATTGCTGGGTGAGCCTGCAGCAGGTCGAAGATCTCTGTATTTTTCCCTTTCTCTGCCCTTCACATTGAATAAAAAATAAGAAGTCACCCAAGCAAACATCAAGAATAAGCCTTGGGTCTGCAGCACCTGCTCCAGGTCAAGCCCTGGGACCAGTGTAGCTCTGTTACAGTGTGTTTTCCCGCTAGGGCACAGGGAACCAGGAGCACTCAGGAATATGGTTTGCAGAGTTGTGCACCGGACAGAAGCCGTACCATTCACAGTGAGCCTGGCCTTGTGGGAGTAGGTGGAGCCGAAGTGGTTGGTGATGACACACTGGTAGCGGCCCTCGTGCCCGAAAGTGACGTGGCGCAGGTGCAGGATGGTGGTGTACTCCATCACTTCCCCATCCTGCGCTCGCACGTGGGCGAAGTTCTCCATGTCTGCGTTGGCCAGGACCTCGTTGTCCTTCTTCCAGGCGAAGGTCATGGGGGAGCTGCTGCTGCTGGCTGCCGAGCACGTGAACCGGATGTCTTTGCCCACCACGGCCATGGTCGTCTCTGGCTGGGTGATGATCTGCGGCTTTGGGAAATCATCTGGGGAGACAAAGGCCCCCCATCAGTTCCCCGCAGGCTTGCCCTCACAGGGAGCAGGTGCTGCACGCCAACAAGAAAGTGTGTCACACAGGGGGCAGCACAGTGCCTGTGCACCACCATGCACAGTTCCGAGTCTCTAACCAGGGCTCACCTCTATGATTATCCACTACTGGTTAGAAATTATCCCACCAGTACTCTATTTCCAAGGAACCCAACAATGTCCCAGACCTGACTACAACTGGTTTGATCTGGTTATTCAGACAAAACACACTTGGAATCAGGAAGCGCCGGTCACGACTCCCGGACCTTCCTCAACAATGGGGTATCCTGCACGGCCGAGGTGTCAGACTGACGGCAAAAACGAGTCTGCCCTCCATGAAAACACTGGAATACTTGAAAAGCTCACAATCCGTTCTGGTTTTCACAATCCTGGAAAGCTAAAGGCTTACAGTGCCTGCAGCATCGATTCCCGAGGGCTGCATCTCAGTAGGAAACCTAATCTTGGGGCGCTTCAACTCCTCCCAAGCCCCATTTCTCTCCTCCCAGCTCCACAGCGGCCTTCAGACCAGCAGTCTGACAGTCACTGCGGCCCAGGATGGGCTTGGAGCCCCCTGAGAGCCCCATCCCCAGAGGACTGTGTCTCTGGGACCAGAAAGCAGCAACCTGGCTTCCGTGTCTGTTTGGCCTGATATGGTTTGCTCAGCAAAGGAAGCCCTACCTCCGCGTGACTGTAACCTGCAGCCGCTGTCCGATGGCACAGCTGTCAGACAGGACCAGCTGGGGCCAACAAGCGGCTGACCAAGAAAGCTACAAAGCACAGCGAGGCGGATGAATGCTGACGGGAGGCCTGAAAAGCATCAGCACATTCCTTGGGATCTAGAAGGCCGCACACGGGTGCAGGGCTGTGTATGCGCTCAGGAAGGACCCAGGGTCTTCACTGCTCACCTGCGCCTGAGCCTGGGGGTCTGTACAAACAGGAAGTGATGGCAGCCCCACCCCCTGACCTTGGGTATAGGGTGGGAGGCTGTGTGGCTGAAGTGACTTAAGGACTCTGTCCAGTGCTTAACCACTAAGCAGGCCGGCCAGGACTTACTGGGGCTGTACAGAGTAGGCTCACATGTGTCCCAGAAAACTCACTAAATAAACTAACATTAAACAGCAGTGACAACCCTCCAGCACACGGGAGACTCTCATTTCCAAAGCTGCTTCGTTATTTTTAATGCCCAGTCTTCAACAACAAATTATGAAACACCCAAAGAACCAAGAAAAAAAGCAGTCAACACAAGCCATCCCCAATTAGGCCCACATCTTGGACTTACTACAAAGGCTTTAAGTCAGCTATTATAAACAGATATGTTTAAAGAACTGCAGGAATTAATGTATGAGAACACTTTCTTCACTGAGAATATCAACGAAGAGAAAGAAATGATACAGAATCCAAATGGAAACCGTGGGATTCAAAAGCACAGTAACTGAAATGAAAGATCCAGTGGAGGGACGCCAGAGCGGAGCTGAGCCGACACCACAGTCCGCAGACCGGGACGCTGACGGCGGACGTTATCCAGTCTGAGAAAACAGACCTACGGGACGGAGCCACGCCATAATGGAAAACCGAGAGTGGGAGGAAGAGAGGCCTCGGACATTCCAAAGCAGGGGAAAACTACGCATCCACACACCCGAGACCCACACGTAGACACGCCACAGTCAGCCGTCACAAAGACGAAGAACCCCAACGATGGCCGGGGAAGCACCTCTGCTACAGAGGAGCTCCTCAAACCGTGACCGGCTCACTTGTTGCCATCAACTGCCATGCTCAGAGGCAGGAGGAGGCATAGTCAGAGTAAGGGGATTTGGGAGAGGAACCAGCGGACTGAACACTGCTTTCTCTCTCTCTCACTCTAACTCTACCTTTCAAATTGGTAAAAGCTACATAAAGCAATAATTATGAAACTGTGTTACGTGCTTATCTAAAAACGCAGCATGAATGACAATAACACAAGTGATGGAAATGAGTTAACATCATTAATTTAAAATACACTTTTCTATGCTGTTTATTTTAATCCCCATAACTGTTAAGAAATAAAGGGGCTGGTGTTGTGGTGTAATGGGTTGAGCAAATGCTGGCATTCTATATGAGCAACAGTTCAAGTCCTGGCTGCTCCACTTCCCATCTAGCTCCCTGCTGAAGTACCTGGAAAAGCAGCAGCAAAGGAACCCAAGTTCCTGGGCCCCTGCCACCCACGTGGGAGACTCACATGGAGTTCCAGGCTCCTGGCTTTGACCTTACCTACCCTGACTATTGCAGCCATTTGGGGAGTGAACCACTGGTTGGAAGATCTGTCTCTCCTTAATACTACCCTTCAAATAAACAGAGACATAAAAGACACAACAATGGAATTCAAATGGTAAACCAGAAAATATACATTGGATACAAAATAACATAGAAGCAAGATAAACCATAAAGAAATGTCTAGCGGGAAATTCTTTACCAGTTATATTAAAAATGAAACACTAGTCCAAAGGCTAGGCTTGCTATCATGGATAAAGTGCCGTGGTCCAGCCACATGCTGTCTACAGGAGACACATTTTATATTTAAAGACACAACTAGCAAACAGTCAACAAAACAGCTAAAAGATTTCTCTACTATCAGACAAAATAGACTTCAAAGGAAACTTCACTACAAAGAAAGAGTAACATTTTATAATAGGAAGGGTTCAAGCCATGAGGCACACATAAAAATTACACACACGCCTAAGAGAACAGTAGAAAATATCAAACAAAATGTGACAGATTGGGAGAGCTGGGGAATGCAGCAGGGCAATCTGTAGAGTGCAGTACTCTTCAATAATGGATAGGAAAACCAGGCAGACCCTGAGGGGGTATAGCTCAGGGGGAGAGCATTTGACTGCAGAAAAAACTAGGCAGAAGATCAACAAGGCAGGGAAGGCTTGCACAACAGCATAAACCAAACACACTGGACAGAAACCAATGGAACACTCCACCTAACAACAGCAGAATAAACACGCTTTGGAAGTGCACATGGAATATTCCCCATCGCAGACCACATTTTCGCTCACAAAACAAGACTCAATAAATTTTAAAAGATGGAAATCACACAAAGTATCTTCCTCGATGACAGTGGAACAAAGCTAAAAATCAACAGCAGAAAGAATACTGGGAAATTATTTTGTGGAACTTGAACAGTACACTTCTAATACAGCAAAGAAATCACACAGGAAATTAGCTAACAGTCTGATCTAAATGGAAACAAAAACATACCATACCCAAACTCCCAAGATGCGAAGATGCAACTAAAACATTGTTTTTAAATGTCGAGCTGTAAATGCCTAGATTAGAACATACCTGAAATTCACAGTGCCATTTACCTTAAAAAATTAAAAGGGCCCAGCCAGGTTAAGCTTTTGCTTGAGACATGAGCATCCCATATGGGCACCAGTTCAAGTCCCAGCTGCTCTGCTTCTGATCCAGCTCCCTGCTAATGCGCCCAGAAGAGCAGCTGAACGTGGCTCAAGCCAGGAATGCTAAGCTTCTGGCTTCTGGCTTCAGCCTGGCTGTTGGGGCCTTTTGGGGAATGAACTAGCAGATGGAAGACTGATCTCACTCTCTGCCTTTCAAATAAATAAATCTTTTTTTAAAAAATTAGAAAAAAAGCAGGCTGTACCCAAAGCAAGCAGAAATAAAGCAAAGAGAAAAATGGATAATCTACGGACACAAAACTTCATCCTTTGAGAAATAAACCGAATTGAAAATCCTTTAGTTACACTTAGCAACAGGGGAGAATGCTCACATTACTGCAATCAGGACACGCCTACTACCAAGCTCACAGCAATGAAAGTATGGGGACCACTCTGAACAACAGGATGTCAATAAATTAGCTGCCCTGGATAAGAAACACAAAGCCTAGAACCCATCAATGCGGACTCAAGAAGAAAAAGAAATTCTAAACAGACATTAACAAGAGACTGAATTAGTAATTTTAAAACTCCCTACAGGGAAAAGCCTAGATGCAAATGACTACCATGGTGAATTTTACCAAATAAAGGATTAACACCAAACCTTCCCCCCAACCACAAAAAAAAAAAAGATTCTCATTCTATGTGAACAGTAATAATAAAACAAGACCCCTTCCCCAAATTACACATATGCCGCCACAGAACAGTATCATTTGAGTATAAAAGTCAAAATCTTCATGAAAAATCCTAAGAATTATCAAGAAAAACACTAACAACTTGAATCCTACAACACATAAAAGGTGTTACACTCCACGATCAAGTTAGGTTGATCTCAGGAAAGCAAGGTTGGTTTAACATCAAAAATCAATGGAGGGCCAGTACAGTGGCATAGGGGGTAGAGCCACCACCTGCAGTGCCGGAATCCCATGTGATTGCCAGTTCAAGTCCAGGCTACTCCACTTGCAATCCAGCTCTCCACTATGGCCTGGGAAAGCCCAAGTCTTTGGGCCCCTGCAACCACACAGGAGACCCGGAATAAGTTCCGGGCTTTTGACTGTCTCAGCTCTGGCTGCTGTGCCCATTTGGAGAGTAAACCAGCGGATTTCAGAGCTCTCTCTCCCTGCCTCTGCCTCTCTGTAGCTCTGCCTTTCAAATAATTTTTTTTTTTTTTGGACAGGCAGAGTGGACAGTGAGAGAGACAGAGAGAAAGGTCTTCCTTTACCGCTGGTTCACCCTCCAATGGCCACTGTGCACCGCGCTGATCCAAAGCCAGGAGCCAGGTGCTTCTCCTGGTCTCCCATGTGGGTGCAGGGCCCAAGCACTTGGGCCATCCTCCCCTGCACTCCTGGGCCACAGCAGAGAGCTGGACAGGAAGAGGAGCAACTGGGACTAGAACCTGGTGTGCTGGCGCCGCAGGCGGAGGATTAGCCTATTGAGCTACAGCAGTGCCAGCAAATAAGTAAATCTTAAAAAAAAAAAAAAAATCAATGGAATATACAATGTTAGTCAAACATCATCGCTTCGTTGCAGAAAAAAACCCAACAAAATCCAACATCTTTTCATGATTAAAAAGAAGAAAAAAAAAAAACACAATAAATTACACTTAGGATGGAAACTTCTACAGCTTCATAATGATCATCCACAGAGGCCAGCCCTGTGGCACAGCATCAGTTCACCTCCTGCAATGCCAGCATCCCCTGTGCACGCCACTTCAAGTCCCAGCTGCTCCATTTCAATCCAGCTCCCTGCTAACAAGCTTGGGAAGGCAGCAGATGACGGTCTAAGCACTTGGGCCCCTGCCATCCATGTCTGAAACCTAGATGGAGTTCCAGGCTCCTGGCTTCGATCTGTCCCAATCGTGGCCAATATGGCCATTTGGGGTGTAAGCAAGAGGACTGAAGATCTCTCGATCTCTCCCCTACTCTCTGCCTTTCAGAAAAAAAATTTTAAAAAGGGTTATCTACAGAAAGCCACATCTATCATCATACTTCATGGTGAAAGAATGAACACTTTCCTCCAAAGATTAGGGGGAAAAAGCCAAGGTTATCTGACCACACCGCTGTTCCTCAACACTGTACTGCAGTGTCCAGCTGTGGCAATTAGGCAAGAAAGAGAAACAAAGCCCATCTAGATAGGAAAGGAAAATGTTTTTTTTTTTTGCAAAATGACATGATGATCATAGAACTAATAAATTATGTCAGCCTAGCCTGCAATATCCAAAACTAAATTGTATTTCTATGCACTAGTAATGAAAATCCATGAATGAAATCAAGAATTCCATCTACAGTAATACCAAAACAAACATGAATACATTTAACAAAATAAGTATGAGGTTTGTACATTAAAAAGCATGAAGGTAAAAAATTTTTAAAAAGCTAAAAAAGTAGAAAGACATCCTATGTTCATGGATTGGGAAAACACCACCATTATGATGATATTCTCTAAATTAATTAATACATTCAATCCATTCTCTAACAAAATCCCCAGAAATTGAAAATCTGATCCAAAAATTTATAGGGAAATGGCAAAGAACTCAAATAGTCACAAACAATCTTAAAAAGAACAAAACTGAAGGGCTATTTTCAGAGTTAAAATTATAAAACTCTTAGAAGAAAATATTCATCTTTGTGACCTTGTGTCATGCAGCAGTTTCTATGTAAGACATCAAAAGTGCAAATCATAAAATAAAAAAAGAGAAACTGTGCTCCACCAACTGTAAAATTTCAACAGAATGGAAGGAAATACTGGCGAATCCTATGCATGATGAGGGTTTGACACACAGAACATAAAAAGAACTCTTAAAACCAAATAATAAAAAGACAAATGAATACTGGCAAATGATTCAAATAGCTGTTTTTTCAAAAACTGTGTTAGTGAATGTTCATGGCAACATGATGCCCAAAAGCCAATAATACAACACAACCTAATGTCCACCATCTGATCAATACACAAAGTGCATATCCACATCACATTCACCATTAGTAAGAAGGAATAGGGGGCCGACATTCGAGCTCAGCAAATTACGCCGATACATTCCATATTGATGCCAGTTCAAGTCCTGGCTGCTCCACTTCAAATCCAGCTCCCTGCTAATGTGCCTGGGAAGGCAATGGAAGATGGTCCAAGTCCTTGGGCTCCTGCACCTATGTGGGAGGCCCGGAAGAAGCTCCTGGCTGCTAGCTTTGGATGGGCCCAGCTGTAGCCATCGGGGGAGTGAATCAGCAGCTTGAATCTCTCTCTCTCTCTCTGGCTCTGCTTCTCTGTAACTGTGCCTTTCAAATAAATACATGAATCTAAAAAAAATAAAATAAAAATAAGAAATAAGAGTGAGAGGCTCCCACAGAGCTTGCAACTCTCATCTCCTGCCAAGGGCTAACATGAGCCCCATCAACACGTAACGGCTGCATTAGGGGAAGCCTGAGCTGCCATGCAGAAGAGGGGATGAGACCGGAAGCAGCTCCCGCAGGCTGCACACTGAGGGTGGCGAGTCACAAGTACCCCCGGCTCAGCCACAGGCAATGGTGGCCCTGCACCAGGAAGGAGGGAGAAGCGGCACCAAGCTGAGGTCCAGGGAGCTAAGCATTTACAGATCTTTTCAAGATTGATTATCAGAAAGGCAGAGAAACAGAAACAGAGAGCGGGAGAGATCTTCCGGCTGCTGGTCCACTTCCCAAATGGCTCTAACAACCAGGTTCAGGCCAGGCCAAAGCCAGCAACTCCATCTGGGTGCCCTACATGAGTGGCAGGGGCCCTGGTCCTCAGGTCATCTGCTGCTGCTTTCCCAAGCCCAACAATAGGAAGCTGGCCCGGAAATGGAGCAGCTGAGATGTGAAGTGGGGCTCCCACGCGGGAAGCCGGGATTTGCAAGCATCAGGTTAACCTGCGGTGTCCAACACCGGCCCCTACACAGTTTAACGGTCTGAGACTTGATGAAGAGAGGACTGACGATCCGTGGCCCACACACGCGCCTAGACAACAGGAGCTGCCTCATCAGCCGGCACAGCTTGGCAGGCAGGGTCGGGAAGCCGGCCCTCAGAAGCGGTGCTGGCGGGGGTGATGGGCAGGTGTGTGGAAGGAGGGTGCTCATCCCTTGCTCCCGGCAGACACACTGGCTATCGCAATGGCCAAAAAGGAGGAGGGGAAAACGGCGCACAGAGGGCCCCTCACCCTTAAGTGGGTGTCTGGGGGGAGGTGTGGGGATCATCACAGCAGGGTTCCTAAGGCTCAGGGCAAACAGGCAGAGACCCACAGGAGTTCCAGTCGGGCCCGGGGATCCCACCCTTACTCCTGTCCTAACACCGCGAAGATCTCAAAACCATTTCTCCTCGGCGGGCGTGCGTGTGTGTGTGCGTGTGCGTGTGTTTGCAGCTGCTCAGCATTTTCTGTGCTCTTTTGCAACCAAACTTGGATCCCCACCACTCTGGTCAAATAGATGGCGAGAGCCACATTCCAAAACTCAGAAGGAGAAAAAGGAACTTTAAAGCTACAAGTGCAGATTTTAGTGGTCTGGAGACATAGCAAGAGTACAAGTCAACATCAAGGAATTATTTTTACTACAGCAACTGTTCTCCTGAGACTTGTTCTTCCTGTATTTAACCTTTCATTCTTGGGGTTGGAAAGAAACACACATTAAAACCCCAGCCTAGTACGCTGAGTAAACTCACGGCTAAACCCGGGCACCAGAGGCCTTCTGAAACAACAGAACCATCTTCCTGCAACTGATTATTCTGCTTTGTAAGCGAACCGGCTCCTGCTGCCTTCTGATTAAATGCTTGTACTCCAATGACCACATAATGAGGCGCTGTACGGTAAACACGGCGTGTGGTTTCAGTGGGAAATAAATTGTATCCAGCAGCTGATCTGCAGCCATGGGCTGGGGTGTGCCCTCATCACAGGAATCGCTCCCACAATGAAGACTTCCTCCCGGTCTCCTCGCCTTCACAAGGCGGGGGGTGGGGGGGTGGGGGGGGGGTGGAGGGCAGAGACTCTCACCACACACGAAGCTCTCGGGCGGCACCGAGAAGATGCTCTGGCCCTTCAGGGACTCTGGGTGGGCACAGGTGGCGGTGACCAGCGCCTGCAGCATCCTGTTCACGAGCCATGGGGGCAGCCACTTCAGCTGGCAGTCACACAGGAAGCTCTCGCTGCTGATGTGGCTGAAAGAAAAAAAAAAAGAGACAAGGACGGACACTTACAGGGTGACCACAGAGAAGGGACGCTCCCTCCCACAGACGCAATGACTGGCCGCCTCCCATCAGCTTTCCATGTCAACACCTCCAGAAAGCTGGAACGGGAACTGACACGGTCTCACAGTTCCTCTCCAGCGACACAGAACAATGCCTGTGATCTACCTGAAGACGCAGCTCCTGACGGCGTGGGCAGGAGTGGAGGCCGAGACTGCACAGCACAGGCTCCCTGCCGCCGCTGATGCTGTCCGTCCGTGCACCAAGAAGCTGGGCTTCGCTCATGTTCGGGGAGTGGACAGTGCTCCTCTGGGCCTGTTCCCAGCCTCTGATTCACCCAACACAGATAGTGCTGTCCCCTCTTTTGTTTTTTTTTTTTTTTTTTTTTTTTTTCCATTTTCCTGATATGCAGCTTGGAGCTTCTAAACTCCACTTACAACAACCTCTGAGGAATCCTCTCTCTTTCTGGATGCTCTCACTGCTTTTTTTTTTTTTTTTTTAAGATTTATTTATTTGAAAGAGAGAGAGAGAGGTCTTCCACCCGCTGGTTCACTCCCCAGTTGGCCACAATGGCTGGAGCTGCACCGATCCAAAGCCAGGAGCTAGGATCTTCTTCTGTGTCCCCCACATGGGTGCAGAGGCCCAAGGACCTGGACCATCTTCTACTGCTTTCCCAGGCCATAGCAGAGAGCTGGTTGGGAAGTGGAGCAGCCGGGTCTCAAACTGGCACCCATATGGATGCAGGCGCTGCAGACTGGGGCTTTCACCCGCTGCACTGCAGTGCCAGCTCCTCTCACTGCTTTTTTGATTTGGCGATACCGCAGTCTTCTTCGTCCCTGGATCGGCCTTGCTACGTGCCTCCCTCCCGTCTGTGTACTTATCCCCACGCCAGCCCTGTTCCGGGGGCCCCAGAAAGCGGCCGCGCTCCAGAAGCAGTGCTTGTTAGTTAACTGCCACTGCCCAGGGAGCATGAGAACGCACAGCTTTGGTTTTGTGAGGCTCCAACCAAAACAGACAATATTTTCTTTCTCATTTCTCAGCAACTGAGAGTCAGCTTTTTGAACAGAAATCGGAACGGCCATCTCGGCGGACATTCCTTCCTAAGGAGTCACTTGAAGATAAGTCCACCCTGGAGTCTCGCTGCCCGCTTCTGTGCTCCAAGAAGAGGATGACGGCCGGCCCACGATGGGGCCAAGACCAAGATGGCAAACGCACAGGCTCCCCTGCCATCGGCGTTCGGTGACAACAAGGGGGCACGAGGACACTGAGCAACTACACAAACGGCCCGTGGCCAGCAGGACGGCAGCAGTCACCTTTCCGCCCACCGCTGTCCTCAGACGTCAACAAAGCAGCTCTGCTTTGGCTTTGCGTCTCCTGCAGTTCCCCTGGTCCTTCTCACACAGTGGCATAAACTCGACAACCGGTGAACAGCAAGGGAGAAAGAACTCCAAGCCAGAGCACCCTAGGCTGAGGACACTGAGTCAAGTCTACTCTACCCTCCGACTCCTCGCTTCCACAGGAGCTGGGCTTCGTAACTTACTACAGTCATTCTGGAAAGTGCTTCTGCCAGGATGCAAACGGAACATCGCAAAGCCACTGGAACCGGGATGCCAGCCCCTGGCAGACCTTAAATCGGCATGACAGCCCAAACGCCGCACGTGCAAGCCTAGAGGGAGAGGCCAGCCACTGCTAGGAGACCTCACGCACTCAGCGAGGACAGGGACATAGTGAACTTGAGCCATGGGAACAGACTGGGGAACATGAGGATGCTGATCCTCGATGGACGTATAAATGGAGAAGGTGAGGCCTCACCCCCGACCTTCTGTGGACCAGCCGGGCCTCACTCTTCAAGTATCTGCTACCTCCTCCACAATGAAGCCCCTCAACGGAGAAGCAAGAGACTAGAGCCCAGAGCAAAGGAGAGAGGGTCTTCCTGCAGGCTAAGCGAGGAGCCGGTCAGCAGTGAGGTCGTGGTGCCTCCACCACCGCCAATGGCACACACAGGAAAGTCCGAGAGACCAGGCCCACTCGACTGCATGGCGGGGTCTGCAGGCTTGCACCCACAAGCCCCCTGGCCTCCCCAGCTGCCCAGAGCCTCGGCTTCCACAGTTTGCCCTCCCACCGTCCCAGACATGACTGGCTCGCCACAGGCGTTTGAATGATTCCAACTCAGTGTGTTTCCAATCATTGCTGATGGAAAGATACCCAGAGGATGACTAAGTATACAGGGGAGAGAAGGACCGTGCGGGTGCAGAATTAACCATTTCTCCCATCAGAGGACTGGGCCCAGGGCCAGCCACAATAAGGTGCACGCACCAACTGATGGGAAACCTAGGCAGGAGACCAAGGTTGAGCCTCCAGAACCAGGCAGAAGCAGGGTTTTTTTTTTTTTTTTTTTTTGGGGGGGGGGCATAGGGGGATGGAGGGGGCTGGGGAGACAGCAAACTTCTAGAGGGGTCCAGTTCTTCCCAACCTTTTCTGTGAGACCCAAAACCTCATCTGCCCCCTCCTTTTCAATTCAGGCCTCTGGTACTCCTGATATTGCATCTGAACGTTCCTGGGGTAGAAGTCGCAAAGGGACAGTGCACAGGGGATCCCTGCTGGCCTTCTGCGGTCCCAGTCACCGCCCTTCCTTCCTCACATACCCATCCCGGCCCCCAGCCTCCCAGCTCAGTCTGGAATCACCACCACCCCTTCCCTGTGAGGAGAGCTACGACACCCTTTCTGCAGACGGCTTCTTTCCCAGGCAGCGGACCACAGCAGAACCACTGAGGTTCTGGGATGCAGCAGCTCTGTGTGGAGCCTGGAGGCGTCCAGAACCAGCTGCCACCACCTGCGGCAAACCCCAACCTTGCTGGCACAGCATCTGCTCGGCAAAGCCCACAGCACGAGTCAAGTGCCGGCCACCTCCCCTCCCACCTGGAGGAATGTCACTTGCTGCCCGATCCCCGACCGCAGAGACCGTGCCACATCACCCCATTCCCACCCTCCCTGCCCAGATCCACGGTCCACCATGATTGGCCTCAGGAATGGGGTAAGATCGGGGCACGAAGGTGGCCACTCCAGGGCAGGTGTCCTCCTGTCTGCTCCCAAAGTCACACTGTTAGCGAAGTGATTTCATGGCTACGACTCATTGGCTGCAGACCCAGACCCATGTATAGAAGTGATCCACCCAGTCCAGCTCCTGTCCCAGTAAACTTCAGGAGGGGTCCAGTTCCTGGGTTACAGCTAAGGTCTTCTAGCCGGGGGAAGGTCGACAATGGCCTCACAATACCCCTGCACTGCTACGGGGACCCTGAGCCTCCGGTCGCCCCCTCAGCTCTGCCACCAGCCCACCCAGCTCTCTTAAGAGCCCTTCTCGACACAGGTTTTTCACTTCAGTGCAACTCAGGACAGCCTGTTCCCGACATAACTGAAGGGGTGATTATCCACTTTATAGAAGAGAATTTATTTCACATTATCTACAACAGTGGTTAGCAAATTACAGCCTGCAGGCCCACCGCCTGCTTTTGTTAATACGAAAGTAATGGCCCACAGCCACACCACTTGCTTGTGTATTACTGATGCCTGCTTTCTGCTCCAGACACACACCCGAGCAGTCCCCACCGAGACTCCAGGCCCATGAAGTCAGTATCTGTTGTGTGGCACTTTAAGGACGAATTCACTGCCCTTGACCCAGTGACTGCCCCACAGCGGTTTTCTGTTTCTTTCAGGACAGCGGAACCTGCATCCACTTAATAAACGGTCACAGCTGTCACCGCAAGTACTCATCGTGCACTTAACCAGGTGTTTCTTGCACTGAGTGTCCGCATCTGTGTGCATCAGAGCCACGAGAGCCCGGGTACTTACAGTTCCTTAAGATTCTTCATCTTCGCAAAGGCGTCAAGCTGCACAGATCTGATGGCATTCTCTCCCAGGTTCCTGCAACACAACATGACCACTTCCGCTCAGGAACCTGGGGCACCCTTCAAGCGAGCCACGTGTGTGAACAAAGACATTCATGGGTTTTTCCGGACAGCCCTAGCCAGACCCCTTCATCCCCTCCGTCCCCGCTCCAGGATGCAGCTGTTACTGCCCACGCACGGACAAGCGCTGAGAATGTCTTGGGGGGGGAGGGGGGTTTGCAGTGGGATGGGAGGAAGAGTTCCTAACGGGCTGTAGCACAGCAGGTAGAGAGGACGCTGAATGTCCCCACCCAGCAAAAAGAATCAGTGCCTGATGTGATAAACACGCCAGTCACCCTGATCCTCTCACACATGTGCATGCCGGCATGGCACAGCATAACCCTGTAGACACAGACATTGCTAGGCACTGATTAAAAATAAAAAACACATTTACAATAAAACAGCTAAGTTGAGGCCTGCTCAGCAAGTCAAGAGCAATGCATCTCCTGGCAGCATAAACGTCAAACTCTATTCCAAAAGCAAATAATCTGAGAATCGTGTACCGCAGGCCCAGATGGTATCAACACGGATGTCTCGGGGCTGGCTCCGTCCCCTCTTCCCGGGGTCTCAGAGGAAGCCCCTCTGGTAGCAAAGCTCAGGTGGCGCCTGAATGGTTCTGAGAATGCAAAGCTGCCTCCGTGGAGAAACCGGGCCTGGTTCAGGCAGAGTGTCCGTCCCGGAAGTGGCCTCGAGGGTGGGGGTGGGGGGCTCTTGCAGGAGCCAGGTGCGCCGTGAAACAGGCAGCTTGGGGGAGGAAGGTATTTATGCCCGTGCCAATTGTGTTAATTGGGAGCACACCAACCGGCCATATGTTCCGTAGCTGTTCCTGGCATAGGCAAGATAAAGGCCAAAGTTGAAGCTGACTTCTAATGAGAAGGAAGCAGCTGGCGTTTCCAGAGAGCCTGTTTCTCGGTTTACAAAGATGCAATTAAATTGCGAGCAGACTTCCCCGCAGCCATGGTCTGGCAGGCCTGTGGGTCAGGCAAGGTCTGGCGAGATACTCACAGGTGCTCCAGGGCTTCCAGCCCCGAGAACGCTCTCTTGGCCACGGACTTGATCTTGTTTCCAAACAGAGTCCTGCAGTTTCCAAACAGCCAGATGCAGGCGGCATGGGGGTGGAGGACGAGGGAGGGTTTGGAGAAAGAGAACAGGCAATTAGCATGGCACTGGCTGGCACGCCTGTCCTGCGAGAGGCAGGTGGCGGCTGACCTGTGCCGAGCCCATGGGACTGACGGACTCGGGCCTCCCCTCTCAGAAAAGAAATACTTTCAAGTTTATGAGCACGACAGGCTGGGACAACATGGGCAGGCTGGCAGCGTCTCTCTGCAGGGACCCCCAGAGGGGGCAGGGGGGGCTCGGCTTCACAGCAGACGTAGGGGTCTTCAGTGACAGGACACGGTGGGGACAGGCCATGAAAAGCAAGGAACCAACAACTGCTGCCGGCTATGAGAGGTGCATTCTGGGATAAAGGGGCCCCAAAGCAGCAAGAAGAACACCGGGAGACAGGTCTTGAGGCTCCACAGCTCTCTGCACCCTACATGGGCCGGGCAGCCAGGACGTAGCTACAGCAAGCTACACCTCTGCCCACGAGAATGACCCTCAGGGCCTGCCCCACAGGTCAGCCCCAGGGCCAAGCGATGCCTGCACCCCGAGAAGTGGCTCTGGCTTCCTGGAAATCCCAATCCAGCCTTGGCGGTAACTGTTCCAAGTTTCCCCATACCGCCTGTTTTCCGATTCGTGGAAACTAATACACAGGGTGCAAGAAAATATGTAACATACATGAGTGAAACTGACAAGTTGAGACTTATTATTTATGGCCCTTGTCTATGCTCCTGAAGAACAGTGGCTTTTCTACTTACTACTTGATGTATTCTTTACTTAGTGGAGGGTCAGGTGTGTGATTATAAAGAAAAGTGAAAGAAAAGTAAAAAAAGGAGGCAGGGAGGGAGAGAGGGAGGAGCAGGTATAAAGTATCACTGTGTTCTTAAAACTGTATATACTGTGGCATAGTGGTTAAGGCCATGTGGGCACGGTTTGAGTCCTGGCTGCTCCTCTTCTGATCCAGCTCTCTGCTATAGCCTAGGAAAGCAGTAGAAGATGGCTCAAGTCCTTGAGCCCCTGCACCTGTGTAGGAGACCTGGAAGAAGCTCCTGGCTCTGGATTGGCACAGCTCCAGCTGTTGCAGCCATCTGGGGAGTGAACCAACAGATGGAAGACCCCTCCCTCCCTCTCTCTCCTCTCTTCCATCTCTGCCTCTCTGTAATTTTACCTTTCAAATAAATAAATCTTAAAAAAAAAAAAAGTATATGTGAAACATGATGCCTTTTTATAAATAAAAATGTTTCCCGCAGCCTGCGTGTGCTCCTCGCATTTCATTAGGACCAAAGGCGTCCTTCTTCCGTGAGGCTGCCTATTACACAGCGAAGCCTTCTCTAGGTGGGGGAGCTCCTGGACTGTGCTGGGTCCCAGCGAAGCAAATAATCCAACTCCCCCTCCCTGCTGTCAGGCTCTGAAGAGAACCTATAGAGACACTCCCTCCTCCCTGTGGCAGCCAACTGCCACAGACGACCCAAGTGACCACCAGCCACGTGGGCGCTTCTCCTTGAACGTCCGCGGGAGTGACCGAGTGACCGTGGGGCCTGCCGAGACTGGGAACTATGACGTGGCGGAGAACCTCCAGAGCAAGCGGGGGTTTAGACCCTCCCCGGATGGGCAGATTCCTCATCCAAGAGCCCGGGGAACAGGGGGAGGCTCTGCACTGGAGCCCAGCTCTGCCTTCGGCCTGCACCAAGGCTGAGACCCACAGGTGCAGACCAACACCAGCCCCTCTCTAAACGGAGGGGAGGAAAGCAAAGGAAACAAGCCCCGGAGAAAACCAAAAGAATGCAGGGCGGCCTCGCGTGGCTCAGCCCAGGGGTCCTGGAGGGCAGGGGGCAGGCAGGGTGCTGGCCAGGTGTGCACAGGAGGCTGGCTCAGGCCGGCACAGCCCCCAAGAGCAAACACAGCGCACAAAGGGCCTGCTCCACCTGCTCCCAAGGGCACCACTCGCCTGCAGGCCAACTTCCGGGGCACCCACAGCCCTGGAGGCTCCCTGGGCTCCCTCCATTAGAAGCACATTCCTTGCCCAGGGGCCTCCATGGAAGCAGCCCCCAGCAGCCACTGTCATTCAGCCTTCAGACAAAGCAGCACTGTTTCCTGCCTCCGCAGGGTGAAAGGCAAACAGGCCAAAGACCCCTCGGGCTTTGCCTTCTCTCCGACTGTCTCCCTGGACGCGAGAACGATCTCATCCTGACAGACCCTCATGAACCTCACTCGACCCGAACCTTGGACTGTCGAACAGCCCAGCCAGACACGGGAAAGCCCGGGGGCCGTGCTCACTCCGGCTCCTGCGGCACAGGACTGGCCGGTGAGCACCAGCTCGTGGGGCACGGAACCCCAGGCGCTTCTGCGAGCCCTGCCAACTTCCACACTTACTCACATCCCCGCAGGCTGGCCACTGTGCGCTCCAGGTCCCCGTAAAAACGCACCGAGCTGTTCAGTGAAATGTCCCGTAAACCAGATCCAGGAAAAAGCTGTGCTTTATTTCATCCATTAAGTATTAGTCACGATGACCTCTTTTACAGTGAGGGCAAGCTGTTATTTCTAATGGTGACAATCGCAATAAAATACGTTCTCAAGCTCTCAATTATGCAGAGGCTAATCATCCCGGGGTGGGGCGGGGTGGGGGGCGGATTACCACAGCCCAGGCCTTCTCCCAGTAGAGAGCTGGGGGCTGGGGGCTGGAGCTCCAGCTAGCTGCGACAGGTCTTAGAGCAGGCTGCTGTGTGGGGGAAGCCGGGCTGTGACGCTGGGCCAGGAAGATGCTCTTCCGTCCCGCAGCCAGGGCTCTTGGGGAAGGGCCAGGGGCCTGACCTCCCCAGCGCCGACTTGGAGCTGAGGAAGTCACTGCTCAAACTTTCCTCTCGTGCATCTCCTGGCCAGCCTGGCCTCCCAAAGAGGGAGTTCAGTATCCGCCAGAGCAGCTGTGGCAGGCACAGGAGGGCAAAGTGGTTCCTGCGCTCATGTTCTTGGGAGTGGCCAAGACATATACACCTGCCCCCAGCCCTCACCTGCTCATCACTGGGCACAGCACCTGGTCAGGCAAGAAATGAGACCTGGCCTCCTTTTCCCAGTCTGCATCCTGCCCCAGGCACTCCTCCTCGCAGGTCCTGAGCTAACTCCACCCCTACCCTTCTCAGCAACTCCAGAGCAGGGCAGCCCTGCCACGTGCCAGGCACCTGTTACCTGTGCTCTCTGCCCCCAGTGTGAGATCCAGAAACCCCCCCTTCCCTCCTCACATGCTGCCTCTGTGCCCCTGTGTGAACCTAACAATCCCAGGCAAACGAGTAAGAAGAGAGCACACTTCATTCTTGGCACATTCTCGCCCTGCCAGGAGGCTCCAGTTGGAAGGACTGCCCGCAATGGCGGTGTCTGGACAACGCTCACGCCAGGTCGTGCGGCCCTGGTGCTAGTTTTGTCCTCTCCAGGGCAGCAGTTCCGTCTGGCCTCTTGCATGGAGAAGGGACCCCCGGTCCTGGAATAACTCAGTGAAGAAGCTTCACCTCTCCTTTTGGAAGGCAGATCCCTGATGATCAAGCCTGTAGCTCTTGCTGGACCAAGGGGACTCAGCACGGGACTGTGGTCTCCACAATCAGGATGGGTCATCCCATATGACGTGGCAAGTGGAGCACAGCCCTTCTCTATGGGAACACCCTGGGCAGCTCAGAGCGAGGCGGGCTAACTAGGTAAAGTTTAGGCGACCTGGAACTGTGGTTTGCATGCAAAATGATGCCATCTCTTTAACTGTCAACTTGATGTGCCCACCCTCCCAGGATGTCCCTGTATCACCCAGGACCAGGGCACAAGCGAAGACCCCACCCCATCCAACTGGGATACCACCCCTCATAAGAGCAGGTGGAATAGGGAGAGAGCCCCCGTTCTGCATGGAACCTGCTGAGAAGTCCCACTCCTGTTTTTGCTCTTCCCGCCATTGACCTAAGTACCACCACTCCTGGTTTCTCACTCTCCACCATGGAACACTCCAGGACACATAGCTCTCGTGTGCACTCTTGCACCACGGAGCTCAGAAGATTTCCCAGTTACTGGCATTCTTTCTTGTTTGTCTTTTTCTTTTCTCTAGTTGACGGGAAATTCTTGGGCCCACTCCCATTGTGTGCCTCTCAGCGTGGGGCACGTTCATTCCCTCATTGCCAAATAAACTCTATTCCTTTTTGTGCATGATACCAGCCTCTGCTTAGCATTTCTCTCTGCAGAAGAATCTGGATTTAAAAATTAATTTATTCATCGCCCACACCAAATGGATCTCAGCAGACTTGACCCGGGCCACACGAGGCAACACAGTGAGGCAGCTGCTTGTCCTGGCCACGGGCACAAATAGAGCTTTCCTGGCAACGTGGTGAGGAGACCGCAGGGGGAAGGGATCAGAGCCATGACTGCCTCCTCCTTCCCCCTCTTTCTCCTCCCACAAGTGTTTGCTCAGGACCTACAATATGCCAAGCACAGAGGTTTTCAACTACTGCAGCCAGCAGGCAGATCCAGCTACCTCTCCCTACAGCCATTCCCCAACCAAGCTGGATTATTGAGGGTCAAACCATGGGCATCGCATCATTTTCTTTTTCTTATATAAGAAGAAAAGGCTTCTTTTTTAAAAATTTTGCAGCCTAACCATGGTGTTATCAATAACTTCACATACATTATCATAGTAAAGACCTTCTGCTGGTGCCCCCGTTTCCCCCAGGGGATTTTTTGGACAGGCAGAATGGACAGTGAGAGAGAGAGACAGAGAGAAAGGTCTTCCTTTACCGTTGGTTCACCCTCTAATGGCCACCGTGGCCGGCGCACCGCGCTGATCCAAAGCCAGGAGCCAGGTGCTTCTCCTGGTCTCCCATGCGGGCTCAGGGCCCAAGGACCTGGGCCATCCTCCACTGCCTTCCCGGGCCACAGCAGAGAGCTGGACTGGAAGAGGAGCAACTGGGACAGAATCCGGCGCCTCAACCAGGACTAGAACCCGGGGTACTGGCGCCTCAGGTGGAGGATTAGCCAAGTAAGCTGCGGAGTAGGCCTCCCCCAGAGGATTCATCTCTATTTTAGAAGAGTGTACAGAACCTGCAGCAGCAAGACGGTGATCTGGGAGGCTGGATGGGGAGGTGCGAGACCCTGGAAGAGGTCAGTGTAGGGCCCACGGCTTGAGTGAAGCCCACGTCAAGCAGCACAGCATGGGAGAGGAGAACTGGGGCTGGGCTGACTCGCTGGGGCTCACACACAGCTGCTGGACCTTGTCCAGGTAACAGAAACAGGAGCACCAGGGAACAAAGACTTGAGTAGGGGCCAGCCTGACAGTGGTCCCAGGGCCACCGCTTACCCCTCGTGGCAAGCAAGAGCCTCCTGAAGGCCACAGCACCCAAGTAGTAGCTCGAGGGCCTACTGGGGGTACAGACCCCACAAAGCAGTGGCATAGCTTGTCAGGTGCTTTTAGCCTGGAGATCACATGTGCAGCCTGTGGGCTTCGCTTGTTAGCAGCAGGTATGTACCCACTCCAGCTGGCTGCTTCCAACTTTTTGTTTTTTAAGATTGATTTATTTATTTGAAATGCAGAGTTACACAGAGGCGGCGGGGGGGGGGGGGGTCTTCCATCTGCTGGCTCACTCCTCTTATAGCTACAATGGCTGGAGCTGGGCCAATCCAAAGCTAGGAGCTTCCTCCAGGTCTCCCACACGGGTGCAGGGACCCAAGCACTTGGGGTACCTTCCACTATTTTTCCAAGACACAGCAGAGAGCTGCATAGGAGGTGGAGCATCTGGGACTCGAACCGGCTTCCACATGGGATGCCGGCACTGCGGGCGGCGGCCTTACTACACCACAGTGCCAGCCCCTGCTTCTAGCTCTTCCCAAACTCGCTGTGCCTGGGTACAAGGGACCAGGAGGCCGGGGGAAGAGAGCACTGCTTTAGGGGCGAGAGATGACAAACTGGTTTGTACTTCTGACAAGCCATCAGCACAGGAAGCTGGAGAGGCAGCAGGATCTTCGGAGAGCCAAGCAAGCTGACCACGCATCACTACCCTCTGGGCAGGAGAGGTGTGAAAACGCACACGTTTCCAAACCCATCAACGGCACCTACACACAGAAAGACACTCCCCCACCAGAGCCTTCCCTAAGGCCTCCAGCTTCACCAGGGCTCTCAAAATATTTACTCGGCTCAGCTCCCTGTCACTGCACAAGAGCTGCGAGGTGAGTGGTGAGGTCTCGTCTCTCGGGGCCTCCATGCCGCCTGTTGCCAGTAAACAGCAGAAGTCACCCCAAACCTACTCCTGTAGGCCCTTTGGGAGGCAACTCGCGGCAAGTGCTGGTGAGATGCAGGGAGAAACAGGGTGGGCCGAGGGAGAAAGCATGGGGGCCCATGCAGCCGGACAGGCAACTCCTGACTCTGCCACCTACCCACCGTGCCATCTCAGGATCTCTGCCCTTCTTCCCACAGAGCCTGCCCCAGGGAGCCCCTCAGACATCCCACACGCTGCACAGGACCTCACAGCAGAATGGCTGGCTTCTACCGGTGGGACCAAAAAACACTCCGCCCGGAGAATTCCTAAACACTCTTACTGTTACACTAGGAAACGCATGCTCCATTTGAGATTGCAACGGACTACAAAAACTATAGCTAGGAGCATCAAAAGTCACCAGGTGATACAGTTCTAGAAACTGAGAGGCTGAGGCTCTTTTGTGCAAAGGACAACGAAAACTTGAGCTGTCTTCACTTCAGAACCAAACCCCAGAAAATCTGACAAGCCACCAAGTGGCCAAGACCTCAGCTCCAGGGTAGCAAGGCAGCCAAGCAACTCTGCAGGTGCCTCCAACTTCCCCCAAACTCGGCCCACCCTACACCCGAAGTGCATGGGGCATCCCTGAGGTGCCGTGCCATAGGCCTGTGCATGGCTGCATGTGTAAGGACGTACGTGCGTGCGTGCACCACCCTCACACACGGGCGCCCTCGCCATACTCACAGCTTGCTGAGGTGGTCCAGCCCCATGAAGGCGCCGCTGGTGTCCTCGATTGTGCCCGCGATCTCATTGTGGTCCAGATCCCTGGGGAGAAGACAATGCAGGTTTTTCGGACCGTGCTGCCCCTAGGAAGCTAAATGCAGCCATGTGCACCCCGAGGCTCTGGCGCCAGGCTTGGGTTGGAGGAACGCGGCCCTGGCAAGGCAGCCCGGCTCTGCACCCCTCACGGCGCGGCCTGGCTTCGCAGCCTCCCAGCCAAGGCAGCCCACGCCTCAAACACAAAGCCTGCCCGGCCCAGCCCTGCCTTGCCTATGGCTTCCCAGCTGGCGAGGTCTGGCTCCCGGGAAGGGGGGCAGGGCAGACAGCCCATGGAAAAGCCCATGTGTGTTCCGCCCCTGGAGTGGACAGCTGGGCCCTGGCACAGACAACCAGCCCAAGAGGTTCCTTAAGGTTCCCTCTGCTCACACATCAACTAGAGCCCCAGTTTTCTGGACTTCACCAACAAACTGTGGAAGGCTCACAAAGGAAAGGGACCGTGAAGAGGCCCCGGGACCCCGCCCGGGCCCTCGCTCAGGCCCCTCCTGTGCTGGCCAGCAGGTCTGGAGCCCGGGGCCCAACTCACGAGGCCCACACAGCACTGACTCCGAGCCAGGGAGGACATCTGGGTGCTGAGTCAGACTTGGGACCCACTCGCCAGGATCGGAGAGATTAGGCCAACTCCTCGGCCCAGGCTCCTTCGACAGTGCAAATCCCAAGGCCGATGAGTCAGCCTCCGAGGGCAGGTCACAGCGCCCAGGCGAGACACATCGCACCTGGCGAGCAAGCCTCCCTCCTGCGCACGGTCCGCCCTCCCCAACTTTCCACAGGGCCCTTGTTTCCTCAACTCTCCTCTCCCGAGCCCTTGCAGGCCCAGGCCGGGAGCAGGAAGGGATGCTGCTCTTGGCTGCAGAGAGCCCCTTCAGGAGTCAACGCTGCCAGCAGGGAGGGAGCGCTGCTCAGTCAAACGCTTGCTGTGACCTTTATTTTACAGCAGGAAGCTCAAAGCACTGAGTGTTGGCTGCTGGAAGGGACGTCTTTCAATGGGTTCCTCCCTATTATCTTCATGCTGGGGGAAAAAAAAAAAAAAACAAGGAACCTGGGGCTGGGGCTTTGTGTCCCTGTCTCTGCTGCTAGCCCCGGCTGCCAAGGTTTTTCTCTTTCTGGCCAGCTCAGTCTGAATGTTCCCGGCCTTGTTATTCAGGCCTCACAGGCTGACCTCGGCGTCAATAGCTTGGCTTCCCGGCTCTTTCACACTCCCCAGCAATGGCTCGACATGAAAGCTGGCTCTGCCAGGTGCAGGTGCAAAGGCCTTCCTCCTCCTCACACTGGGGCAGGCCCATCTCTGCAGCAGAGGGTGCCCGGGAGGGAGGCCCCTGAGGCCACGACCACTGAATGCTGAAAACCACACGCCCCTCTTTGAGGGGGCTTTGTGCTCAGACGTACTCGGGACTTCTGTGAAACCAACAATTAGGAAGTCTCAGGAAAGCCTTCCACAGCAACTTCTAGCTACCCCACTGAGAACACAGAGGGAAATGGCGCTGTCGCTTCCTCTCCAGGAACCCATTCCCAAGTGACGTGCAAGCAAAGACATGGGATTCCTTGAGACCTCCTGGATGCAGGGGGTGCTGAAGAAATCCTAACGCTGGGATCAAAAAATGAACCCCAGTATTCCCTTGGCTTAGAAAAAAACATTCCAAACTTAACAATGGAAGTCCTAACTGGAAGGCTCTAGCCCCATGGCTGCTGTGTTGGAGGTGGCTACAGGAGCTCACCATGGGGAAGCTCCTCCCCAAAACCAGAGTGCCAGCAGCCTGCCTGCACCACGCGGGGATGACGGCCTCGCAACCGCAGCGGTTGGCAGTTGTCAGCCTCTGTGAGCACCACTCCAGGGAAGGAGGGAGGGTTTGCTGCTCGACCCGTTCCTTTTCAGGGGATTCTATCTGTGCGGCTTGGCACATGGAACCAGTCAGCAGTGGATTCAGCCCTGACTTGAAGCCAGTGACGATGGGCTTTGCTCTGCTGTGCTCTCTCACTCGGGGGCCCCTCCGTTCCGTCAACCCCAGAGCGAGAGACGTACAAGACGCGCAGGTTCTTGAGTCCCTTGAAGGCGCCCTCGGCGATGTGGCTGATGGCATTGTGGCTGAGGCGCAGGACGCTCAAGCTGCTCAGCTCGGCCAGGCTCTCCTCGTCCAGCCGCGTGAGGTTGTTGAAGGACAGAATCCTGAGCAACGGCAGGGCGGAGCGGGGTCACCGTGAGGTCACACAGGGCTGCCCCCCCCCCCCCGCCCTGAACATACAACACCTGGCCAGGTCTCAGAGAGAAGGACACACAGATGCACACGTGTGCACACACACACACACAGGAATCCAGAGGGTTCAAGTGGCCATGCAGCCAGACCCCCATCAGAGCCCAACATCCACTGAGCCTGACTCCTGGAGTAGTCACACAGACCTGGGTATACCTTGAGCTGTGAGGACCACACAAGACCATGCAGCACGAGAACACTCAATGCTCCAACCCTTCACACTGGTGTCCACGCTGCTCTTGATTCGAATCATGGAAGAAACACCTCTCCAGGCAGAGGCCAGTGACTCTAGGCAGGACCCCCTCAGGTTCTGAAGGTAAGCAAGGGAGCCCCCGACAGACTCCCTCTGTCGGCCAGCAGAGGGCGCCACTAGCTAGCCCCTGCCTTTGGACAGCCCTAGGAGAGCCTCACAGCTTAGCCAGGTCACAGGAGCAGCACTGGGGGCTCCCGCCAGCCTTCCTTGCCTTCACCCCTGGGTCTCTAAGCACACAGGAAACACGCCCTATAATCTTATACTTGATGCACGTCAGCGTCAAGCCCTCCTCCCAGTGCTCCTGCACTCTGACACAGCCCTGAGAGGTTGCTTGGACTGGTGAAGTACGGGAAATCTAGACTGGGACAGGAAGAAGGAAAGCGAGTTCAGAGAAGATTAATGAGTTTTTAAAGGTGGCAGGAAGCAACTTTCTTTGCCTCCTAGAGAAGTAAGTCACGGTGTCTGTCAATCACAAAGACCTGGCAGGAAACCCAAATCATATCCCCACCTGCAATTAAAGAATTAAGCTTCAAAGGACGGCAGGAAACACACACTAAACGGCAAATCCCAAATCTGCATCTGAGGTTACGTGGATATGGGACAAGATGCTAGGACTGGCCAAGGCACACGTCCATGACACTTCCTGCCCCTTCTAGAAGGCACCAAAGGGGATCAGAGGGGAATAGGGAACCCAAAGGCCCACCCCAAAGGGAGTACGCCTCTCCCCACGGCTCGCACCAGGGGCTCACACACCCTCTGGCGTGTCACACAGCACTGCTCCTGCCCTAGCTGTTAGCCTGGCTCAGGCTTGGGGCACTTGAAAGGCCTCTCGCTTCCCCACACCTTGCAGCCCCAGCCAACAGAAAACCAGCATTCTCTAAAGGTTCCTGGTGGGGTCACAGCCCGAGCAAAGAGCTTGTCGGGAGCCACCCAGTAACATGAAATGCACCGGGCAGGGCCTAGGCTTCAGACCTAGTGTCAGGAAGCTAAATCCAAAGTTAACACACAGGAACGCACGCACGCACGCATGCACACACACACACACATCCAAGGAAAGTGAACACAAGCAAAGAGGCAGGACACCTGCTTTTTGCATTAGATAATAATGGATTCATTGAAAGATGAAGTATGAACTCCAGGTCAGTGTAGACTGTGTGTGTGTGTGTGTGTGTGTGTGTGTGTGTGTGAGGGAGAGGGAGAGGGACATAAAGAAGAAGAAAACAACACCAGCTGCGACAATCAGCATGAAGCTGAAACACCCCGTTGAGTGTGCCCGTTGAGGCCGAGAGAGAGAGAGATGGGGCAGAGGCTTGGCACTCAACAGTTGTTCCCGGCAGTGGGTGATCTTTCCCCACAGCCAAGCCTAGAAAATGTTGGAAAGAGAGGAGTAACCCCACCCCCATGATACCGAAAAATAAGCGACTGGGTTAAATTACAATATATTCAACTACATCCAGTGTGGACCTGCCTTCTTCCTCCAAAACCCCATCTTCTAGCCAAGGGATAGAAACAGAGGACATCTGTATGTTCACCGAGGCCTGACACTACTGCTTTCGTGGTCGGTAACCACACTGCAGTGTGAAGGGATGGCCACAGCCTCACCCCCGGCTTTCCGCTGATCTCAGGACACAGGGCTTAACAGTTCCCCAGCCCAACCCGGGAGCGCCATCTGGGAAGCTCCGAAAGGAATGAAGGGACTGGTCAGCTCTGGGTGAAATATAAGCACACAGTGCTGGCGACCAGGTTCTTGGAATGCAACACAGGGAAAGAAAAGGAGCCAAGTGCCTTGGCACCTGGTCTAAGGGAAGAAAGGCGGAAACTGGAAGGGCATGTACATTGTTCCACGGTCCCTGTGTCGCCATCACTTGGTTTCACTGTCCTACATGACACTGATTTCTGTATTTAAGGCCAAATAGCCCCTTCCACTGAAGTGTGTGCTTCTTGGTGTTGCCAGTGACATGCAGTCACACTCAGAACACCTGCACTTAAGAACACCGCTTGAAACTGCCTTCCCCAAGGAACTTTCCAGAAACCCTACAAAGCTACTCCTGCAGCCTCTGCTCCGCTGAGGGCAGACAGAAGCAGAGTGCTAACTCCTCCTGAGACACGGTGCTGCGGAACAGGCCAGGCTAGAGCGTTTTGGGCTCTGCAGAATCCACCTACAGGCCCTGTCTCTAATCACTGTCACGGGCCGAGACTGGAGACACTCACAGCTCATGCAGCTTCTGGCAGAAGCTCCAGCCATCCCGGTGAATGCGAGAGATGGAGTTGTTGCTGAGGTGGAGCTGGTGCAGGGCGGTGAGGCCGTAGAGCGAGCCGCTGTTCACTTCCACCAGGCTGTTGTACTCCAGGTGCCTGCAACAACAGCCACATATGTACAGGATGAAGAGGAGCGCTCATTCAGTCATTCACTGCACAGATGGCCAGCTACTCTGTACTGGACGATATGGTGTAACAATGCATAAGCAAATTGCAAAGTCCACTGTGTGTGTGTGTGTGTGTATGTGTGTTCATGCACAGGAGCTTCGAGAAGACAGGTAAACCAAAAGAGATGCTGGCCAACGCCAAGATACATGCAGTTCCGCAGGCAAGGGGAAGCTTCTTAGAAGTGACTTTTTTTTTTTAATCTGTAAAAGTGAACCAGACAGGAGTTTCAAACAACCACAAAGCCCATGAAAAGAGAAGAAAAGAGTAGACGAGGAGGTAGCTCACGATGCCATCCCGTTCTTACAGATGACGAAACCACAGCTGGGAAATGCTAGGCGGCTCACCTCAGACTCCACAGCTCAGCAAGTCACGAGGGACCAGAACTGACGGAGATCCAGGTGTGGCTGACAGAGCCAGGACTCTGCCCTATTATGACCGGAGACCTGGCTCTAGCTCTGGGGCCAGCTACCTGGGTCTCAATATTAATTTGGCCACTTAAATGGCTGAATGGACCTGAATATCTGTGAGTTGGTGACATCCACAAGTATGGACTTCACAGGCACATTATGGGAACAAACCATAGGACACACGTGAGAATATTAGCATAGTGCTAAGACTTGGCTCTCAAGTTTATTAGGTCAGTAAAAACAGTCTCCAACTAAGGATGACTTAAATGACGCCATTTCAACCTTTTGATGATGCAAAAGAGATAAACATTCAATAGAAACTGTAACCTTCATGTTGAACTTGGAGCTTTCACCTGGCTCGTAATATATAGTAAGATCCTGTATCTCCTGGAGCTGGGCAGCAGCAGAGAACACACTCCCAGTCAGACCCTGGCCATAAAGGGGAAATGACGCTCCACACCACCCCGCGCTGCTGAGCCGGAATAGCCAGCAGGTGACACGGACTGAATGCATGGTTTGTTTTTTAAATTTTATTTATTTGAAGGGCAGAGGGAAAAGGAAACAAAGAGAGATCTCCCAAACACTACTAGTTCACTCCCCAAATACTTTTAACATCTACGGTTGGGCCAAGTTCAAGTCAAGAGTGTGGAACTCCATCTGGGGCTCTCATGTGAGTGGCAGGGACACAATTACCTGAGCCATTACCTACTGCCTCCCATGGTAGACATTAGCAGGAATGCTGGAATGAGAAGCAGAGCCAGGACTGGAACCCAGGTACTTAGATATATGGTGTGGGCATCTCAAGGAGCTTTCTAACAGCTTAGCCAAACGCACACCCCAGAATGCATTTCTGATTTACAGGATTTTGAGCTTCACGATGGGTGTGTCAGAATACAACCCCATTGTAAGTCCGGGGGCATCTGTGTGCTGTGGCCCTGCTCACTGACACAGCACACCTTAGCCAAGCAGATTTCTGTCCCCAAAGAGGGACTAATTGATATTTCACTCTGTGTTTAGTATTACAAGGATTCTAAGCAATCAGATCTTGCTTTCTTCCACCTTATTTTCTGCCACTGCTTAGAAAGACAGTATTCATTTATAAAATGACCTCTAGGGCAGCTCATCACCCCTAATTTGTATGCATTTGTTCAACACAAAACCTCAATCACGGTGCCAACTCTTTCTTCTGAGAATTTACTTCTAATTTTTTTTTTTTTTTTGACAGGCAGAATGGACAGTGAGAGAGAGAGAGACAGAGAGAAAGGTCTTCCTTTTGCCATTGGTTCACCCTCCAATGGCCGCCGCGGTTGGCGCGCTGCGGCCGGTGCACCGCGCTGATCCGATGGCAGGAGCCAGGGGCTTATCCTGGTCTCCCTTGGGGTGCAGGGCCCAAGCACTTGGGCCATCCTCCACTGCACTCCCTGGCCACAGCAGAGAGCTGGCCTGGAAGAGGGGCAACCGGGACAGAATCCAGTGCCCCGACCGGGACTAGAACCCGGTGTGCCGGCGCCGCAAGGCGGAGGATTAGCCTGTTGAGCCGCGGCGCCGGCCTACTTCTAATTTTTAATTTAAATTTAATTTTTAAGGATTTATTTGAAAGTCAGAGTTTGAGAGAGAAAAGGACAGGCAGAGAGAAAGAGATCTTCCATCCACAGGTTCAGTTCCCAGATGGTCACAATGGCCAGTGACAGGCCAGGCCAAAGCCAGGAGCAAGGAGCCTCCTCCTGGTCTTCCAGGAGGGTAGCTGGAGCCCAAGCACTTGGACCATCCTCATCTGCTTTTCTCAGGTCACCAGCAGGGAGCTGGATTGGAAGTGGAGCAGCTAGGACTCGAACTGGCACCCACATGGGATGCTAGCATCGCCACACAGCAGCTTTATCCATTGTGGCACAACACTGGCCCTGTGAGAATTCTTTTCAAATCTGAGCCCACCCAGCCTGGATTCACAGTGCAAAATGACAGCTCTAGGGACATCAAGTAAAAGCATTTTGAATACGTGAAAGCGCAGGTCCAGCCACTTCAAGGCGGAGCAGGAAGAGAGTGAGGCCCAGCAGCGGGCAAATGTCCCTGCCCTATGGGGGGGGGGGGGGGGGAGCAGGTGGGCAGACACAACGGCAAGGTGCCCAGGACTAGGCCTCCTCTAGCTTTGATCTCATTTACAAAGACAACCTGTAAAGGAAGTAAAAGTCGTGATACAACTGTCCTACTGAGGGATGTATGGGCTGTCATGAACCAGTTAAACCACTGACCCTAAAGCAGAAAATCTCAGAAGGGCAAGTAAAGACAGTGACATGTGCGTTAACTTAGAACTGGCCACTAGCAACACTGAAAACAGAAAGAGCAAGAAGAAAAACCTTAGGAGGTGGACTGCTTCTTGGAAACACTGAGGTTCGGGGGCAGAGGCAGTGAGGTGGTCAGTGACCACTCTTCCCACCGCTATCTGATTTTGTTTACCTGTGAGGGTACGCAGCTCCTAAGTGTTTTAAAATAGAAGGTCAGTAATCTCGCCTGTGCTTTTGTTTCCCATTAAGCAGGCAGGCAAGCAGGCAGGCCCATTCCGCTGCGTACACATCTGGCTGCTGAAGGCCCCCCCGCCATGAGCTGCACATCTGCACCGGGTGACTTGGCCAGCTCTCAAGATGGAAATCCATCTCCAAGGACGAGCCATGGCACTTCTGGCCACCTGCACGTCACGAATGTGAAGCCCACGATGTCAAGAGAAGGCCTTTCCTGTGGATGCAGGCGTGGAAAAGTACACTCTGCAGCTCCATGTGCACCAAGGGAGAGAGTGCAGAGGGTGGGCTCAGAGAAACGGCTCCCCCGTCCATCTCTCCCAACCGACCCCACCTAATCCACTGAACTCACCCCAAGAAGTCTTCCTCATCTGCTAGCCAAAAAACCCCTCAGATTTGGCTTGGTCCCCAAAGACGTGAGCTAGAACCAGCTGAGGTCCCAGCAGGCAGGAGGCTGGGCCCAGCTGAAGCCCTAGGGATCCACAAAGGCAGCAGATTCGGTCTGGAGCTCTGCCCTGTGCCTAGCATACAAGCACGTGTGCACACTCCTATACAGAGCAGGCCTGTGTCCCTGGCTCCACAGCCAGGCCAGAGCTCCAGCCCACACTTACAGCACGTGCATCTTGGACAGCCCCCAGAACGCCCCATCCGTCAGCTTGCTGATATTGTTTCGCTGAAGTTTCAGCACCTCCAGGCTGTCGAGCCCTTGGAAGGTGAGGCCCTCGATTAGCCGAATCCGGTTCCGATTGAGGTCCCTAGAGAGAGAAAGCCAACAAGGTCATGGCATCCCACAGGCATACGCCCCTCCGACGATCATTCCTAGGTGGGTGCTGCTGGCCTTCTGAGCCAGTGAAGGAGTCCCTGGGAATCCAGGACACGCACGAGTCCAGCGGGTCTTTGCCCACTACGCAGGTACCGAGGCTGCCATCTAACGCCACTGAGGAAGGAGGATTTCAGGGAGCAGCCAGCGTACATGCACTTGTACTCCCATCTCCCCCTCCACGCTTGGCTCTGCAGCAAGCATGTGGGTGAGCCTCAGGAGGTGGACGTCCTAGTGACAGAAACCCCCAGCAGATGCCTCAACCCAGGAAAAACACAACCACTGGGCAACAGTGCTTTCCACTAAAAACCACACGGAAACCTCTAAGGTACATGACAAGCCAACCCAGGAAGCCTGCCCACAGGCGGTGGCATCCTACAGCTGGAGTCCACGCTGCACGCTCGCTAGGAAGTGGCCAGGAGACCAAGCGCACGTACACTCGGCGGATCCGTCTCGGCAATCCGAGGCAGCCTCCAGCACCAGGCCCGGCTCCTAATTTGCTTTTATTAGGTGTTGCCACAGGGCCATTAGTGATAGTTTACGCAGAACCTCACCAAGGGAGAGTGAGGAAGGGGTCGCATTTAGTAGGAGGTCCTCTGGGGAAAAGCGGCCCCCATAAAGTTCAGCTAACCTTAATTAAACTGCAGGTCTCTGTACTCACAGTTGTGTCAGCCTGGGTAACTTGAATGCTTTCACAGGAAGCTGTGTGATCCTGTTTTTGCTCAGGCGAAGAGTCAGCAGTGACCGTGACAGACCATCAAATGCTCCTGACTCCAGGGTGCCGATGCGGTTGCTCGCCAGGTTGCTGGAACGATTCAGAGGAGAAAATGTAGTGGTCGGGAGGAGGCCTTCCTGTTCCACTGGACCCCCGACCTGGCCCAGAGGGAGAGGTTCCCACGGAGACCTCTGTCCTCGGGAGGCTTCCAGGTGGGGACCCAGAGAAAGGCAGGCCTCACAGCAAGTCTCCTTTAAGATCGGACCGTACTTTCCTCTGGCTCGCCCAGGAGCACGGGAGAGTCAAGGACGTCCACCTCCAACCCTCCTCACACGCCAGCCCTGCCGCCTGGTGGCCGCCCCAGGAGCCATCTGCAGGGTTCCTTCCACCACCCAAGGCTGATGGGAAAAGTCGGGGCAAGCAGAAAGGCCACGAGAAGCAAGGACAGAGTCAACTAAAGCATCTGGAGAAACAGCATGTAGTCTTGCAGCGCATCTGCTTTGTGTGATGTATACAGGAAGTACGTTTAAGCCAATTCATTCAAATAATCCTAGCGTGCCTCACAGAAACACCCTAGGTAAAGGGACCTGGGCAGAGTCCCTCAGAAAGCCAGCAACGCTCCTGAGTTAGGCACACGCCCCTGGCACCTCCTCTGACGAGCCAGGACGGTAGATCCTGCTTCTCAAGACCCACTCCAGCCTCCAGCTCAGGCCGCTGCACCTCAAAGCAGGCGGACTACATCAAGCAAGGAGACAGAAAGAGGAGAAACAATACGGCGGCCATCCCGGGAGCAGCCGTTGCCAGCATCGCTCCTTTGGCCTTCCCCGGACAGATAAGGTTTTCGGACTGAGTGAAAGGGACAAAGAGCAGAGGGAGTTTTCTTGCAGAGAGGGGGGAGGGAAGAAGGCCCCTCTGCCTGTCTCACAGCAGCCACCCAGGACAGGGCGCGCGAGGAGCTGCACGGTTTGTTCTTCACACTCCAGATTAGCGAGGGACAGCCTGTGCGATGGAGCCGCACCGGCCAGTGGCTGCCAAAATAGAAAGTCCCTCGTGCTCTCGTGCAGGGAGAAAAGGTCACTGCGGTTCAGTTCAGCAGCTGACAGCTTCTTTGTCCCGAGCAGGGGAGCGTCAGGCCGCAGCTGCACACCTTCTGAAAGCCCCCACTGGGGTTCCACAAAGGCCAAGGCCCCCTGTTCCCCATCCTGGCGCCTTGGTGCAGCCTGAGGAAGCCATCACTCCTCTCCCTCCGTTGGGGAGACTTGGGAAGCTTGTGTGTGAAGCCTCCTCCTCCCTGCAAAGGTGGGCTGCAGTGACCCCTAACCCAACTGTCTCCGTCTTCAGGAGCAAGGGCAACACGGGCACGCAGACGCTCGTGTGACGGGGAAACGCCTCTGCGGCCTGAGTTTTCAGTCTCCTCCCCAAAGCAACCTTTTCCCACCAACAAGTACTAGAATGAATAGATTTTAGCTGCTGCCTTCTGTGTATTTGCAGTTCCGTGGGGGACAAGGTGTTCAGAAGGGGTAAAGACAAACAGGGAAATCTCAGAGGTCCCGAGAACCCACAAACATTCTAACTGCCCTCCCCAAGTAAGCCCGCTGAGTTGTTTTCACGGTGCATGCCACCAGAAAGATGGGCCCTAGGTCTCCCTCCCATGTCACCCCAGAAAACCTTCTCTTGAAGCTTTTCTGGGAGGCCACCCTGGGAACAGGGCAGAGAACAGGGCCCGTGGTCCAGACAGGCCTGCATTTGAGTTCTCCAAGCTCTTCTCTGACCACTGAGCCCCCTGCCCAGGAGGACACCCCTCTCCCGACCTCAGCTTCAGAGCTGGAAACATCAGACCACCACCAGATTTGGAAACACTCTCTGAAGAGTTCAGCACAGGACAACAGAGCTGGGTGCCTGCTGCTTGCCCTGCCGTGCAAAGCCAGAAGCACGCACCATCCTCACCAACTCAGCCGAACCAAGGCTGAGAACAGACACCCCCCACCCCTTGCCCAGGCCTGGGCTCAGGGGGAAGCCACAGCCAGTGTGGAAGCAGAGCCCCAGAGTGGACAGCACCCAGAGGCACTTACAGCTCCTTGATGCGCAGGCCAGGCGGAAAGCTGGCGCTGCGGACTTCCGTGATATTGTTGGAACTCAGATCTAACACCTCCAAGGAAACGTATGCCTTCAGCTGACTCCCCTCCACGTTGCGAATCCTGTTGTGTTGCCTGGAACACACAAAGGGGATGACTCCAGCATTTCTTTTTGCAAAGCAAATGTTATGTGTCCCATCCCGCTGCCTTTGCACACTTTTTCCCTAGCTGCTTTACTCTTTCATAAAATTAGAAATGCAGTGACCTTCTTTTAAAGCGAAGATGCCCCACCTCTCATCCCCCTGGCTGGGTACTAGGCAGAACACTAGATCTTTCTGTCGGGGCCAAGTTTGTCTGTCAAGGTTCTACGCCTGAGCTGCTCTCGCCAAGGGCAGGAACACTGAGTGATAAATCGAAGACCACACAGATCAGAACAACACGACCAGAACCCACCGATCCGTTGACCAAGCAAGAAGTGCCTGGTGCCACCCAGCCAGCTCCAGGCCAACTCCTGTGTATAATCTTCAGAACCCAGGCCAAGCCCATAACTTGTAGGGCATCGGAGCTGAGTTTAATACAACTTATCACTTCATTACATGTCTCACATTTTACCGACACCTACTACATGCCAGGCAGAGAGATAGACACACAGAATTAAAAAAAAAAAATGACAATGACAAAACCCTGACAATCTCAAAGGGGACAAAAAGAGCTATCTGTTCCTGACTCCACCCTTCCCAGCTTTCTGCCTAGGTTTTCTCATCTACGAAATGGGGCCACAGCCCTTCGCTTCAGACAGGTGGCCCACACAACCTAGAGCAACTGGCAGACGCTCCAGTGGGTGTTCAGTGTGGACCACTTGCCAAGAAAGGCATTTTCCACCACGGCTTGTTTGCCCTTTCAATCCCCTGTCAAAGCCCACAGCCAGACCGCCCACTCGCCCATTGTGAACTAGCAGAAAGACGAAAGCTGCTCATCAAAGCAGGGAGGAAATGCCCTCTCGTGGGTTAGGCTCCACCTGCTAGATTGGAAACTCCCCAGCCCTAACTCCAGTGTCAGGCACTGAAGACCAAGCTGGGGGTGGGGTGGGGGTACCCCTGGGCCTCCAGGTTCCAGGCACTCTCTCGGGGCCAGTTCTGAGTACGCAGGGTTAGGTCTCGTGCCAATCAAAGCATTCCTGAACACAACACAAGCAAGCCAGGCGTCGCTTAGCAAGTGACATCCCCTTTAAACAAACACTTGACCGAATCAGTTCCAAGAGGCAGAGACAAGCACCTCTTTCCCAGAAGCTCTGGGACTTCTCATCCACCGCTTTGTTGTTTTACACAAGTCTCCCAGGCCCTGAACTCCGAAGTCCATTTACAAGGGCACAGCTCTGAGCACAGAGAAACTTCTTGGAATCAAAGGACTCTCTCCCTTCACACCCGCCCCAACCAGCTACTTCCCTCCAGTTCTTTATTAAGTTATTTAAGAAAGATGGTCCCTTCAGTTTTCTGAAGAAAGGGGACAGAAAAGAAAAGAGACCCTTTATTATGTAAAGCATGGAAGGAAAACGAAATAAAGGCCACAGAGCTGGGTCTTATCCGGGAACTCTGAATACAGTACCAGGGAGCCAGGACAAGAGGGAGACCTCTGCAAACAGAGGGGGCGGGGCGCAGCCCAAAGTTGCACAAAGAGGGCTGTGCAGAGGCGAGGCCTCGGGACAGCTGCGAGCCTGCGACACCACCCTCAGCCCTGCCTCTCTCCTCCCGTCGTTCGTCTTGCACTTTTTTTTCCTTCTTTTTTGTCAGTGGGTGTATTCATGGGATCAAACACATTCTGGGCCCCAGGTCTGGATAAGGGCCCCGTGAGGAAACCCAGTCTCATTCACACACTGGAAAACGTTCCTGGCTCAGCACAAGAGGCCGCCATGGAGATGGGAAACCCGGGTGCATGGGAGAGGGGCAGCAGGAGGACAAGGAGCAGGGGTGGGGTGGGGGTGCAGCGCTGCTGCAAACAGTGGGGCACATGTCTAAGGGAGGACGCTGAAGCAGGGGGAGCTGGTGGGGCAGTTGGGGCCAGGCCAGCAGGTGCTTCCCAGAGCAAGCTAAGCAACTGGGAACTGCTCACCAGGCAAAGTTACAGGTCCTAGCAACACAGAGACAAGAGGATAAGGGGAAGGGGTGGGCACAGGAGGTGGACATCACACCTGGGGGCCATCACACAGTGACCCTAAATTCCCCGACTCAGAAACAAAAGCTAAGTAGGTCATTAGCTAATTAGATTATTAGGCTACCGGCTACAACTTCGGTCCTTAGCCACTTCGGAGTCGAACCCTGACCCAGCAGTCAGAGAGACGCTATTAACAATGAGTCAGCCTGGCACTCAGAGTCTAAGAGACGTGTAAAAACATCTCCCTGACGAGGGGCTGACATCTAGCACAAGGGCAGTCCTCTGGATCCACGGGCTCCCCAGCTTCGGATCCGACCAGCTACAGCTATCTGGGGAAAATGCTGCATCTGTTTTTCTTCTTGTCAGTTCTCCCTAAACAACACAGTGTAACAACTCTTTACACAGCGGGTACTCTAAGTGATCCAGAGACGACACACAGTGTACCGGAGGACATGGATAGGTTTGAAGCAGACACTCTGCCATTTTAAGTAAGGGATGGAGCATCTGCAGAGTTTGGCATCCACACGTGTGAGAGTGTATGAAGGGACCTTAGAAAGCTCATGGAAAAAACAATTAAAGAGCTTTGTTTTGATGCAAAAAATAAAATGAAACCTATGCAAAGATTTTTCACACTATGCCCTTTTCATCCACTTTTTGAAGGCCCCTACTATAAAAAACCCTCACGGGGTAGATATTTTGGCAAAGCAGGTTAAGCCATGGTTTGCAATGCCAGCATCCCATATGAGCATGCTCCACTTCCAGGACAGCTCCTTGTTAGTGCACCTGGGACAGCAGAGGAAGATAGTTCATGCACTTGGGCCCTTGCCATCCACCTGGGAGACTGGGACAGAGTTCCAGGATCCTGGTTTCCGTCTGGACCACTGCCAGCCACCAAAGTCATTTAGGGAGTGAACAAGTAGACAGAAGATCTCTCTCACTTTCTAACTCTGCCTTTCAAATAAATAAAATAAATCTGGAGAACAAAAAAAGAACCCTTACAGTTCAACAACAGAAAATAAACAACTCAATTAAAACACAGGTAAACGGGGGCCAGTGCTGTGGCATAGTGGGCAAAACTGCTGCCTGCAATGCCTGTTTCCCATATGGGCGCTGGTTCGAGTCCCGGCTGCTCTACTTCCAATCTAGCTCTCTGCTATGGCCTGGGAAAGCAGTACAAGGTGGCCCAAGTCCTTGGGCCCCTGCACCCCTGTGGGAGACCTGCAAGAAGCTCCTGGCTCCTGGCTTCAGATGGGCGCAGCTCCGACCCATTGCGGACAATTCAAGAGTGAACCAGTGAATAGAAGACCTATCTCTCTCTCTGCCTCTCCTTCTCTCTCTGTGTAACTCTGCCTTTCAAATAAATAAATATTAAGTCTTGCCCATGTCCTCCAAGGCCCTGGGGATCTAGCACATACCCACTCTTATTCCCACTTCTCCACTTGGACACCCAGCCCCACACTGGCCCTCAGACACGTCAGCACTTAAGGTCACCTCTGTGCTTGCTGTTCCCAGTGCTTTGGAGGCAGGCTCCCCGACCCCCCCAGGGATTCATTCGTCTCGTGCCCTCAATTAGGCCCCCCTGGCCACCCTTTCTGAAACCACCACCCATTCATGTATAGGCACGTGTACACACACACACACACATACACACACATACACACACACACAAACCTTTCACCTCCTTGCCTGCTTTATTTCCCTTAACAGCCCTATCACCTAATAAACTCAGTATTTGCTTGTTTCTGGTTTAACATCGCTCCCACTGGGATGTGGTTCCACAAAGACACAGATGTTGTTCTGCTTTATTCTCTACTACGTTGCTGGCCACTGGGCACAACGTAAGGCACACAGTAAGAGCCAAATAAATACTTGAGAAATACATTACAAAGGGTGAGCGCAGACAAAGCAAGAAGGCTGAGGCTGGAAACAGACATGAGACCCTTCAGAATTTAAGCAGCAGAAAACCACAGGAGTAGATGCATTCAACCGGAAGAACCCAGAGCAATGGGACCAAAGTTTTCCAAGTATCCTGATAGACCACTCCAGAGACTTCAACACTGCCATCCCCAGCTGCAGGACATACACGCCACCTTTTGCTCTAGCCTGTGGCCCGGGGCCCCAACCAAACCATCCCTGAAGCCCCTGTGCTCAGGAAAGCCGACTTCAAAGCTCTGTGCGTTCACAGAACCCTGTGCCTCCCTTCCCGCCCAAGCAAAACCCACACTGCTGTCCAGGGGTCTGAGAACCTTGCCAGCCTGACCAAGGCTGGGGTGCCCTTCCGGGTCTGGAGAACGGCACAGCACTGTGGGATAATGTGCAGTGAGCGTTAGCCGGGCCGAATTCAAACCCCGGCTACCGCTCTTGCAAGCGCCCATCCTGCAGGAGCCCCATGTGTGAACTCGGCAGTGAGGTTCCTGTGATGGGACCTGACGTGTAGCAGCTGCTTCACACAAGTTCTTGTTGCCATCAGTCACAGAAGAGATGCTCTGGGAAAAGACCGAATGAACAAAATGAAGGAACGATTGGTTCGCATCTAAACACCTGCCAGCACACAAACAGGCCTGGCTCACCTCTTCAGAACAAAGGGCGACTCAGAGCTCTCTTAGCTTCCCACATGGGACAACCAGCTGGGGATGGGCAAATCTAGCCACTGGCAAGACCAGGCTGTGTCCGCAAGCCACATTTGAAAGCCAATCTGAGACTGCACCTTCTGCAGGACACAGGGTAACTGCAGATCCCACGGATCCCTTGACAGGGGGCTGACTTCCCCTCCTCACTTCCTCAGCTACAGGGACTCAGTGCCACCCCCACCCACCACCTCCCCGGCCCTGAGGTCATCGGCCAGCTAAGACATCTGCTAGGAGGCTCCCAAGGCATCAAGGGAAGAGCAAACAGTCAGCACAAAGGGGCTTCACACAGTTCATGGAAAAATCACAGGAGCTTTTAATTCCATTTTCCCTGAACTTTCTGAAACCCCTCATATTCGAATCCCCACAGGGAAGCCCTCCCACCTCCTACCTGAGAGTGACGGCTGTGAAAACTGCCTTTGAACCTCACTTAGCTCCGCCCTACTCTGCCAACCACAAGTATACACGTCCATCATGTCACCCCTTTAATGCTACTAACCGCCCAGTTCCCAAGAAGATCCATGCTAGTTTTCATGACCTCTGCATCCTGCTCCAAGTACTTTTTTTTTTTTTTGCAAAGATTTATTATTTATTTGAAAGGCAGAGTTACAGACAGGCAGAGCCAGAGACAGAAAGAGGTCTTCCATCCACTGGTTCACTCCCTAGATGGCCACAATGGCCCAAACTGGTCCTATCTGAAGCCGGGAGCTTCTTCTGGGTTTCCCACCAGGGTGCAAGGGCCCAAGCACTTGGGTCATCCTCTGCTGCTTTTCCAGGTCACAGCATAGAGCTGGATTGGAAGCACAGCAGCTGGGACTCAACCAGTGCCCATATGGGATGCTGGCACTGCAGGCAGAAGCTTTACCCACTATGCCACAGCGCCAGCCCTGCTCCAGGTATTTTTTTAACAAGAGCTGACCAATCACCTAACACCACCAAGCACATAGCAGTCTCAGGCTAACCCATCACTGAAATCACACAGCAGTCGAATGAGATAACTACTGATTAAGTTCAACTTCATGCACATGGAGACATCAAAGCCCAGCAACTTGCCTGGGGGTCACACAAGTGGGAAGCAAGAGGAGCCCAGAGGCAAGCCCAGGGGAGCTGGACTCCATGCTCCCATCCCCCAGAGACTCCCAGCAGAATTTTAAGGGTACTACCCCAGATATCACCCATAAACCCTCAGCCGGGCCTGGCTCCATCTGGACGTTAGCTGGCTATCCCCAGGTTAGCTCAGACTGGCCCATGTGGACACTCATTGACCACGTGGCCTGGCTTATATACCAGCCGAAAGGGGTCCTACAGGAGTAGCAAACACGCATGAGGTTTTGTGCAACCAAATTTTGGCCAGTAAGGCAGATGCAACTGTGGCTCTAATCACTTTGGAAATTCTGGGCACTGAGAACATAACTGCTCCCTGGAGACGGCGTCTTTGCAGACCTACACTGACGGAGGAACAAGTGTATGTACCAACAGCAAGGGGAGCGCTACAAAGGCATTCACTGAAATTCACACACACACACACACACACACACACAAAGGGTGAGGATGGTGCAAGGTGAAGGGACAGGGGTAACCTCACTGGCCTCACCAAAGGAGCGCTCCAGGCACTCTGTGCATTCCAACAAAATGAGCGATTCCGCAGTACAGGGGCCGGAGAGGGGGAAGTGTGTGCCTGCCTGGTCACATGGCATTCGCCTCTGTCCAGTGTCAGTTTACCGCTCGGGCTGCCCTCTGGGGTGAGAAGAACTTAATACAGCTTTAGTCTATTAAACCACACCTGTTAAAGGCTTCAAAAATAAAATCAGTCTTCAAAGGCAGAGAGTGGGCAAGATAAGCTCTCCCCACCTGGCTACATTTTCAGAGCTGATGTTAAATTAGACAGTGAAACAGACGGAGGCATTTGAAACCAACATTTAAAACTTTTTATCAGAAGTGATTGTTCCACCATGGTTCTGTAAAAGCCTGGTTTACAAGGTACTCCCGTTAGTGGTGGGAAAGACCCCATGTCACAGATAACAGCCAGGAAGGAAAGGCTGAGCAGATCAAAGGCCGCAGGGCCGAGGGGGTCAAGTGCATAATTTCTGGTTCCTGAAATTATGTACCTATTGTGCACACCAGGAGTCAGCACACACATTTTATAATGGGCCAGATGGTGACTGCTTTAGACTCTGTGGGCCCTACAGTCTCTGTCACAACTACTCAACTCCACTGTTGTAGTATAGAAGTGGTCACGGATACTATCAAAACCAGGGTAGGGAACCTCTTTCCTGCCCAGGGCCACGTGGATATCTGTAACACCATGCGAAGGCCATACAAAACTATCAACTTAAAACATAGCCTGCTATAGATTTACTGCATTTTGAGTTCTGCCTGTGGTAGCCTTGGTAGAGCTGGACCAAATGGTTTCGTGGGCCTTATATGGGCCATGGATTGGACATTCCCTACCCCTGAAAACCAATGAGTGTGGCTGTACTCCAATAAAACTTTATTTACAAAAACAGGTACTGGTCCAGCCTTTAGCCCACTGGCTGTAATTTGCTGACCTGGTCAACTCCATGGCAACCAGTTTGGGCTTCCAAAGAGTAGGGACCAGATACTAACTATAGCTCTAACGCAATTGTGAAACTGTGTAAATCAACTCTTTCTCTATCTGGTGTAACCGCTTGAAGCACTTTCTGCTACACCATTTTCCCTCAGAAGCCCACATCAGATCACCAATCACAAGCTTTTCTGCCCAGTGTCTCTCCATTTTTTTTTTTTTCCCCAGAAAGTGGAATGGAACAAAAAGCTACACCAATATTAGGTTCCTGAAAAGATGATCCAGGCTCCTTAGCAGTGCCAGCAGAGACAGACGGGAGAAAGGCGTTATCTTAAAGAAAACAGAGGTCCACACCACAAAGACTTGCTCCTTTTGATCCCGCCTATCAATCCAAAATACTCTGAAGCTGTCCAAATCACCAGTCCTAACATCCACCCAGACAGGTCCTTCAGCTTGGCCCCTGCTGAAGTTTTTGAGTGTGCCTTTCACCACAAACAACCGGTCATCCATAATTTTATTTCAAGATTTAACTTTTGATATGTCTTTCCTAACAAATCAGCAAAATCCAGATTATAGTTCTTTGTCTCACTTGAACTTCTGGTTTAAAAACTAGCTTCATACCATCTAGCCTTGGATAGGAAAACACTGTAACATCCCAGCCATACTCCAACTCCCCACAGTGATCCTGCAGACATAGTTAATCAAACTCCACACACCACTGCCTTAGAGTACCCACAGCACTTTGCCCATCACAGTCTTGGCTTTGCAGCCCCACTAGGACTCCACACAGTAGCAGCCCACACACTGGCCACTAATGGCAAGCACTCAAAGACCCGATCGCTGCTGATGAAGGCCTGCATGCGTGCTCAGTGCAGCTTAACATATCCTGCACATCATTCATACAACAAGACTAAACATGAGACCCTGATACTACTCAATATCAAACTCACCACAGAGCAGAAGGGTGTGTTGCATTACTGCAAACATCTGAGATGTTAACCATTTCAAGAACACACAAAACAGTGATGTCTCTTCTGTTCAAAAAAAAGTAACAGCACCCAATGAGCCTTATAGGCATGCTCCGACAGTCATACTGCTTGTGAATGCATACATGGGAAGTGTACGACTGGAAGCGTTTTACAAGATGCCTGTGCCTGTGAACCCACAGCACCCCAGAAGCCTCCCTCATGTCACGTTCCTAACTGTTCCTCTCCTCCATCGCCCACAACTAAATGCCCCCATTTCTGTGCTCTTCATACTAAGCTTCCCCGTATGCCAGAGGACTCCCCTCTATCCCGCTACATTACATTTCTGAGACACGTGCAGCCTCTGCATTAGCAGCAATTCACTCTTTTCTGCCACCGCACAATATCTCCACTGGAGAGGATTTACAGCAGTTAACGTTCTGGAAGCCTTCTGTCAAGCGACAGGGACTTATTTGCCGTCCAGGCTACTGCAGAAGTCAGCACTGTGAACACGGACGTGTCTCCTACCGGGGCCCTCTGGTGACTAGCTGCACGCTTCTCTGGCAGGTGTGCAAGCTGCAGACACGGTACTGCTGCTCAGGTCATGGTGTGAGCCGACGTTTGGTCTGAGAAGACACTGTCACTTTTCGTTTTTCTTTTTTAATATTTTATTTATTTACTTGAGTTACAGACAGAGGGAGAAACAGAGAGAAAGGTCTTCCATCCACTGCTTCACTCCCTATATGGCTGCAACGACCGGAGTTGGGCCAATCCGAAGCCAGGAGCCTCTTCCTGGTCTCCTACGTGGGTGCAAGGGCCCAAGCACTTGGACCATCTTCTACTGCTTCCCCAGGCTACAGCAGAGAGCTGGATCAGAAGAGGAGAAGCTAGGAACAGAACTGTTGCCCATATGGGGTGCCGGTGCTGCAGGCAGAGGCTTTGTATGCCACAAGGCAGGCCCATCACTTTTCTTTTAAATTGAATCTCCAGGACGGAAACGAACGTGACAAACCATTTGATCCAAGTGCCCTGTTGCATGCTGCTTCATTCCACCTCGTGCTCAGATGCCCTGAGTGGTCCCCTTTCCTGCAGATTTCCTCCTAAAAAGCATAGGATTATAGCCTGGAGCCAAAGAACATGGCCAAGCCAATCTAATCTTCTCCAAGCGACAAACAGAATCAGTTTAACCAAAAGTGAGGGCCTAATGAATACCAAAAAACAACAGCAGCAAAAGCAGGATGAGTAATTCTTAGTCCCAAACTGGCAAAGCAGAAGGCAGATGTACCAATACTAGGTCCAACGCCCACATGCAGACAGATAAGACAATTTTTTTTTTTTTTTAAGAACAAAGGAGTTCAGAAGAGCATTCCTTCGCCAACCTAAGGAAGTTTCCCTTCTCAGAATGACAGTCGAAAGCATCGCCCTCTCATTAGCCTGCTATACATCCATCTTCTTAAAAATGGAAATCAAAACCATCTGTTCTATTGCATAAATTGTGAACTTGCTCGAAGAAACCAATGTCTCTCAAGAAATGGCCCGGCCTGGGTTATTTGCTGGACAGGAAATGAGAATCAGAATAAGCAGGTCTCTCCCTCTCTCTCGCCGACTCCCTCTCTTTTCCCCCCGCTGCTGGTGAATCACCAGTTCCCTGGGGAATTCTGGCAGATTCTCAGCCTGGCTGCAGATGACGCTCCGGATCTGTTTATTCAGGTGGAGATTGGATAAAAAACAAGAGCAGCCCAGTGGCGGGATAAACAGCCTCCACTAGGCGGGGTCAGCCCTCCGGAGGCAGGACTGGGCTGTGTCAACCAACCTCCCAACCCGTGCACTTCCGTTAAGGTCGCTCTCCCCTTAGGGTCTTCAACAGTTTCCATTAACTCTTTGCAAAGTAGAGTTGCCATCCCATCTCCATGACAGCACATGGCCGCAGAGAGCCACCTGCAGCAGATGCCACTGGGTTCTCCCACCCATCAGCTTCTCCGGACTGGGACAGAAGCCCCAGCTCAGAAATGGAAAAATCAAGGGATGCTCCAGAGCCAGTCCCCGCCATCCCAGGGAAATTTACAGTGACCCAACCCATGAATGACAGCAGCTCATCAGGATCCAATCCATGTGATCAGAACATTCCTGCATTTCATTCTAAGATGTGCAAAAGAAAAACAGTAACAACAACAACAACAAAATTTCCTAAGGAAATGCATGACACGCAACTTCTTAAGTGACAGAAGCCCACAGCTAAGACACTTACTGTCGGATTCCAAATACGTGATGTTCTGAGCCAGGCCAAACGAAGGAGACGGTGAAGAGATCAGGGGGTGGGGAAGAGGCGGGATAAAGAAGAGGAAGGGCAGTCAAGCTATTCCGTGTGGCACTGTGTGATGTCGCCAGGTTCCCATCACTACCCACAGGTCAAGTAACTGTTAGCTAGAAATTATGTGTCTGCACTGACTCATCGATAGTAAAAAATGTTCACACTAAAGGAAAACGTTAACAGTAAGGGTTCCGCCACCCACTCGGCTAGGAAGCCTGCGTGTGCCACCTGGTGACACCTTCCCGAAGCCTGGACCAGTGCCGCAAGGGCTCTGCAGCTGCCAAGAGCTGGTGGCAGTGTCGCCACACACAGGGCAGGACAGCCTCCTGGGAGCGTCTTCTGGCTGCTGAGCCACAAAGGAGGCACAGGGCACTTCCTTTGGCAGTAGCCCTCGCTGCGGCAGCCATGGACACAAACCCAACACTCCACTAGTGCTAACCAGCAGCCGGGCTGGGGCGGAGCTCCTCTCACACACGACCACACTGAATCCTCACCACAACCCCGGAGGCCAGCATGGTACCACCCCATTTCACAGATGGCGATGCTGAGACTTGAGGAAGACGGCTGAAGGTCATGGCAGGAAGCAGCACAGCTGGGACTGGAGCCCAGAATGGGAATCCGTGGTCCACACCCCTACTTGAGTTGTGAAGTGCCTCATGCCAGAAGCAGGCAGAGGACCAGGGGCAGAGAGCACCTCTGCACCTCCCACCTCTTCTCAGCATTCACCAGGGGGTGGGGTCTCCTGTGATGGGTGTACCTTGTGATTAGAAGAGGCAGCTCCAGGCCCTCTCCAATCCCCCTGCCTCCCACCAGGGGTCCACACACCTCCACTCACACAGGCCTCCCAGACCCTCAGCCTACAGCGTGCTCTCACAGAGCTGCTGCAGGGCCCAGCCAGATGACCCCTATTTATATTTAAGGGACTTCTCCATCCCAAAACAGGTGGACGGGAGTGGCTCTTATGTCCTCGGGCAGTAAGAAGACAGCACAGAACCAGGGCCTCTCGAGTGAACGGAATAAACTTGCTTGCCCGTTGCTCTCCACATGGATGGGACGCCAGGCTATGCTGCTCTCCAGAGAGAGGCACAGGAAGCTAGAACAACACAGGGTGAGGCACGGCAGTTAAGAAGCCAGCGTCCCAAGGGCCAGCACTGTGGCATCTGGGCTAAGCCTCCGCCTGCAGCACCAGCATCCCATATGGGCGCTGGTTCAAGTACTGGCTGCTCCACTTCCGATCCAGCTCTCTTCTGCTGGCCTGGGAAAGGAGTAGAAGAGGGTCTAAGTGCTTGAGTTCTTGTGCCCGCGTGGGAGAACCGGAAGGAGCTCCTGGCTTCGGACTGGCCCAGCTCCGGCTGTTGGAGCCATCTGGGGAGTGAACTAACGGATGGAAGATCTTTCTCTCTGACTCTCCTTCTCTCTGTAACTCTACCTCTCAAATAAATAAAATCTTAAAAAATAAAATAAAATAAAATAAAATAAGGCCAGCATCCCTATCAGAATGCCTAGGTTTGAGTCCCGGCTCCAGCTCTCCAGTCCAGGGCAGACTCTGGGAGGCAGCATTGCTGGTTCAAGTAGTTGGGTCCCTACCACCCATCTGGAAAGCCTGAATCGCGTTCCAGCTCCCATTTTCAATCCAATCCTTCCTGGGCCTTTGCAGGCATTTAAGGAGCCAGCCAGCATTTGGAACCTCTCTGTCTCTTAATAATTTAAAAAACCCTGTGACCAAGAGGACAGAGAGGGGCTGGTGGGTGCCGAGATGCCCCTGAACCTCCCTCACTGGCACACCCCCGCGGTCCCCGTGCCAGCTTCCCGAGGACTCCACGGCTCCAGGCAGAGGAGGAAGCTACTTCAGCACTTGGCTGCTGCCTCCAAGACAAGATCCTTCCGCCTCTGGGGAGTGATACCACCGATGTGGCTTTAAAAATAAAACCAGGCCTGCTTCCTGCCCCATCTGGAAGACTTTTGAAATCCAGATCATATGATTTAGGATATCTCTTACCATGCAATTTCCCAAGCTGTCAGCATATGATCTGACTGCACTTTTGGAAGGTTAAGGATGTGTACGGGTGGGATTAAGGAGTCAGCCCTTTAATGCAGTCCTCCTTAGCCAGCCTGAAGACGATAAGACCTTGTACAACATCAAAGTGGCACCGCTGCCAGCACCACTGCTCCATGGCCCAGAGCCACCCATCCCTCATCTCGTGTGTTCCAGGTCCCTTCGAGAGCCAACACTTGCTCTGTTTCTTTCCTGGAAACAGAACTTCTGATTTTCTTCTGTGCTCGGGCTTTTAAAAACATGTCATCATTCACTTAAATACAAAAGTTCCAACTGCGGGACTTCTAGGGAGAAAAACCTTTCAGAGCCAGAAGGAGGCAAAGTTCTCAGATCTGAGCCTAACAAAACAACCGACAAAAGGAAAATGCAATGTATTGGAATTTATCCCCAAATTTAAAATGACTGTTCTGTGAAAGACCCTGTTAGGCCTACGGGCTGGCAGGCAGTACTTCCACATCACCTATCCAACCAAGAACCAGCATCTAGGACATAGCAGGAACTCATGAAACTCAAACAGCATGTGAAAAACTCCAAACAGGCAAAATATACAGACATTTCACAAAAACAAACAAACAAACAAACAAACAAAAAAACTTGCAAACACAAGAAAAGATGATCGACATCGTTGGCCGCCAGAGACAGACCAATTAAAAGCGTGAGATCTCACTGAACACCTGTCAGGAGATAAAACAAAAAACATCAACACCACAGTAGACCAGAATGCGCAAAACTATAGTTTTGGCCTGTCGCTGGCAGCAATGGCAAATGACATGGTCGTTCCAGGAGAGTCCAGCAGCTTCTTCAAAATCTAAACACACAAGTAACATACAACCCATCAGTTGCATTCCTGGGCATTTACTCTGGAGAAATGAAAATGTACGTTTGCCAAGAAACCGTGGCTTTATTTGTAACGACCCCAAACTATAAACACTCCAGCTGTCCTTCCATGGGTGACCAGTTAAATAAAGCATGGTCCACCCACACCACGGTATACGACCCTGCAATAAAAACGAACAACCAGCAATCGGATGAACCTCCAGAGAATTACGGCGAGTGAAAAGAGCCAGTCCCAGAAGGTGATAGGTACTGAGTGATTCCAGCTATTTAACACTCTTTGAACGGAAGAATTACACACACGGGGAAGCGATCAGTGGTCACTGGAGTGTATGCGGACAGGAAGGAAATGGGTGTGGCTGTCAAAGGGCAACCTGACATATCCCTGTGCTGATGGAAATACTCCTGTGTCTTGATAGTATCACTATCCTGCTCAGGACAAGTTTTCCAAAGTGTCACCAAGTTGAAAACTAGGGTAAGAGTATGAAGGGGTCTGGGCCATTTTTTTTTTTTTTTAATAACTGCATGTGAATCAACAGTGATCCCCACAGAAAAAGTTCAACCAACAAAACACCATGACAGTCCTGGAGGCCAACGGGAAGTCCAGTGGCGTTCATGGTGCCACCGCACAGGTGCCTGCTATTTTACATGGCTTCTTGCTTTTCCATCCAAGAGCAGACGTACTCAGAATGACTGAGTTCTCAAAGCCACGCACCGGCACTGCAGAGCCCTGCAGCACTTCTGAAACCTAGGAATATGCACCAAGTGTTTAACTGATTCCCACCATTTACCAGAGTATTGGGGTTTGGACTCCTAGAGACAAAAGTGTTGCTAATTAAGCCCCGGACAGCTAGTGTGGCCCTTGCCTGAAATGAAGTGTTTTCATCGGCCCTGTGGCCTCTCCCAGCATTCCCTGACCCAGGAGGAGGGTCTGACTGGACAACAGCGTAAGGGGGCAGATGCAGGGGCCAGGTCTCAGCTTCCCAAAGCATCACTGGCCTCCAGGGTGGGTGTTCCATGAGGCAGGAGGGGTGCTGGTGAGTGCTCCCACAGAGGCACCTTTCCCTCCACTTGAATCCACATTTGCTACACTCACACCACCCCCAACGCCTGCTTTCCCAGCCACCTGCTGGAATCCCACAGAAGTGTTCCAGCAGCTCACTTAATGGGGCAAGTCCATGCTGCTCCTCTCCCTCCCCCAGGAGAGGGCTCAGGGCAGCAGAGGACATACAACACGCGAGGGCTCTGGTGTCAGCCCAAGGATGAACCCACACCAGGACAGCCTGCCCAAGGCAAAACCAGGGAGAGAGAAGGAATTCAAAGTATAAGCTGGGCACCTGCAGTGAGAGATGGGGAAAGGGTGGACTCCTGCCTGCCAGAAGGCACAGGATATGGTCTAGCACCTGGCCCACCACTCAACTCTTCAAAGCTCTCTCCCCACTGCCCAAGGAAAAAGAGAACGGACATGTGTCAGAGCTGTGACGGAATCATCTTAGCAATAGTGGCTCTTATTCTCCTGCGACTCAAAGTGAACGTTAGGGCAGCCAAGGCTCTGACGTGTCTTGTAGCAAACAAAGGGGGCTTACTTGTTAATCTTTGTTTTCCATTTATTTTTATCCACTTGAAAGACAGAACAGAGGGGTGTGGGTGGCAGGATAAAGAGTGCTTCCATCTGCAAGTTCGCTTCCCCATTCACTCCCCTGATGGCCACTACAGCCGTGACTGGGCCAGAACAAAGCCAGGAGTCAGGAATTCAATCCTGATCTCCCACATAAAGCACTTGGGCCATCTTCTTCTGCTTTCCCAGGTGCATTAGCAGGAAGGTGGCTGGGAAGCAGAGAAGCCAGGACTTGAACCGGTGCTCCGATAGGGGATGCCGGTGACATAAGCAATGGCTTAACCCACTGGGCCACTACGTCCGTCCCAGGTGCTCACCTATAGTACTGGATTTTCTCAACTTCTTGACTACAGAGCACTCTTTCCCTCAACTACTGACATCTGTAATCCAAATGCTCCGTGCTGGAAATTTTTAGCCAGGCTGCCATGCCTCTCCCACCTCCCCAAGGCCTTGGCGTGAGCTGGCATCTGCACTCACTTTCCACCTTCCCTTTGGGGAAAGCCCTGCCCCAAACTACCTGTTGGCTCCGTAAGGAAGTGAGCAGAGACCAGGAGAGCCCTTCTCTGACATATACGTTCTGGGGAACAGAGCCATTTTTAAAAAAATTTTTTTTTATTTGACAGAGTTAGACAGTGAGAGAGAAAGGGGATGCCCGTCACCAACAGCTGTTGCAGGGAAGAGATGGGTGTGGCCACTGCTCTCTCTCCTGATACCCAAAAGGCACACACAGGCATGTGGGAGACAGAAAAAGGAACAGCGTGACGGGCGCACAGACACATGGGAACAGGATGGTGGGGAGGTGGGGAGGGCAGGAGAAGATGGACGGTGTGGGACCTCATCATCCACAGTTTGATGTAACAGTTCAAGGCAGGAAGTGAAATCAGAAGCCATGGAGCTGGGGCCAGCTCCTGAACAGAGCCGGGATTTCATCCCATAGGTGATGGGGAGGCCACAAGGGGGTCTGCTATGATTGGCATACGGCTTGAGTATGTCATGGTCTGTTCTCAGGGTGGTGATATAAAGAGGCAGTCCCTTCCCAAACTCTCCAGCTTCCTGTCTTGTGATACACTCTCTGTATTACAACTCTCCTATCACTGTGATGCACCTGCCTTGATTTTCTTATATGTATTTTTACTTATGGGAGAGGGGAAAGGAGAAAGGTGGGGGGAGGGGAGAAATCTTCCATCTGCTGGTTCACTCCTCAAATGCTCCCAAGAGTGGGGCTGGGCTAGGTCACAGCCAGGAGTCAGGAACTCAATCCAAGTCTCCCAAACGGGCTGTAGGAATCCACCTACTTGACCTACCACCTGCTCTCTCACAGGATACGCATTAGCAGGAAGGTACGATTGAGAACGGAGCCAGAATTTGAACCCAGGTTCTCCCACAGGGGATGTTCAAGTCCCACACAGCATTCCAACCACTAAGCCCAACACCACCCCGTTTCCCCATGGTGTGATGCAGCTGGCAACGTGCTGTCTAGACTTTCACCCTCCAAAACTGTGAGCTCAATACACCTGCCCGCTTGTCAGTAGCACAGCCTCGGGTGTTTTAGTAACTGAAAAGGAACTAAAGGTCCTTTATCCATTTCCTCAGGAATCACCTGTGGCAAGGTGGCCACAGCCAGGCACCTTACCGGAAGGTAGGCATGGCATTGGAGAGTGATGTGGCCAGATGGGGCCCTCTGGGGAGAGAATGGAAACGAAGAAAAGGAGGACCATGTCTGGATGCCTGGGGGCTGAGGCCACAAGGACGCCCCTTAAAGACGCACTGCACGTGTCTCAGGTTGGGCTGGGCACCAGGGAGCTGGCTAGGACACTAACCCCTACACGGAGCATATGGCTCAGTCAGTCCCCTGCACCGAAGTCACAGATGCGCGTCTCTACCCAGAACCCGGGGTGCTTAGTGGGTTACCCGGGACACCCATTCTCAACTAGAGCCAAGTTTATTCCCAGAAGCACAGACCCCTGGCCTTGGCTCAGGCTCAGGAGGGAAGCAGCTGGCTGTGTTCTCACAGCCTGGCTGAGTGTGGTTGATGGGAAACCTTGCCCTCTGATTGCAGAGAGGAGAGGTTTGTGAACGACTGTAGAACGTGCCCTGCCCGAGTCAGCACTGGAAGCCAGGTGGTCCCACGCCGGGGCTCTCTGAGCAGGACTCCTGCTGAAGAGGTGAGGACGCTGCTGCTTTCTGGGAAGGGACCTCCTCCCTGTTCCCGGGGCGCCCGGCCTCCTGCCTGTGTTCTGCAGGCCACAGGGCAGGACGTCCACACCCGACTACAGAACGGTGAGTGGAGGCAGAACGCTCACTCTGGACACCCGTGCATCCAGATGGACACAAGCAAAGAGAGGACCAATGTTCCCCATGGAAACACTATGGAGCATCCTGTGAGGGGCCGCCAGGCTTGTCAACAGGTGCTGGCTTCCTGAGCCCTTGTGGGTATCTCTTTACAGAGGTTGACAGGACACTGAGGCAGTGACAGGATGAACCTTTTTCTGTCCAGGTCACTGACACGATAGTCACAACACACAGCCACACTTTAGGATTTGGAACCCATTTCCTTGGGCAATGTTTTCTTATTTATTTATTTGAAAGGCAGAGAGACAGACAGGCACAGAGATCTCCCATCTGCTGGTTCAGTCCCACATGCCAGCAATAGCAGGTTGGACTGAGTCAAAGCTGGCAGCCAGGAAATCTGACCATGTGGGTGGCAGAGACCCAACTACTCGAACCCTCAGCTGCTGCCTCCCTTGGTACACATTAGCGGGAAGCAAACCCCAGGAGCACAGCGGGGACTCAAGGTGAGGTACAGCCTAAGCAGCACCTTAACCACTGGGCCCAACGCCCGCCCCCTGGACAACGTTTTCAATCTCAGGAACTGGAGCTCCTTTCCAGGGAACAGGGTGAAGACAGGCGATGGACTCTCACCGGGAACCATGCGACTGCGTGAGAATCATCCAGTCAGGGCTCCTGTTAACACACACTAGAGAAGGCCAAGGGAGGCAGGGGCCAACCTGGCCCAGGCAGGAAGCCAGGCGGTGAAAGGGCTTATCAGGGCTGTCAGCAAGGCCCAGCGGAAGGGCCCTGCAAAGGCCGTGCCCATGGCGTCCATGCTGGCTCGCTCCACAGACCACCCCTCATTCTGACTCCAAGAACCAAACCGCAATTACAAGGCAGGGAAACTGTGCTTCGTGCATTGATAACCAATGTTTTTCCACTTAGAAAATACAATTCAGTGACCAGAGGAAAAGCCACATTCCCAAAAGTCCAAGGGAGAATGTCTTCTCGTTTCCAAAATGCTAGTTCTAGTTCACTCTTTGCAACCTACCTAGGCATCCAGTTTCTAACACAGCCCTCACAAAACCTGTGCCCCAGCTTAGGCCGAGCTCTGGGGTTCTGTAGCATCATAGGATGGCAACCTTCACTTCAGCAGCAACTCCAGAAACTTATCAGGAAAAAGGTGTTTAAAGAGCTGGAGAGAATTTGTGCCTACAGCTTAAGATACAGAGGGTTTTTCACCCTTAGGATGAGACTTGCCTGATTCACAGGTGGACTGCCAATGGATGAGAGAAGGGTGGGCTGGCTTTTAGGGGAGAAATGATCCAGATAAAGGGACCAATCCTCAAATTCCAGGACCACCAGATGAGGTAATCAGGCCTAATCAGACCAACACCCTCCTGTGTACACTGCAAAAGCAATTTCCTGGTCACGTTAAGCGGCAAACTGCCAATCTCCTAATTATATCAATGGTGAAAGAGGTAGCTGAAACCATTGATAAGGACCCCTAGACTCTTAAGTGCTGAACTGAAGGCTAGTCATAGCGTTTATTTCCCATCCTCCTGCAGAGAGAAAGGAAAACAAAGTAAGAAGAGTGGGAGAATCCTGCCCGTTTTACATGATAGCTGTGACACCTTTTGTTTCTAATTGCCTAGCCGGCAGCTCATAGGAACTGCACACTGCTGCACACTGGAAGGACCTGCTGAGCTTACACACACACACACACACACACTGGAAGGACCTGCTGAGCTTACACACACACACACAGGAAGGACCTGCTGAGCTTACACACACACACACACACAAAACCTACTCTCATGCTTGCGCCCAACCACAGCTCTGGACTCAACTGACCAGTCATGTGGCCTGGGCATCCAGATTTCTACCAACTCCTCAGGTCACTCTACTCAGGCAGGGATGAGAGCCACTATACTACTCCAACACCCTGCTTGTTTCTGCAGCAATTACCAAGAGTAGAGGAATAGGCAACAACGAACAGAGGAGGTAAATCAGGTGCACTGGTACACTCGGAGTGCCAATAAAGCAAACAAATACACTGGGAAGATTAGGGAAACATACATACGGACTTTCTAGACACTTCCGCTCGCTCCCAAGGAGAGCTGTACGGGTCTGTGCAAGTTAACATGGGTTTCTAGGCGCTATAAGCAGACTCTCGCCAGTCTTTGGTTCCAGGCTTCCTGGCTCAGCTCAGAAGAAACCAAAACCCCTAAGAACACCGCAGCAAAAGCCAGGCTGGCCTTGGCCACAACCCCGAAGATGCTCAGGAGTCATCAGAGCGGCAGGAAAGGCTAATGCTTGGCACACACTAGCTAACTCACTCTGGATGGTAAACTGCATCGCTCCGTTATCTCTAACAGCCTGGCATTAGCAAGGATCAGCTCAGGACTACAAGGCCTACGGCTCAGAGAGCCCACCTAGGTGGCCCAGCCAGGGTGCTGAAGGCAGCTCTCTGGCCCACATCAGGGTGTGGCCTTCTCACTGCCATCACCGCCCCCACCACGCAGACCTGCTCTGTGCTCTCAGAGGCCACGGGAAGAGAAAACCGGGGCAGGGAAGAGACGGTTTGCCCTGCCTCTTTCCTACTGCAAGGCCAGGAAGGAGCCCTGGGATTTACAGCTGCCTTCCCGGCAGCCTCCCCAGTGACAGGGTGCTTCTGAGCCTTGAAGAGACTCCACCAGGACACGACCAGGGGCACAATCCCAGAGCGCCACGGGGGCGTGGCCTGCAGATCGCACATTTTCATCTCCCTGCTGGTAGACACTGAGAAGATAAAGACCACAAATTTGCACCTTCACCTCAGCTGCGTGGGTCTGACAGGCTTCCAGGAAGTGAGGAGACTACCTGGGAATTCACCTTGAAGCGCTGGCCTCGAGCACAGCTAGCCACTCCGCGAGAATCCACTGGCACAGTCCAGCAACAAGCCGCAGCTCTGCCGAGACATGGCCACAACATGGTTTCTCTTCCCTGCGCCCTAACAGACGGTCAATACCAGCTCTGAATAACCAACCTGCCCGTGTGACTGAGGGGTGGGGTGGGGCCCGCCAGCCTAAGCTTCTGGGCATGAAGAGGACATCCTGTTGCTTTGTATCAGATTTGAAACTCATACCAGGCCCAAGGAAGTTCAACTGAGCCCACAAACAGGCCTTTGGTGTAAGGAGGAGACTCAGGGAGACACGCTGCCCGGCCTGTGGGAGGCCCTCTCAGCCCACGTCCTGGGGCAACATCAGGGTCTTGGGGCCAGGTTTCTCAGGCCTTACATGATTGGATATGCCAGCCCAGATAGGACAAGGCCCTCAGGGCTTCCAGACCGCACACTGTCAGGTGCACAGTGAGCACAAGCCCCAGAAATGGAGAATAATGAGAAAGGGAGCCAGCTTTGTCACTTCCTAGCTCTGACCTCATGCAAGTTACTTGCAGCCTCTCCGTGCCTAAGGTGTCTCAGAGAACGGCACATGTGACACACGAAGCCAAAGCATGCCAGACCACGTAGGCTGACGGTCACTACATGTTCATCTCAAGAGCTGGAACCATACTCAGGCAACACCGCCAACATCTGACAATTTTCATACCAAAAAAAATTAGGCAACTTTGCATGACTCAATCATCCTATCGCTTAACATCCTTGCCTTTGAGAAAGCAGGGTTAATCTAGTATTCCACATCCCACCCAAGAACGACAGCTTTATGAAAGGAAGGTCCAGTTTAAATGCAAACACATTTCTTCCACTTGGGCTGTAAAAGCTGAAAATGGCTCCCAGGTGTGAGCAGACACAATAGGCCCGGCCTCCTCTGCAAGGTCACCTCGCAGGTCAAAGTCAAGCCAGCCATTTTCGGATTAGGTGCACATACACATGAGGTCTCCCCAGTGGTAACTGGATTACAGGAGCCACCTGCAGGAAGTGAGGAGGGGGAGGTGGAGGAGGAAATGGTCCCAGTTGGAACGAAACTGTTGATATGGACAAGAGCCAGCCCCTTTCACAAGGGGATTGTGCAACCACGGAGCTGCTCTGCTTCCTCGCTCCACTTCATGCAGCCCTGACGGGTTTTCGGCACCCAGTGCTGGAAGAAGAGGCACTTCCCCCTCCGAGGCCATCCATGGCTTCCCAGCCTCCAGAGCAGCCTGTATTCTCCCTGGACCCTGTACACTATTGAAACCTTACGTGGACATCATGAAAAGGGGGCGGGGGGAGACAAGAGAGGAAAGAAGGGAGGGAGAGAGCACACCCAACAAAAGACAAGTTTCCAGAACAGAACTTGAGCCACGGAGTTCCCTAACAGGGCGGTGACTTTCAAGACTAACTTCCTATTCCAAAGGCTCTCCCTACCCTGCAGCCAATCTGTTCCCCTCACTGTGTCAGCAAATAACTTGCAGATGTACCTCTCCTCAGGCTGGCTCACCACCCCCATTCCCAAAGAAATGGAGGGTGGGGAGAGGGGGATGAACAGGACAGAGAGGAAAAGGACAAGTCACAACTGTGTGATCTGGCAGGCTCACAGAGGCAGCCGCCGCGGCTCCCCTCCCAGAGAGAGACTCACACGGACTCAGGGGCGAGCGGCAGACGGCACCGCAGAAGCCCTCAGAAGTGTCTGGGACAGCGCCACTTTCTTGTGACCTGGGCCCTTGGTTTTCTAACGTGAGGCTCAGGGGTGGCAACCAGCACATGCCGAGGCTGCAGCCCTCACCAGTGTGGGTCCTGCTCTGCTCCCTGACGGAAGCTGACTTGGCTACTGCAGACAGCCCATCGCTCAATGGGGTTGGCGTGGGAGAGACTGGCCTAAAAATGGACCCGGCCACATCCCATCAGTACGCCTGCAAGCGCTGGCTAAATACGCTCAGTGTTCCAGCTCACACCCATCTTCTAAGGGGGAAGCGAGGAGACTGGCAGTACAGGGCTCCTTAGCTGCCTGCTTTGTCTGGGAACCTTCTCCACCACACATCCGCAGTCGGGACAGGAGGGAGGCGCCCCCTGCCAGTCCCCAGCCCTTGCATGACAGTGGCCTCTGGCCACCTTTCCTTGCAGCAAGACCACCAGGTCTTTGGGGCGTGACCATAAGGCCCCAGCCTATCTATTCGCATCAGGGTTCAGGACCCTGCAGACAAACTAGCTTGGGGTTCCTCTGCTTTCCTTTTCCCCTTTGGCCCACTGTTGACCACAGCATCACAATGGAAGAAGGCCGGGGAGATGGGCTGACAGTAACCCACTGGCTCCGGAACAGTGTGAGGCTGGGAAGAAGCCACGAGGCAGCTGGGCAAGGAGGGGAAATATCCACCTTTCAACTTCCACTTGGAACCTTGTGGTGCCGTTCAAGCCAGGTGAGGACAAAGATTAATCTGGCCCCAGCGACTGACAGCAGGTGAGTGGTGCTAACACCGACACCTGCCACTTGACATAGGGCTGTCAGGAGAGCCGCCAAGGCCCACAAACTGAGATAACAACAGGTCTCTCGCCTCTGTAGCTACAGGCCTGCTAGAGATACCAACACACAACAAGTTATGCACCAAGAATGGAAAACAGCCCTAGGTCTCCAACCCTGAGCCACAGCCAGGTCTCTTCTGCCCACAGTGTCCACTGCCCCTAGAACTTCCCCCAGAAGGGATTACCTTGGGACCAGCATCGTGGCATAGCAGATTAACCAACCATTTTCGAAATTGGCATCCCATATGGACATCCATATGGACACCCGGCTGTCCCACTTCTGATCCAGCTAGCTGTTAATGGCCTGGGAAAAGCACTGATTTGAAAATGGCCCAAGAGCTTGGGCCCTTGCATGTACATGAGAGACCTGGAGGAAGCTCCTGGCTCCTAGCTTCAGCCCGGTCCAGTTCTAGCCATTACATCCATCTGGGGAGTGAACCAGCAGCAATGGAAGATGGATCTGTCTTCCTCTCTCTTTCAAATAAATAAATAAATAAAGGTTTAAAAAAAAAAAAAAAAGAGGGGTTGGGGCTGTGGTGCAGGCATTCCATATGGGCCCCGGTTTTAGTCCCAGCTGCTCCTCTTCTGATCCAGCTCTCTGCTATGGCCTGGGAAAGCAGTGGAAGGTGGCTCAATTCCTTGGACCCCTGTAGCCACGTGAAGGACCAGGAAGAAGATCCTGGCTCTTGGCTTCAGATCAGCCTGGCTCTGGCTGTTGTGGCCATTTGATAGTGAACCAGTGGATGAAGACCTTTCTCTCTGTCTCTCCTTCTTACTTGTGTAACTCTACCTCTCAAATAAATTTTAAAAAAAAAATTTAAAAAAAAAAAAAAAGAAGAAGAAGAAGTGCTTACCTTATCAGGGCTTTTGGGCCTCAGTGTCTCGATCATTTGCCTGTCGTGCCAGTTAAACGAAGAATTTGTCTAAATAACTCCTCACTGTCCACCAAAGCCCAAGCACTTCACTGAGGACTCGACACAGGAGCCTTGGGTTCTCCCTCAACCCCCATTCAGCTCTGAAAGACAGGCTCCCAAACCAGCAGCAGCAACACCAGGGAACTGGTGAGCAGAGCAACTCTGCTTCCACTCCAGACCATGGAGTCAGAAACAGGCACGTGGCCAGCTGTCTGGGCAAGCTGTCCAGGAGACGCTGACCACGCTCAAGCCTGAGAAGCCGTGGTCTACTGCTAAGGGTAGGACCATCACCCAAGGGAATGGGCAAGAGGTTCCAGCCACAGAATCTGTTCACATTAACTAAAAGTGAACTGATCTTCAAAGACCCAAAGGGGGAACTAAGGCCCCATTTTAAATGCATTTGCCTGTTAGACCATTTTTTCACTAGAGCTTGTTTTTTCCTTTTAGCATCTGGGAACTCAAGGGGCTGCTTAAGGAACAAGGAACAGGCACCTGAACTTGACCTTGAAAATACAGCTTTGCCCAGTGTCTTCCTAAGGTGGCTGCAGTCACCATCAACTCCACTTCCGTTTTTCTACGATTTATTTATTTGAAAGGCAGCGTTACAGAGAAAGAGATCAAGAGCGAGCGAGAGCAAACGAACAAGAGGGAAAGAGATCGAGATCTTCCATCCACTGGTTCACTCCCCAAATGGCTGCAATATCCAGAACTGGGCTGGTCCAAATCCAGGAAGCAGAAGCTCCTCTTGGTCTCCCCCATGTGAGTGCAGGGGCCCAAGTACCTGGGCCACCCTCTGCTGTTTTCCCAGGTGAATTAGCAGGGAGATGGAATGGAAGTAGAGCATCTGGGACTCAAACAGGCACCATACAGGATGCTGCCACTGCAGGCGGCACCTCTACTTGCTATCCCACAGCACAGTCCCATTTCCCTATTTTCTAACAACACACCTGATGAGGCCCTGGCTCTCATGATGGGAGGGAGATGCCAGGCAACACAGGCCTCCAGAGAAAGGAAGCATGATCCTTGCCCCTGAGAATAAGAGCTGCATGTACCGGTTTTCCTACAAATAAACACAGAAAGGGCCCCACGTTGGAGACTATCACTCAACTTAAAAAAATGTATTTAACTTATTTGTAAACATGGATGGACAGAGATTTCTCACCTGCTGGTTCACTCCCCAAATGCCCATAGCAGCTGAAGCTAGTCAAGGCAGAAGCCAATAGCTGCAAATTCAATCCAGGTCTTCCAGGTGAGTGGCATGAACCCATCTATTTGACACAGCCCCCTGCTGCCTACCAGGGCACACATTAGCAAAAAGCTGCAATCAGGAGTGGAGCCAGCACTCGAACCCACGCACTCTGATATGGGAGGCGGGTGCTCTGAGTCGCTTCCTAACCACTGTGCCAAATGCCTGCCCTTATCACTCAACTTTGTAAAGATAAACAATTACATCAAGCTTCTAAAGTATTATCAAAAGATTATTTTCATATAATTCTTTATTATTCTATCTGCATGATGACCTGCTTTCAGGTGATGCAACACAGAGTAAGTTCAAGGGCAGGTAAGTGAAGAGAAAGCCCAGAGGCCTCAACCCAGCCCCTCAAAGGCAGAATACACCGCACAGCCACACTAACACACATGGGGCTTTAGGAGTCTGCTGATTATTACCTTTCTTTTTTCACCTGTGCTTCAGGCCAGCTCACCAATGGCCCTCACCCAGAGCCCGAAGCTGAGCTTGCTCCTCCAGACTGGAATCCTGGGTCCCTCTCCCCTTCCTTGCAGGCTGGGCCCTCTGAGGGCTCTCATTATTCTCCTGGGCCCTGAGTGGCAGCAGATCACGACAGCCTCCCCTCTAAGGCTGCTCTTTAATTACGCTTTAATGTGAATTGATCTTTGCATTAATGAGGCTGTAAAGAAGATTGATTTCGCCTGTCTTTCCCAGCGGTCTGCAAGGTAGCACGCGCGTTAAGTACTCTCATTGATTTCCCTTCACCAGGAGCACACCGAGGCCCCCGCAGCCTCCACCCAGGCCCCCTCCACCCCCGCCTCTCCCCTGATGGGGAAACAGACAGGAAGCCGAGGTGCTTTCCTTCCAAGTTTTATCTTCTCGAAGTCATAATACAATGAAGAAATGTTAACTGTCCCATTGCTTTTACTTAATCATATTTTGGCAGCTAAAGGGGGCAGCAAAACGGAGGTAGTTAAAGCCACTGCTGGTATTTTTATTGAAATTATTCATATTCTAGTCCTCTAGATGCATTTGTCAAGGAGAGAAAAAAATACTTTACCCAAGCAAAGCTAGCTTTCAGGGAAGCAGTACGGGAAGTGACTGTAAGGGGTACGGCGCTTGTTTTGGGGGCAACAAAAACATCCCACAATTAGCGGTGAGCATCGCACACTGAGAATGCACTGACAACGGCTGAATGACACACTTCAAAACGGTGACTGTCATCTCAAGACTTACTTTAAAAACATATTTTTCAAGATTAGGAGTAAAAGGTATTTGCATGTGCTTGCAAATACAACATAAACCTAAGGAATTTTAATAGCAGCATTACAAAGTCACAAGTAACTGTGCAGCTACTTTGTGCTCCGATCTCCCACGTGATCACGGACAGGGGTGAGGGGACAGCCAGCGACTAAGCGTGGCCATGGCAGGAAGCTTCAACCGGGCCAGCAAATGCAGAAGGAGGTAGGTGGGCCAGCCAGGCTGGACTAGAGCCTGTGTGGGGAGAGGGAGAAAACGCTACCTGCACAGCAAGCTCTCTTACTCCTAGGCTGAAAACATTCAACCGTTTCCACTTCAACCGATCTTCTCGACGATACAAGCACAGTCACCACAGGCAAAGCGGAAATTTTTCTTCAACAGAAACATCACTTGGGCATCAGACAAAATTACTGTTGCCGTGGGAATCGTAACTTGAGTTTCCTGGACTTCGAACTTCTGAAAAAACAACAAAAAAAACCCTCAAACGTAAAAAAAAATCGACTGGCAGAGTCTGCCCTCATTTAACAAAAAAGTCTGTTTCTCTTTCTGAGAACTACTTTATGGAATTAGCTCCCTCACTCCAACCCAATCCTATTAAAAGCTTTCCCTGAGTTTTATGCTTTCTGTTATTAAGGATAAATGGCTCTGGTATTATCCTCAGAGTGCGATGCAAATAAATCTGTTCTTGGACAAATACTTCAGCTGAATTACATTCCCTTAATTAGAAAGTATTAACCAATTGAAATTCTGGTTGACTGCAGTTCCCAAAATTCTAGAACTCTCTTTGGAAGCCAGGTGCAAAATAAAACCCTTTCCCACGAGGTCCTCCCAACTGTGACAGCCGGCACAGCCGGGAACGCGGGTCTGAGACAGCACAGAGCTCTTGTGTGAGCGAGTGCACCGCAGAGGAACAATGAACCCCCGAGGCAAAGTCCGCAGTTACAGGTGTCTGAGCGCAACATCACCCACCCGCTGCTTCTGTGCAGAGTGTGACAGTGGTTTCGGATCACTGGGTCTTTGGGGGCATTTACTGCCTCTCCTCTCCACTTCCGGTTGTGAGTGCTGTGAGCGTCTTTCACCATCTCCTCTGACAAATGAGGCAACAGCAAGTTCTCTTGGGTTACAACTGCACTGACCGCTTCTCACATTCGTGTTCCCGTGGCAATCCTCTGCTTCCAACAGAAGGGGAGCAGGAGCTTGGGGATTAAGGACGCAGACTCTCGACTGTTAACTGCCACATTCCCAGACACCATGCTGGGGCTTCCACGTCACCTTGGGAAGACCCCTAGGCCACAACTGCATGCACACCAAGGGTGCCGACTACTACACCGGACACCTTTGATACGAGAGCAAAGCCTGAAGGCCTGGAACCTCCACGTGGGTGGAGACGCTAGGTACTCTGCCTTCACGGTTCCGGATGGGACGGCTGTCGGGTGATGCTCCTCTGCTTCCTACGCTGGAATTACTTCTCTGTCCTTTGCATGCCCTCTTGGAAAATACCGGAAGGTATGAAGGAAGACAGCAAAGTCATCTATAATCCCGCTCCCCAGCTCCCTTTTGAGGCACGAAACCCCGGCATCTGGTCTAGGACAGAGGAACACGGGCAGCTCAGAGCAAACGAGGATAAAGACCTTTCATTCTGCTTTCAGAGCAATCACTGACCAAGTCAGAGGGAGACCAGCCTCAGGCCAAAGAGGTGGCTGCCAATGCTAACCTACATTTTCCAAACTGAATCAAAACAGGGAGGGAGGCTTTCTCTCTCTCTCTCGCTTTACATATTTCAGTGCTGTCTAATGGAATAGCAGGAACAAGGCCAAACAGCCCCACTGTTCCTGGCACTGAGGCCAAGGAACAGCAGTGTATTTTTAGTCAGCAGAGCAAGGTGCAAGTCAAGGTGCCACAGGCCCACGGGACAAGCCAGGGGCCCCACCTGTCTCTGCCAGAGGCTGGTTCAGAGCCCCCTGCACGTGGGTGGGTGAAGGAGGGACACGTGGGCATTTCTGTCCACTCGCACTTCCACCTCTCTTCGTTCCGCCCCTCGCAAGACCCTCACGGAGCCTTGGTTTCTTGCCTGGTCCTGGCTCCCCCACCAGTGGAGGAACAAGAGGATGTGAACCAGCACTTCTCAAACTTCACCCACTGGGCCGCTGGCCAGGACCCCTGGTGAAGGCTGGGATGCTGCACTTGTGACATAGTCAGAGCAGAAACGACAGTTACTCCATGAGCTGCGTTTCAGGCAACAAGGAGTTACAAGCATCTTCAAGTGCTTTGCATTATGAACACACAAGGGATTACCCCACCCCTAATTAGCCTCACGTAAGGGCAACTCATTTAATTTAGCCAGTAATTAAACACCTCCTGGATGCCATGCACAGAGACGAACTGGATGTAAAAAGAAGGCTAGACCTCTACCTATCCATCAAAGGAACAAAAGCCCACAGACACCCAGGCAGAAGCACTCGTCACCACTGATCAAACACCTACATATGGGGTGCAAGGCCAGGACCTTCTTATATGCTCCCCTCCCCCTCAGTCTCACTCTTCCCACACATAAAATGGATCAAGGACATATCTGATACATGAGGAAGATGAAGATCTGAGAGATTACGTCAGCCTAGAACACACATGCGGAGCCCCATTTCTGACCCTGTGGCTTTCCTGCAGCTCCAGCATGCCTTGGAGGGGGTTCAGCTCGGGCCGTGTTTCCTAAGGACATAGCACCTTCTCAACACAAGGCCTGTGGCCAGTAAAAACCCGAGCCCCGCAGGCTACACCTGCGATCTTAGTAATGGCACCTTCCTGCCAAAGCCCTCTGCTCAGCTGAGCCCTGCGTTGAGAAAAGATACATTCAGGTGAGCAAATGAATTACAAAACCAGCAAAATCAAAATACAGTAAATCTATGCAGGGCTGGAGTGGAAACAGGAAATTCAGTGTGAAGAGGGAGGTGCTCTGCTGGGGAAGCTGCCAATAAAATCTGGTTGAGAAACTGTTGGACTCACGGCTGGTGTATCTGCAAAGACCTCTGGGTGAGTTTAAAACATGCCGACACCCCTCCACCTGGCTGAAGAAACAGGGGTCTGGCCAGGTGCTTAATTCTTTGGCATAGGCTCTTTCAAGCCTGACTGATAACCTCTCATATCAAGAATGTGACTCAGTTTACTTTAATGGCTTAAAAAAAAAAAAAAAAAGTGCCCCCAGACCTCTGAAATCAACATAAAAATAAGGAATGAGTTGTCACTTTTTTTTTTTCTTTTTAAAGCCATAAAAGTAAACGGAGTCACATTCCCAAACTCGCCAACACAGGCTTTCCAACTTTTAATTCACAGAGCTTCCTTTAACTCTCATTTAGTCACCCAAGTTGCAGCTGAACCACTGGGAGCAAGGAACACAGAGCCCTGCACCTCTAGGCTTTCAACAGGGTCAGTTTGCCCACCAAGTCAGAGAGGAGGCAACACTCGGAGCTCTTTATTCTGCAAACCCCACAACAGCAAGCAAGGCGTTGGTCATGATCACGGGAACTTCATGACGGACAGCTGTCTGTCACCAGCGACGTTCTCCTGCCACCAGAGGCCAGCACGGCAACACCACACAGCCCAGGGTCCCCCCCCACGGCAACACTTACAGAAACAGAGAGACGACGTGTGACGAAGCAGCTCCCAGGGATGGTATGGCGGTCAACTCATTATTGTTGAGGTACCTGGAATGACAAGGAAGAATTAACCACTTCAAGCATTTAATTAGTAGTTTCAAATCATGCACCTATGAGGAAAATCAGAAAACACTACTGAGCTAGCCGTACTAAGAACATCTTCTAATCTCACACACACACACACACACACAGACTAATAAAATTGAGTGCTCAAAGGGAGAGAGGAGGCACAGGAAGGCGAGAGCTAACCAAGTATCCCACTCACGGTGAAAAGTCTCCTATCTCGCATGGAGCTCACAACTAATAGCTAACACACACACACGGGGAAAGGCCAAGATGCAGGCTCGGGACGAAAGCACCCCGAGACCATCAACACGAGTGTGCCAGGAGAGCACAAGTCTGGAAAGGCCTTGTGGAGCGCAGAGCGCCCCCTCCTGGTTGTTTCCTACACATCCGAGGCCTGGTGTTCTGCCTTTGCCAAAGACCAGCATGTGCAGAACCACAGCCGCAGGGCTTGGGACACACGGGGCCTATTATTTCAATGCCTCATCTGTGACATAAGAAGGAAACTGGACTCGCATTCCAGCTGAGATTTCCAATTTCTTTGGACTTTGATGAAGCCCGGGGAGGGGGGGGACCCTGAAAACACATATATATACTCGTTTTGCACACATTTTAAAAATGCTAAGCAGAGAGACTTCCTCTCCAAGCTCCCTTCCTGTCTGCGTATTCTAAATCTGCCTTCCCATCGTCAGTATCTCTCAAAAGGCGCAGCACAGCTCGCCTGCTCTGCCCCCAGAGGCTCGGCAAGCTGGCCTCCTTACATGGACATGTTCTTCCAAATCTGGAAAGAATATCCAAACTCAGACTCGCCAAGTGAGCCCAAAAAGCCTCAAGGAAGCCAGGGCCCAGTGCTCAGGCCTGCTGCCGGGTGACACGCTGGAAAGAAACCGTATTTCTGAGGGAGAGTCGAGGGCACAGAACTGCGTCCTCTTGTTCTCCATTTTTAAGGGAGTTGTTACGTCGCATAGAGCAGCTTGTCTGAAGACAAAAACCACTGAAATGACAGCTGTATTCAGACAAGCACACAGCCAGCATTTGCTTAAACAGAATAATCTGGTTGTCCGCCATCTCTTATAGAACTGAATGGGAAAAGAGGGGGGAAAAGAAGAAAAAAAAAAATGAGAAAAGGCCTCGAATTATCCCATTTGCTTTCTTCAATGCCAAAGCCAGTTAGGGATGGAGCTTGGCAATTATTGGGCCGCGGGACACAGACTGCCTGTTTCAACAGCGGCATGGCTGGAGCATCTGGCAGAGAGAAAGCAGATCCGTATCATGTGGCAAATCCTTTCTCCACTTAAAGGGCCCTTGTTTGTGTGCTGAAATAGACAATTAATTACGTTAACAGTCTCTTATCTGACTGGCCCCTAAATCAGATTGTTCCTGCTTCACCTTTTATCTCATCCAGCCCCGCTGTGATCTGTTTCCCAGCTAGGGGATACTTAAAACTGCACCAGTCGTAATCTCGACTAATAAATTTCCATAGTACCTATCAAGGCAGCTAATTAGTAGAAAAGGCCCCCGGGTTTATCTGAGCAGAAAACACGAGGGTCAGGGAGCGGCTGCCCATTCGTCAGCTTGCTAAGATCTCTCGATTTGAGATTTATTCTCAAATACAGAGGGCAGTAGCAGTAACAACAGCAGGAGAAAGCTTTTTGAGAGCCTACTACGTGCAAGGTGCACCACTAAGAGCTTTTCTGGCGTGGTAACTTGTCTTTAGGCTCCTGGAAGTAGGTCCCAGGCACAATTCCAGGGACCCAGAAGATCTAGCTTTAAAATCTTGGTTTTTAATCTATTATTCTCCTCTATTTCTGAACAACCACAGCAAAAACCAAACAACAACAACAAAAAAAACCCAAATACATTATTTAACTTCATCACTGCAACCCTGAAGGAGGCAGTAGGTACAACGACTATTCCCTACATGACACTAGTCAGTTTAACAAATCTAGGGTCACATAACTGGGGGGAGGGGGCAGTCAAGAGAAAAACAAGGGCAGGAGTCGTGTTACAGCAGGTTAAGCCACTTGGGACACGCATATCCCATACTGAAGTGCTGGTTTGAGTGTCAGGTACTCCACACTTTCAATCTAGCATCCTCCCAATGTGCCCGGGAGGCAGAAGATCATGGCCCAAGTGCTGGGGTCCTAGCCACCAACATGGGAGACGCTGATAGAGTTCCTGGCTCTTAGCTTTGGCCTGGCCCCACCCCAGTTTTTGCAAGCATTTCGGAAGCGAACCAGTGGATATAAGAGATCTCTCCCTCTTCCTCTCAAACCCCTTCTGTCTCTCTCTCGCGCTCTGTCACTCTGCCTTTCAAATAAGTCTTTGAAAAAATATATAGATAGAGGACAAAGCACAACTGCAAATCTGAGCGCAGCAGTAAGTGGCAGGACCAGCAAACACAGGACAAGCCGGAAAGCTCTTAAGCCCTTAGGTAACATCAGTTGTTCTTCCGCCTGTGTGTAATCTGACTTGCTTTTCAAGCTGGAACGAGGAGGATGGACATTTTCTGCAACGGGAACTGTGGCTAAGGAGCATGGGCTCCGGTCAGCCCTAACTGCACACGGGACAAACTGCCCCACCCACTGTCACAGAAATGAACAAGGCAAGGAGGCGCAACACCACCATTTCAGACCTGGACAGACCTGCTGGAGGGCCAGTGCACCAGGGCTGAAGATTAACGAGGCACTGTGTGTCCCAGTGGACATCTTGGGGGCCACAGGCGCGGGGAGAAATAGCTGGCTCTCATCTCAACAGGGCTGCCTGCTTTATGAAGAGGACAGTGGGAGCCCAAAGTGCAGGAATTATGCAGCAAGCTCGCTTCTAGATCATTTCTGCTCGAAAAAGAACTGCTGGTTCTAGCGCTAGCGTCTGCCAGCTCCACCTCCACTGGCTTCCTCTTTGTTCTCTCCATCCCCTGTTGAAATGAGAGCACAATCTTCAGAAGGCAACAGAGGCCAAACTCGCTCTGAGAAGGGAAGCGCTTCTTGCCAGACTGAAATAGAGACCGGTCAAAAATAGCACAGCGAGAGAGATGTGAGGGGGGAAGCACTCGGGAAGTTCAACGGAGCCTCCATGAAGAAGGAAACCTCAGGAATTAGGGGCTGTGTCTGACGAAAGCTGCTGGGTACCTTGCACTGGGCGCCCCTCGCCCTTCCTCCATCCCCCCCTCCCAAAGTCCCCCAAGGCCCTAAACATCTGTCTAAAAGCCTGGCTTTTATCACCGAACCTTTTTCTGATGATTCAGGACCAAGAAGTGCCTCCGATGCATCAGACCATGAATCACCGCCCAGCCCCGGAGCAGGAGGAGGTCTACCTCAGGTCAGCGGGCTGCGTAGACTGCCTGACCGCAACGCAGAACCTGGAGGCTGGACCTTCTCCAGGCAATCCGCAAGGTCAGCGCGGACTTCCTGATCCCTCAGCTTCCCTCCAAAGCCTCCACTCACTTGGCTTAAAAATCCGGCTGCATTTTGCAAGATGTGAGTGTTCTAAAAGGACATTTCACAGTCTAGAATTACTCTCTTAAGCAAATTTAGCTTCCACAAACAATGTAAAGCCAGCACCAGGAGTAATTTGGGGGTTCGGCACTTTCTCCTAACCTGTTTACTGAAGAACTGAAACAAATCCACAGTGAAATTCTCAAACCATTTCGAACAAGAACACGGGGAGTACTCGGTGGAAGAACAGAGCTTTCTTGCTTGTCAGTCCTCTGGATCACCTCCAGCTGGGAGCTGCTGCTGCCGGCTACAAGAGATGTACACACGTCTTTTTTTTCCTAATAAATGCTTGTGTAGTATACAGTCTGTTACGTACTGCTCTTTTCCTCTTGGTAATACATCCTGGAGAGCACCATAATTCTTTTAACTGGCCCCACGGTCCACCGTGTGATCGAACCTTTTGACTCATTAATTTATTTGGCCAACCTGCAGTTGGTAGACTCAGTGGCTGCTTCCAAATACAGAGCTGCAATGAACAAAGTTGTGCAGGGGGTTGTAATTCTGGTCAGTTCCCTTAAAGGGAAAACGTGGAAACAGGTGTTTGGCCGGGCAGTTAAGATGCCTGTACCCTACATCCCAGCGTCTGCATTGGATTCCTGGCCTCCAGCCAGTGACTCCAGCTGAGGATGAACGCAGAACCTGGGGAAACAATCGTGACAGCTCAAATAACTGGGTTTCTGCCACCCACACAGGAGACATGGATTGAGTCCCCAGCTCTGGACTCCAGTGCCAGCCCAGCCCTGGCCTATGGATAAAGCACTCTCATGCTCTCGCTCTCAAACACGACTTTCTCTCTCTCTCTCTCTCTCTCTCTCTCTGTGTGTGTGTGTATGTGTGTGTGTGTGTGTGTTCCAAACGGAAAAAGCTCACGGTAACAGGTAGGCACGTGGACTTCAGAGTCAGGGCCAGTTAATCAATAGTGTTAAGTACTAGAGAACACTGCCGACTAAATAAACTTTTTGGCAAAAGTTTCTCATATACTTTATATACCAGACAGCCAGGTAAAGGTATTTTGGTATAAAGGACATAGGGATAGTTTCCTTAACAATTATAAACGATAAGGCTGCACAGGCACTATATGCCGAGTTCTGCCCTAAATTCTCCATGTGCGGTATCTGAATGAATGGTAACGCTCAGCCTCTGGAGAAGGTACCAAATTACACGCCCACCTTCCACGGAACTGAGGCATGGTAAGAGAACGGCACAGCGGGGACTGCTCAGGTTACAGAGCTCGGATGTGTCAGTCAGACCTGTACATCAACCCGACCTGCACTCCGTCCCCACTGAACCATCTCAGCACGTCCCTTCCCTAGCTGCACCCTCAGCTTCCTTTTCCTGAAAATCTCATGTAAATAGCACAGGTACCAGTGTCCCAGGGTTCAAACAGTTATTCCTAAGCACTGAGGACATGGCCAGCTAAGTAGAAAATGCTCAACAGGTGGTGGCAACTCACAGCCAAGCAACAGTGCCTCAAAACACACCACATATGTCACTCTTCCCTTAAACACCCCAGCAGCACAGCCTGGGGGGCAGCAGCCAGAGTCAGAGCAGGGCGGCCACAGCCAGCCAGCGCAGAGTGCACCCAAGGCTTCCCCCACTGCCTCCGGAACTCTCTGGGCCAGTGGTGCTGGCAGGCACACGCGCCCAGGCAGCTGTAACGGGATCCGAGCGCAGCCTGGACAGTGGGCCGTATAAATAGCCCCGCTTATTATAGAGGCGCCCCGCCCTGCAGGACCCAGGCCGTGGGCACTCCCTGGTGGGCTTTCCTCAGACCCGTGGCTTGGAAGCAGCTGCACAAGTGTCCCCACGTCCTCCAGGGGCCTTCCAAGGGCTGGCCGTCCCTCTCCAAGCGGCCGACGATGTTCTGTGGTTCTGGGGCCTCTGAAATGAAACCGCTGCGAAACCACGGCCTGCAGCCTGCCAGCCTGCGGCTGGGGAGGCTCTGCATGGGGCTCGGGAGGACGGCAGCGGCCGGCAGACACTCGGGGCCAGTTCACTTTGGAGCAACGATGCGTCCCTGGCAATTTGACTTGTTTCTTCCACAATCCTTTCCAGTGCCCTCACCCCTCAGCTCCTAACAAGCTGCCTTCTTTCTCCCAGCAGTACCAGAGGGCCTCAGGAAGAAGCCCAGATCTTCATCAGGGAGAAGTTTTGCTGCTCTGGACACCAGTGAATTCAGCTCATCCAGCCCACAGGGCGGGGGAGGGAGGGGTCAGAGGGTCAACCTGCCAAGCTGCGAAGATTTGCTCCCAAACAGTGCACCCAGCTTGGGGGACAGTGTGGCTCCAAAGGTAGCAGAACAGGCAGGAAATACCATCCAGTGAGTCTTTCCAGTGTGCAAGGCCCTGGACACCCTCTCTTTGTTGAGTGACTACACTAACACTGACTATGTGTTAGCACATCTATTATCACAGGCAGGGGACAGGAAACAAGCAGGTGCTATGTCCCCTGTCCAGAGTCACAGAGCAGGGCAAGAGCAGAACCAGAACACAACTCCAGGTCTGTTTGCTACCCGACTGAGCGTTGTCCTCACTTAAACCCAGAGGTATGGCTAAGATGGAATCTCCGTCTTTACAAACTCTCACAATCAGGGAGTTAGCAAGGGGCCACAGACAAGAGCCCAGGAGTTACTGGGCACGGGGGGGAGAGGGGGGCAGGCCAAGCACTAGCTGTGCAATTGCAGTAAACCCCATATTGCTCCAGCTGCTGGAAAGGGTGGAAGGGCAACTAAGAAGTCGAGTGCCGAGCACTACGGCCAACTTAGGATCAAGCTCCCCAAGCATTCTGGTAGGAGGAAGGGGAGCATTAACACACAAAACACAAATAGCACATACTAGAGCTGGGAACATCATCCTGCCTATATGAGGGGAAACCAAATTGTGGAAAAATGAAATTAAGAGACAAGCTTATTTTGGTGCAAAGAAATAAAAAATACGAAGGGCCAGCACTGTGGCGCAGCAGGTTAACGCCCTGGCCTGAAGCACCAGCATCCCATAGGGGCGCCGGTTCGAGACCTGGCTGCTCCACTTCCAATCCAGCTCTCTGCTATGGCCTGGGAAAGCAGTAGAAGATGGCCCAAGTCTTTGGGCCCGTGCACCCATGTGGGAGACGTGGAAGAAAGTCCTGGCTTCAGATCGGCGCAGCTCCAGCTTTTGCGACCAATTGGGGAGTGAACCATCAGATCGAAAACCTCTCTCTCTCTCTCTCTCTGTCTCTCTAACTCTGACTTGCAAATTAATAAATAAATCTTTAAAAAAAAGAAATTGGGGCCGGCTCCGTGGTGCAGTGGGTTAATCCTCCACCTGCAGTGCCGGCATCCCATATGGGCGCCGTTTCTAGTCCTGGCTGCTCCTCTTCCAATCCAGCTCTCTGCTATGTATGGCCTGGGAAATTAGTGGAAGATGGCCCAAGTTCTTAGGCCCCTGCACCCACACAGGAGACCAGGAAGAAGCACCTAGCTCCTGGCTTCGGATCAGCACAGCTCTGGCTGTTGTGGCCATTTGGGAAGTGAACCAACGGACGGAAGACCTTTCTCTCTGTCTCTCCCTCTCACTGTCTGTAACTCTGCCTCTCAAATAAGTCAATAAAATCTTTAAAAAAAAAAAAATATGAAATCCATGCATGGCTTTTTTTTAGCACAAGTTTTTTTCCAGTAAATTTTTTTTTTTTTTGACAGGCAGAGTGGACAGTGAGAGAGAGACAGAGAGAAAGGTCTTCCTTTTGCCGTTGCTTCACACTCCAATGGCCGCCGCGGTAGGCGCGCTGCGGCTGGCACACTGCGCTGTTCCGATGGCAGGAGCCAGGTGCTTCTCCTGGTCTCCCATGGGGTGCAGGGCCCAAGCACTTGGGCCATCCTCCACTGCACTCCCTGGCCACAGCAGAGAGCTGGCCTGGAAGAGGGGCAACCGGGACAGGATCGGTGCCCCGACTGGGGCTAGAACCTGGTGTGCCGGCGCCGCAAGGTGGAGGATTAGCCTAGTGAGCCGCGGCGCCGGCCTTTTCCAGTAAATTTTAAAGATCCCTCATATACATCGCCTTCAGAAATTTTTTGCACCTAGATGAACTTATCTTCAGTAATTCCATTTTGCACAAACTTTTTGAAGTCCCCTTGTAAATGCAACAGAAGTTCAGGTGAGGGAGAGAACCCAAGTTGGGAGGGGAGAGAGGAGGCCAGGGTTAAAGACAGTGTGGGTTTGGATGAGGTGTCTGGGGGAATAAGAGGGAATACTCCCTACAGAGGGAAGATGCGCACACACTGTAAAGCCAGGAGTTAAGTGATCACTTCCTGTCTTTTTCCATCTTCACCTGGATGTCTGGGGTAAGACGAGGGACATGGGAGCTTAATGCAGTGCAGCGCCAGGGTCCAGTGCTTAGGCTCTGGAATCCCGCAGACTTGAGCCCAACACTCGACGTCACCAACCACTTCAAATTGCGAGTTTCTTGAACCTGTCTCAGCCGCTGCTTTCTCTTCTGTGAAGTGGAGAAAATCCTCGCAAAGAAAATCTCTTGTCATAGCGCTGGTGTGAGGCCTGGATGAGATCATATTCCCCAGAGGTTTATTAACACAGAGCTGTTGTGATTATTGTGACTGTTGTTAAGCAAGACTCATAACCAGCATCCCCTGTGAAGGGCAGAGAGCAGTCAGAGGTCTTCACATGTGGATCTGGGTGGGGCACGCACTCGAAGAAGGCCTGAGAGGAAGGGGACCGAAGGCCAGAGGTCAAGGAAGCCAAAACAAATGAAAAGCTGGAAGCCTGTCTGGGCAAGGAAGTGGAACCAGAGAGCCAGAGAGAACCCAGAGGACGCTCACCCGAGGACCTGCCACGCCTCCGATGACAGCTGAAACCAATACCTACCATAGCCAGGGCCCTAGAGGATCCAGGCCCTGCTGCACACCCCTCCCCTCAGGCACACACAGGCAGGGGCCCTCATGCTGTTCCTTCCTTGATGCCCTTGTACACGCACAGTCTTCCCTGCTCACATCATCGACAAGTGCTCAGGCATCACCTTCCTGCCCAGCCCATCTCCACGATTACTCCTCCAAAATCCAAGGAAAGAATGGAAGGGAAGGGGGGCAGGGAAGGAGGACAAGCAAGTGTCAGCAACTGAATTCAAAACCCAAGCAGCAACAGCCCTGTCATGCCATTCTGGAATCCAAGGCAAAAGGCAAAGAATCAGAAATACTGATTCCATCTTGATTTAAACTTTTTGATATTTTATTCACTGGGGGAAGAGAGGAAGAGAGAGAGAAAGAGAGACAGAGACAGAGAGACAGAGATAGCTGATGTTTTAAATCCTGCACCAATAAATCCCTTCTCCTGACTGCTTAGTTTCTGGCCCCCTGTCATTTCTGCACCTCAGGTGGTTGCATCTCTTGCCTCTCCCCGGTCCCAGCTGTCTGTGTCTCACTCCTTCCTGGACCGCAGCCCTGGAGCAGCGTGTGGTACCGAGCAGGCGCTCAAGTGTTAAATGAAAGCCTGAAAGATGCTAGAGGCAACACCCCAATTTTAATTGTATCCAATTTTCAAAGAAACCACTAAGCCTTGAGACTTAGCAAACAGAATTTAAGTATGTTCTAAACCACAGGCATTAAAGATAGCTTAGATTGGGGGAAAAGCCCTAGGTTATTAGCCTAAGCAGCTCCTGATGGCCAAGTGTATCATTCTGGGTCACTGTATGTCCCCCCAAAGTTCCTATGTTGACACTCTAACCCCAGCACCTCAGAACTCTATTTGTAACTCTGATTTTCAAATAAATAAATACAAATACATCTTAGGGAAGAAAAAAAAAAAAAGAGTAGCAAGCAAGGACTTTGATCAGTTACTTTTAATAAAAACACATAAGGACCTTTACCTACAAATGTCTAATGAAAATGCCTAATAATAGAAGCACTGGATGACAATTTATGAACCTCGGTACAGTAACTTACGTAAAATTAAAACACCACATCCAAAAAACTTTAATTTACATCAAGTATTTGGCCTAAGGATTAGGATGCCAATTGAGATACCTTAATCCAACATCAGAGTACCAGAGTTTATACCCAGTTCTGGCTCCTGACTCCAATTTCCTGACCCCAGGAGGCAGCAATAACAGCTCAAGGAACTGGGTTCCTACTACTGGCATGGGAGACCTGAACTGTGTCCCCAGTTCCCTGCTTCCACCCCTGCCCAGCCCTTGATGTTGCAAGCATCTGGAGAGTGAAAGGTAAGAGGGTGCTCACTCCGCCTCTCAAATAAAAGAAAAAAATGTAAGTGTAAGAGACATGCATGAACACATTACCCACAGCGATCTATTTTTCACTAAGTGTGCACAATGGTTATGGACGGGTGATAACACTGGCAGTTCCCAGTTGTTCCACAGTACATCGGCATGACTTAAATGAAAGCTCCTGTAAAGTTCCTACGGAGTTCCAACTCCTGATCATTCAAAATTCTTTCCATGCAAAAGATGAAGAAACAAACTGAAGCCTGCAGTTGCTAAAGGCACGAACACCTGCCTGGTTGTTTGGAGGTAGAGGGGAAAAGGCGAGCCTCTGTGACCCACTCTTCTACGGCTCTGTTTGCTGGCAAACAGCAGGGGCACACTGGCCTCACAGCCACCACCACACAGGCTGCTCCGATCCCTGGGAACCTGGACAAAGTGCTCGCCCCACGCATTACCCCAAACAGTCCACAAGGCCTCCTACAAGGGAGGAAGCTCTGCCATACACCTGCTGGGCGCCCATGATTTCCAGGAACCCTGCGCTTCCTAGATCGCAGCACACTCTCCAGAGACTGCCTAGGGTGAACGGAGGATCTCAGCAAAGCAGCACTTCAAGTACAGGGGTTCCCTTACCTCTGGGGATACAGTTCCAAGACCCCCAGTGGACGCCTGAGACTGTGGACAAGCTAGATGTCCTATGTTTGTTCCTATACATACCTACAATAAAGTTTAAATTATAGACGAGGCATAGTAAGTATTAGCACCACTAACAAAAGAGAACAACAACAAATACTATTACAGAATTGCCAGGATCACCACTCTTGTGTGCTGAGGCCATTACTAGGTACAACAGGGTTATGAAAACACAAGGACTGCAACACTGCAACAGCAGATCTGGTAACCAAGAAGGCTGCTAAGTGACCAACTGGCAGGGCACATTGGACAAAAGGATGAGTCACAATAGAGTGAACCAGCACAAGACTGAATTATGCTACTCAGGAGAGCGCACAATTTAAAACTTCAGGCCGGCACTGCGGCTCACTAGGCTAATCCTCTGCCTGCGGCACCGGCACCCCGGGTTCTAGTCCCAGTTGGGGCACTGGATTCTGTCCTGGTTGCTCCTCTTTCAGTCCAGCTCTCTGCTGTGGCCTGGGAAGGCAGTGGAGGATGGCTTGGGCCCTGCACCTGCATGGGAGACCAGGAGGAGGCACCTGGCTCCTGGCTTCGGATCGGCGCAGCGCACCAGCCGTAGCGGCCACTTGGGGGGTGAACCAACAGAAACAGGAAGACCTTTCTCTCTGTCTCTAACTCTGCCTGTCAAAAAAAATTTTTTTAAAACTTCAGAGTTGCTTATTTCTAGAATTTTCCATTTAATATTTTCAGATCACAATTGCCTGGACCCCAGAACTGTGGATAATGGGGGATGGAGGGAGGTCGGGGGACAGGGAAGTACTGTAGCACCATTTGTCACTGCCAGCCCAGGTACAAACGTGTCTCCCTTGAAGTGAGGTTGCTGATCTAGAGAGTGAGTGATGCTGCAGCCTGCGTATCTCCCCCAAGAGGTCCCTTTATCCTGCACCTGCCAGGGGAGTACTCACACTTCCTGCAGGTTCGGCAAGTCCTCAAAAACAGCAGGGTCGATCTCAGAGAGCTTGTTGTAACTCAGGTTTCTGGTAAATGGAGAGAGAAAAAAAAAAAAAAAAAAGAAGGAATCAATATTTGGCATCAAACTCAAGATTCAGGATATTTTCTCCTACCCTATCCCACCCCAAAAAACCAAGCCCTCTCCCTCCTAAATGCTCAGTCTCACGCACTGTTACAGAGCCACGGACACTGAAACTTACAGATACACCCTCCCAGTTGGCATCCTCAAGGCACTGGAAGCAGCGCTGTCAAAGGCCACATCACCCGAGGCTGGATAAACCCAAATGATTCCAATCAACACTACTTCACGACATAGAAATTTTTAAAGGAAATTTTTAAAGTAATTCTAAGCAGTGCCTTGGAACACAGGCTTTGCACCACAGGAGTCCAAAGCTATGCTTAGTGGCATTTTTTAAAATTAGCGTCTCACTAAAGCACCCACATCACACAGCAGTAAATGAAAAAAGCAAAGGGGAGGGGAGGTTGACCTTGCGTTGTCTACACCAGTTCTTGCAAGGGATGATTTCTGCACCTCAAGGGACCTTTAGCAAAAGCTGGAGATACTTTTTTTTTTTTTTGGGGGGGGGGGGAGGGGTGACAGGTTTACTGGCACTTGGTGGGCAAAAGCCAAGGATGCTATTAAACATCCAAGAGTGCACAGGTAGCACTTCCCCCTCCCTCCACCAGAGAATTCCCCAGCTCTGAGTGTTGACACTGGTACCCACAGACTGAGAAACCTGAGTCTACACAAGCCTAGAACCGCTCCGATGTACAGTCTAAGTTCCACGGACTGTTCAGAAAATGAGCACAGATTCTGAGTCCAGGTCATTTGCCGACACAGTATTGCAACCTTCAAGGACTGCATGCTGGGGGTGACAGTCACACAGGAGAAAGGAGGCAGCTGAGGGAAAGCTACACTGGTGCCAATCACAGGCCAGGTAAGCCTCTCATGACCAGCAATGGGAGCCGTCTCAACTGTCACAACCACATCTCTAGCCCCACCACCCACTGGATCCCGAGAGGCAGACAAACAGCAAGCCAGGACGAACTTAACTCCCATCACAACCTCAACCCAGACCAGCCTACCCTTTCTGAAACAGAAGCCACAGAGGTGTGATCCGAACGGGTCCTGACTTCTGGTTTCGCATGGCAACCTTGTTCCCTACTGCTGAAGCCCTTTCTGTGCCGAGGAGCTGAGCAATTTTTATCTCAGCGACTAATGCCGTGCATATTACTGCCTACTGCCCCTGTAACTAACCAGGAGCCCCAGTCTGCCTCCGAAGTGTCACAGAAGTGGCCGCTATCTCTTAAACTTACCCCGGCAACATTTCAATCAATACTAATCTACAACTGATCGCCATTCCACTGTGAGCTCAGAGACATTCATCTAAATAAAAGTCAAAGCACACTTGAAACTAATGGTTCATCTGCGTCCATGGCACAGCCTGAATTAAAAGCAATTTGTCGGGAGATTATGTTACCATAAAGATTGAAGGGGGTAATTTTTTAAACCGCATACTGAAGTCAAGTATGAGCTTGTCTGTGCCTCGGGGTATTTATTAATGAGTACACAGACGTCAACCAGTGACACCTGGGGAAAAAAATCCACAGTCTGAGACAAGTCCCCCCACGTCAGAAGACGGCTAAGACAGACAAATTTTCTTCTATTTTAAGCAGACTATCATCTTGAAAGGGGGGAAGTGTGGAAACATTATTTCTGGGCATAAAAATACTGTCAGTTTACAGTAACTACCACTTTTTAATTTAAGATTTTATTTATTTGTAAGGCAGAGTGGGGGTCAGCATTGTGGTGCAGTGGGTTAAGCTGCTGCCTTAGACACCAGAATCTCATATGAGTGCAAGTTCCAGTTGCTCTGCTTCCCATACAGCTCCCTGCTAATATGCATGGGAAAGTAGAAGATGAACAAGAGCTTGGGTCCCTGCCAGTCTCCTGGCTTCAGCCTGGTCAGTCCTGGATCGCTCATTCTTTTCTCTATGTTTCTCCCTCTAACTCCCTTTCAAGTAAATAAATCTAAAAATGGAAAAGAAAGAAAAGAAAAAGGCAGAGAAACAGAGGGAGAGACAGAGAGAAATTGCCCATCCACTGGTTGACTCCGCAAATGGCCTCAGTGGCCAGGGCTGGGCCAGGCCAAAGCCAGGAACCTGGAACTCCATCCAGGTCTCCCAGGTGAGTGGCAGGGACCCAAACACTTGAGCCACCATATACTGCCTTCTCAGGCACACTAGCACACAACTGGATTGGAAGTGGAGCAGCCAGGACACGAACCAGAGCTCTGACATGGGATGACGGTGACACAAGTGGTAGCTTAACCTGCTGCTCCAGAATGCTGGCAATATTTTTAAATTTATTTTAAAAATTTACTTGAGAGGCAGACAGACAAAGCCTCCATGCCATCCTCTGGTTCACTCATCAAATGCCCAAGCCAGGAGTCAAGAAATAAATCCAGGTTTCCTACATGCGTGGCGGGGATTCAGCTACCAGACCCACCTGCTGCCTCCTGGGGGCTGCATGAACAGGAAGTTGCAAACAGGACTCAAACCCTGGCACCCTGATAGGGGAGCGGGTGTCTTAACCAGAGTGTTTGCTAGGCCAGACACCCACCCTTTAATCAGCACCTTTAAACCATCAAGGGTATTGGGAGAGGGTTTGAGAAACGGAGAAACCATAAAGCCAAGCGCCGAGAAGGGCAAGCAAGCAACACCACCAGGGACCGCATCCTTGCAAAATAAGCTCCAGAGCGCTGCCTGCCTGCCCACCTAAGGCGGCACTAGCACATGGTCTCCAGCAAGGGCCAGGGGAGACCACTCTTCTCTGTCTTCCAGAAAAGCTCAACATCTCAATTTTCACATGAAATCTAATTCCTTAAAAATAAATAAAGTCAAAAGTAATCTTGGAGGAACCCAGCAAAACACCTAGGAGGCTATATTTGGCCTAAAAAGTGCCCGTTTTCACCCTTCTACGTCACTGACCCCTGAGGCTGTTGGGTTCAGGGTGAGTGGCTTGGCTCTGGCTGACAACTGCAGCCAGAGGTGACTCTGGGGCTCTCTGGTCTTGTGCAATTAGCTGCTGGCTCAGTGTTGAACCATCTGAAAGGGAGTCACCCCCGCTGGTTCCCACCCAGCAAGAGTACACAATCTTCAGCAACTTAGAATAAAACCATTTCAAGTCACAACATCCTTCGGTATGTCTTTCCTTTAAAGAGCAGACAATGATTAATTAAATTTCAGAAAGTACAAATTCTGCTACTTAGGCAGGGCTTCCTGAGAGAGGTGTGTCCCCCAGGCTGGTGCAATCGAGAAGCCGAGTTTCACTGGGACTTAACACTGCAGCCCGAGCAGGAGCAAGGACCACAACGATGAACACAGGTGCACGTGCAAGGGTCAGGGTACTGCCTGCACGGGGTAACTCTCGGCTCGGGGCACTCTGGGTGATTCCGAAAGGACAGAGCGCTGTGGCTCACACCCCTTCCCAGAGTTGCTGTCTCTGGACACGGGGCTGCCCTGGAAGCTAAGTCTCACCAATGAGTGGTCCTGAAACCCGAAACAGGACGCTGGACCTCAGCTGCTTTCGTAGGAAATGAGTATTTCGTAGGAAATACTTCACTGCATTCTGCCTGACAAACACAGCACGAAACAAAATCCTCACAGACCCCTTTCAGCTAGAAAGCTCCCAGCACAAGTAAAATCCATTTGCTACGGGGCCAGCATTGTGGCGCAGGGGTTCACCTGCCGTCTCTAACACCAGCACCCCTATCAGAGAGCTAGTTCAAGTCCCAGCTGCTCTACTTCCACTCTACTTCCCTGTTAATGAGCCTAACAAGGTGGTGGAAGACAGTCTAGGTGCCTGGGCTCCTGACACCCATGTGGGAGATCCGGAAGGAATTCCAGGCTCCTGGCTTCAACCCGACTCAGTCCTTGCTGTTACAGACATTTGGAAAGTCAAGATGTCTCTCTCTTCCTCTCTCTCTGTAGCTCTGCCCTTCAATTAAATAAATGTTTAAAAACATATACACGCACACGCAAAACGTACCATTTGAGCCATTTTTAAGTGCACCGTTCAGCCGCAGCAGAGACAGGCACACTGTCCTTGTAGTGTGCTCGTAACTGGCATCCCTGTCAAGAACTTTCTCCAAATCCCAAAGGGAAACTGCTGCACCTTTCAACGCTAAGTTCTCACCTTGCTCTGCCCACTTCTGTCACTGTACACTTCTCTACTCTAGGTACCTCCAGAGCAAGAAACAGAGCGCACTTGTCTTTCTGTGGCTGGCTTCTCTCCATGAGCATCACCCGTGTTGGCGCCAGTGCTGTACGTTGCTGAAGGCTGATGGTACTCCAATGCATCTATGTACCTCATGGGGTGTACCCAGTGGTCTATACTTTCACACTGCTTCAACCTTTGGTTACTGCGGACAATGCTGTTGTGAACACTGGTGGGTTTTTTTTTTTTTTCTGAACTTTAAAAAAAAATCAAACAACGTTTTCTGTAAAACCCTTTCATCACTGCGCTTACTGACTATTCATTTCTCAATGATTAAGCAAATCCTTATTGGGCCCAAGAGTCTGGCAGAAAGGGGCATGAGCTCCCAGCTCTGTTCCCAAGAGCCATCACAGGGTTAACCGGGGGACACTTTCATGAGGCTGTTCTTCCAGGTGGCAGCTGACGTGCACACGCATCTAAAGCATTTCGCTTAGTTCTAGCAACACCATCGCCCCTCACCAGGCCTGACATCTCAATGCGTCCTTTGGTGAAGGTTTCAGATTCTCCTGTCACAACAATTCATCTGTCAGCAGGACAGATGCTGTCCAAAGCACTTCTGCACCTTTCAGTAGCGGAGAGGAGAGGAAAGCGACCTCGGGGAATTTAGTTACTGCCAATTGCAGCTTTCATTAAACATTTTGTCAGCCATTGTCATAACACAAATTTCCCCTGTTCGTGCACAAAGGGAGTGCAGAGCACGGAACAATTGAGCCTGGCCATAGATAGTCTCTCTGCTAATCTGCTGAAAGATGACGGTGCGGCCCACCGTTTGCAGAACACACAAGAGGCACCTCTGCAGGGAACAGCTCGGGTTTTATCCAGGCCTGCTGGAAAAGCACACTGCTTAAGGGTGCCCGAAACGACAGTCTGCGTGGTTCCCAATGAGCCCCCCTAGGCTGACCCCACATTATCTGAACAGCCTCAAGTATTTCCACAGCTGAGAAATCAGCCACTAACCCAACCAGTAGCTACTAGCCAAGGGGCTACCTGTATTGAAACTAAGACAAGGTAAACCGTGCTGTATCTAAACCATAATCAACAGTTATTCCTAAATCACGAAAGAATCAATATTCACAGGGAATGGACAGAACTCAGGTCCTGAGTTCCCCAAAATTTCTAGAGTTCTGTTCAAACAGGTCGTGGGGCACAGACACGGATATGAACCTAAGTCCCTCCAGTACACAAAGTTCCCAGGCATCATCTCAACGAGGGAACGGGCCTTGGAAGACCAGGGAGACTGAGTAACCACTGAGTGCAATTCTGCAGGCTTACTGGGTATTTACATAATCTGACCAGCACCTTCCTGGATTCCACCCAGAGCCACATATTACAGACTTGGCAAAGGCTCCCTCCTCAAAGCCAGTGAACGATCACTCATTTACTCCTGGGGAGCGGAGGGGTAAGAACCTGCGCCGGCCGGCCTCTGAGTAAGCCGTGGTGAGAACTAACCCCACTTTGTCATCCCCAAAGCAAGCAACGGCTCCTGTGGCCGGCGACTTCAGGCACAGCCTCTCGCTGCACAGAGACCGGGGCGCATTCCTCGGGTTCTCAACGTTAACAGGATGATCAAAGTGGAACGAGCCGGTCCTGAGTCTGTGAGGAAGTCTCTAGAGGACTGGTTCAGAATCAGTTGGGTTTCCAGGCTAGCCTATTTCCCATCTTCCCATCCAATCTGGCTTCCAGGCTAGCCCACGGCCCATGAGTCAGTGCTGGCTGGGCTCCCGGCCAGCTCCCCGTGTGGCACATTTTCAGCTTTGAGATGGGTGAGTCACTGAATATGACTCCTGGACAGGGACACAGAAGGCAGCCCCCAACCCAACCTCTGGGCAGGGGGCTGCGTGCCCAGGACTGGCCTTGAAACTCCGGCTTCTCCAGGCGCGTGGGCTCCAGCTGTCCATCTCCGTCTCAACCCCAGAACTTAGACTGTTTGCTGCCCATTAAGAAGCAATCCACCTGCCTAGGACTAACTGGGAAAAGGTGACTGGTCCTTCCACGACGACCAGGGGTGCAGCTGAGGAAGAACATACGCCCCTTCATGGTTCCTTAATCCCCTAAGCTTGTGGGGTTGCTTCTGCAGCATTTTTGCCTTCTGAGCAATCGCACGGAGTACGCATCAAGTCACAATGAAATCAGCACATGATGTTCCCGAGCCCCACGATGTAAGGTTTTACGAGAAGAAGAGATTTTTTTCTTAATCCTGGAGTATCAGATGTCCTTAGCTTGTTTTCAAGTGCAATGCTTTCCCCCTCGTTAACCAAAACCGGCAACTGAACAGCCTGATAAGGAACATTAGAGGCTTACATGAAAAATGATAAAAGCGCATCTTGAACTGGAAACATCCGTCTGGCATCCTCCCCCAGGCATTCCCGATGCAGGGAAGGGTCTCTATCTGCTGCCCCCCACCCCTACCCTGGACTCCAGTAAGCTACGCAGTCCCTTAATGCAGGCTTGGCAAAGAAATGCATTCTGTGAACAATCCAACGAAAAATCACTCAGATCTCCACATGTCAGCTATATTTCACAGTCAGTTATGAGACAATTATTTCAGTTATTGAGAATGGCTATGCAAATGCGAGAAGCTTATGACAGGTGACTCGAGAGAGGAGACCATACACAGCAGCCACAGAAGACCCTAGTCACTGTCCATTTTAAAAATCAGCTCTCCTGGTCAGCACGGGCCTCCAAACCTCTGAATTCTAATGTTTCAAACTACCTGCCAGATGTCATCCACGCCTGCCTCTCTAACCCTGTAAGGCTTGAGAGTACCTCTCCGCCTTCACAGTTCACACAGCTCGGCCTTTCAGAGCTACGTCCCTTCCCCCAGCACCCAACAAATGTCAAAGTCTACAAACAGTCCTCGAGTGGAAGGCACACTGTGCTGTGATAAATTCTGCGATCAATCAGGCCAAGACCTCGTCTGCGACCTGAAGGAGTCAAACCACACTCCTACTGAGTGACTCCAACCAAAAGCTCTCACATAGCAAACAACCTGCAGTGGTAGGCCGGGGGGTGGCTCCTGGGCCAAGGCTGAGCTGGCGGGGGAATTTTCTCACTTGTTTCTTTCTGATTGAACAGGGTTTGCAGAAACCTAAAGTTTCACTGATCGAAAGCTTCAGCTTTTGTGGACAATAATCCCTGGGCCAGCACTCTCGACAGCAACAATCAGCTATATGCACTTACAAGCATGCCACTGGCTACAGACCTCACCACTCCTTATTGTGTCACCCAGGCCCTCTTTACTCATGGGTAGTATTTGCCTGGCCCCCGTGAGCACCTGGCTTTGTCACCTCCGGTGTGGATAACACTGAAGCCAGATGGCAGCCAGAACAGGAAAGTCAGCTGCGATTTAGATAAATAACTAAATAAATAAGGGTTTATCAGCAAATGCAAGACCTCAGCTAAGCCTTGAAGGGGACGTTTTCTGAGGGAGAATCCTGGGAAATGAGGTCAGACCAGCACAGTAAGGTGCGGAGGGTACGAAGTAAAGCAAAGAAACAGGGAGACTAACACATCAGGACCTCCCAGGAAGGCAAGGGGCAGGACAGGAATGGTTGCAGGGAAGTCGAGAGAAGTAGGTCCCATGCTGCCAGGCCCACAACCTACCAGGCAGTGACGTCAAGGCTTCTGTAACCCGCTGCAAATCGCCGCGCCAGCCCCCTCACGCAGGCTGATCCACAGGGCCAGTAAAGCTGATTTCCATAGGAACAGCACAGCCCCGGCCACTAAAGTTCTGCCCTACACAGTCAAGAGGGTTAAGACGTTCTCTCACCACCACTGGCAGCACTCAGCACTGACTTCCCACATTACCTCAATCCAACAGGAGATGCTACCATCGGTTCTTTCTTCCAGCATCTTAGTTTGGCCAGAGAGAGACAAAAGTAGTGAGGTACAAAGCAGTTTTATTGTTGTGGTTGCTTCCCCCCAACCAAAGCCTTCCAGGGCTCAGTGGAGACTGGTACTGGGGACAGGCCCCGCAGCTGGCAGATCCTTGACAAGCAAAAGGACTCTGAGCAGCGAAGAGCTGCTTAGCACAGCCCTCACTCCCACAAAGGCAATGTCAGCAGGATGCACCCCAGAGGGAGGAGGGCATAGAGAATGGTGTCACAAAGACCTGGGGACAGAGAGGGGAGAAGTCTGGTAACTCCAGACTGCCCGTTCTCTGGCTTATCAGCTTGGAAAAGGCATCATAATACACCCTACCAGACAGCGGAAGGCTCTGCATGGCCTCCCCAACTGAGGTTTCTGGGTCCCACCCAGTAACACAGCTTAACCTGGCCAGGAGAGTCAGGCCATTCCGTGGAACAGAGGGGAACAGCCTCCCAGCCACAGCCGGAGACACAACGTGCACAGCGGCTCAGCCACCCAGATCTGAGGGCACGCACAGCGCTCCCCACCGGCCACCACTCAGAGGCGAGAGGTTCTCCCAGGTAGAGCAAAGAGGAGGATCCTCCTCAAATGCACAGTATACTCTCCTTGGGCAGGAAACGGAGACTTGTGCTTCTGGAGTAGGGAAAACAAGTCAAGGGAAAGGCACAGGAAGCCAGAGATGGGTGAGGCTGAGAAAAAGGACATGTGGAATACCAGGCTTGCCTAGGACTCTGCCGAGCCCACCCATGTCCCTCTGGCCACAGATGACCCCTTTCCTGACTCCTCTGCTCCTGCAAGCAGCCACTTTCAGGATATGTGCTTCCTAGGGAACCACCAATGCAAAAGGAAAGGTGCTAGGTGCTGCACGTTGGCTTTTTTGTGGTTTTTTTTTTTTTTTTTTTTTTTTTTTTTTTTACGATTTATTTATTTACTTGAAAGGCAGAGTTAGAGAGAGGCAGAGGCAGAGGCAGAAAGAGGTCTTCCATCCGCTGGTTCGCTCCCTAGATGGCTGCAGCTGCACCCATCAGCTTCTTCCGGGTCTCCCATGCGGCTGCAGGGGCCCAAGGACTTGGGCCACCTTCCACTGCTTTCCCAGGCCACAGCAGAGAGCTGGATCTGAAGTGGAGAAACCAGGACTCCAATCAGCACCCATATGGAATGCTGGCACTGCAGGTGGCGGCTTTACCCACTAGGCCACAGCACCAGCCCCAAGGTGCTGCAACTTTAAGACTCATTGCAGGGGTCTGTTAATGTGCCTGGGAAACTGTGGAAGACGCTCCATGTCCCTGGCCCCTGTACCCACATGGGAGACCCAGAAGAAGCTCCTGGCTTCAGATCAGCTCAGCTCTGACCATTGACCACTTGTGAACCAGAGAATGGAAGACCTCTCTCTCTCTCTCTCTGTCTCTACCTCTCTCAGTAATTCTTCCAAATAAATTTTAAAATCTTAAAAAAAAAAGATTTATTACCTTTGAGGGTGTGAAAGAAAAGATGCAAACAACCCAAACATTCACCGATGCTTCTCGGACCACGTGTCACGCAACACAACTTTTAATGGTGTCAACCCCAGCATAACAACCACCTCCAAGTGTCACTGTGACCCAATTCCTTCTCCAAGGCACCGGAAGCAACCACACACAGCGTGTGTCACACCCAGAGATCCCAAGGAGGACGCTTTCAAGGAGGAAGGTAACCACGGTAACAGGGTCGCATAAAAAGGACCCTTGGTAACAAGAAAGGGCAGCCAAATTCCAAGCCTGTGTTTCTGGAAGAAGGTACAAGCTAGGATTTCACTGGGACAAAGGGATAAGGAAATTCTCTACCTGTGAGTCTCCCTTCTTCAGGAATGAAACGTCCCAAACTGTGTGACTTCCTCTGAGCACAAGAGACAGAGACTGAAACAGCAGAACAAACAAGAACCCCTCCCTCCAGCAGCGTGCAATGCGCCCTTCACAACTCTCTCCTCCAGGCATCTGCTGGAACCGGGAGAGCAATGAGGTACTTTGTGCCACATTCACCCTCCATTCTGACAAGTCACTCGGACATAACCCAGTCAGCAAACACATTACTAGGAAAGCCTCATACTCCAGAAACGAATGCTGGAAGATTTAAAACAAAGCAAGAGAAACAAACAAGAAACACACAGAAACCTGGGTGGCGACTCACTTCTAGGCTTGACGAACAAGGGAATTTCATTATTGTTTTTAAAGAAAGTATTTAGAAGAGCAATTTTAGGTAAATACACTTCTGGGTCACAATGCAGCGAGCTATTAATGAGTGGCCTATCTGTGCCCCCTAAAAGGGAGGAAGAAGGAAATGAAAGTGGATTGCTTTAAACAAATACATCTGTACAAACAACAGCTTACCTTAGTGTTATCAACCTTTCTTCCCCTACCATGCACACAAAATTCTTAAGGAAAAAATGACATGAGTGGACGTAGCCACCTTCCTGCCCACCAGGAAAGCCCCCTTCTAGAAGCCCCAAGTTCCAAGGGCAGGCTCTGCAGGGCCCTATTAACTTTCAATGGAACTCACACGCATCCTTGACTTCTCTCAACTAAAAATCACACCCGCTGCTCAGTAGCTCCTGTGTGACATCTTTTTGAGCCCCCGGCAAAGCCCAAGCTCTCGAAATCTGCAGAGAGCGCCAACACATACATTCACCATGAAGCTCCACTGCACAAGGGTTGCGTAGGGTTCCTTCATACTATTTTCCAGGTTCATCTGCTTTCCTCAGCACTTCAAATGATGAAAACCACTCCAACAGCAAGAGCAGATCCCTGCCGTAAAATCAGACAAACGAGAAGACCGAACCCAGCCACAGCTTCTGGAGAACACATCGGCTGCGCTGCAAGGAGGCACGCGAGTACCTCTAGCTAAGTTTTCTAAAGATATAGTTTTGAAAGGCCAGCCGTCTGGCCTAATGTTAAGCTGTTGACTTTATTAGCTAGCTTATCGACTCGCAATCTCACTCTGTCCATTTTATGTGTGATGAAATGCTTCGCTGAGGCCAAAAAGGCAACGTTTTTCTTTCGACAATTCTAAGACGCCACCAAACACTCTAAACTTAAGAGACCGTCAACTGCACCACTTTCTCTGCCTCCAAGGAGCGGGGGCCGTTTGGATTCCCCTGCTTCTGGCTGTTGAAATGGCTGACATGCAAAACCAAGGCTCAGCAACCTCAGAATACTTCATGCATTATTCTACATGCTGCTTTCTGCTATCAAAACTTAGAACTAACGTCTTTATCACTGAAATTACACCAACAATCAGACGAAATACATGACTCCCATCCTTGAATCGAGAACGAGCTGGGAAAATGAGTCAGGCTCAGTACATCCCTTCCCACATCCCCACCTCCCACAGTTTGCAGCTCCAAGTCATTTACTCTCAAGGGACACGTCGTAAAGAATGCATCCTGGCAATAAATGCCACTGGCTAAACTGTACCTGAACCCAGTATCCACAGGGTCTGTCTATCTTTTTGAAGGAGATGAAAAGCCCTCCCCAAAATAAATCCTAAATGTCTCCTTTTGACATCCCAACCTTAGGCAGAAACCTAAGAAACACCTGTGTGTGTTAAGAGTCTTCATATCCCCTCTAAGCACCAAGGAGACCTAAGAATCATTCAATTCACAGGACATCTTCACATCGGAGCAGGAAATCAAAGCCAATTGTCACACCAAACCCAGACATGCACGAGGTCAGCCCGGGCAGGCAGCTGCCTATGAATAGCCTGGACCTCTCTGCCCAGCGCTTGCTATGTAACGAACAAAGATGCCCAGTCACTCCGTTTTCAAGGTGACGTAAGCTAACCCAAGTTTCAGAGTCTCTGTTCAGCTTGTCCCATGTGAAGTGGCTCTACTGTGACTTCCCTCCAACAAAAGCACACTACTCTGGGGCAGGGCGGGGTGGGGTGGGGGGTTTGCCTTGCTTCTGCATACTTCACACTAGCAAAACTGGCATCAAAGCAGGTATCTGCTCTAGCCATCAAGCTGACGGGAGTGTGGGGGGTGGGGGGTGTGCCCACACTCCTTACAGGAGTACCTGAGTTGGAGTTCCAACTCCACTCCCGATCCCAGCTTCCTGCTAACGCACACCCTGAGAGGCAGCAGGTGATGAAAGTCCAAGTAGTTGGGTCCCTGCCACCATGTGGGAGACCTGGACTGAGTTCCCAGTTCCAGTCCGGCCAAGCCCTGGCTGTTGTAGACATTTGGGGAGCGAACAAGAGGAAGGAAGAACTCTGTCAGTCTCTCTCGAGTAAGTCTATTTTTTAAACCAAAAAATAAAGTGGGACGGCCTGGGTTCAAGTCCTGGTTCTATCTCCTCATCTAGCTTCCTGATAATATGTACCCTGGAGAAGATGTGGAATGAGCTCCCTGCTCCTAGCTTTGCCCTAGCGCAGCCCTGGCTACTGGAGAGTAAAAGAAGAAATGTGAGATTTCTTTCTTTGTCTGTCTTGCAAATAAACAAATTTCATTAATTTTATAACAATAAATTAATAGAGGTTGGCCCCGTGGTGTAGTGGGTTGAGCCTCTGCTTGTGGCACCAGCATCCCATGGGAGCTCCGGTTCTAGATCCAGCTGCTCCACTTCTGATCCAGCTCTCTGCTATGGCCTGGGAAAGCAGAAGATGGCCCAAGTCCTTGGGCCCCTGCACCCGTGTGGAAGACCCAGAAAATGCTCCTGGCTCCCACCTTCGGATCGGCCCAGCTCAGGCCATTGCAGCCATTCAGGGAGTGAACCAGCGAATGTTAAGATCTTTCTCTGTCTCTTCCCTCTCTCTGTTTGTAATTCTACCGCTCAAATAAGTAAGTATTTAAAAATAAATACATACATAACAAACTGTCATCACCAGCCCTCTCCAGCAAGAGGTCCTATGCCCTGAGATATAGGGGATCAAACAGAAGGGATGGCCTGGGTGCAGGCAATTCACTCAAAAAGGCTGTCAGCTGCTATCAGACTCAATGTGTACTCCAATTATGTCTCTCCAAGCTGGCTTTCTTTTCTCCTCATTCCCCCATGCTCAGTGCTGAAATACGGTCAAAGTAAAGAAAAGATGTGCCAAGTCCAAGACCGGTCCACACGGCCACCAAGCATGACTCCGCAAAACCATGCTGGCAACTCCATTCACTTGCAAACTCAACTGTGACCAACCAGCCAAAGCAGGCTAAGATTCAGTTAGGCTTAGGCTTGCACAAGCACAAAGAGAACCACCCACTCTCCAACCCAGGGAGAAAGCACCTGCACAAACTCGTCAGGGTGGTTTATAAGGTCACGAGCACCTGAGAAAAGATCTTTTATTCCTAGGGGCATGAGACAAATGGTAGGCCTGTCATACTGCTGGTGTCAATATTTATCTAAGGCTTGAGTATTCACGTTGGTACAAACCAGGCACCTTTTCAATTCACTCATTCACGTAATTTGCCACTACAAAGCCCCAAAACAGAGATTCGTTTACAGCTTGAATTTCTTTTTTTTTTTTTCCAATTCCATACAGGAGGCTGGCTGCGGGACTCACGGTCTATGTCAGCAATAATCCCAGCAGCTTGAGAATAATGCGTCCAATGTATTTCAGAACTACCAGTATCAGATGGCATTGCACCTGAGGACAATACGGAGGTGGGGGAGGGAGACCAAGCGCCTGCCTGCCTCCTTTCCCATGACATATGCCTTTTCTACACTGGAAATGAGCAAAGCTGAGCCCTTGCAGAATCACGCCTAGGTATTTCTAAGGGTGACTTACACTGCAGGATTAATCCAGCAACCAACACCCTAAAGTATGTGAGGCTGGAAGGAAGGTCCAAACAGCCCTATTCCCAGTTCTCCCACGCTCTTCCTCCTTCACCCCCTTCCTTCCTCAGTCTCCCCTTCTCCCTTGAAATAAATGTCGAATCGCAACTCCCCTTACCAGGTCAGAAGAAATCATTAGTCCATTAATATCAACTTGAAGAAGCCCCCGGGGACCTCTGACAACAGCTGTGTATCATGGAAATCAGGTTCACAAATGGATTTCTCAAGTCTCTTCCCAGCACTCCAAGTCCCCAAATCCCCTCTGTCACCTGGATGTTACCCTGCAGCTCCCTCAGTTGGCATTGCTGGCTTCTCCCACACACTGCAGGGAAACAGAAGTTCCAGATAAAGATGGCTCTCTCCTGGGATGAATTAAAGAACCTATCTCAAAGCTGTCGCAAAGTTGCTGGGCAAGTGACAGCAGACACACTTCTCACGCCAGCTCCACCAACCCTACCCTCTGATTCCATGCACACAATTCTTCCCAACGAGACAGGCGTCCCTCCCCAGCACTGTGGATACCCAATGCAGACTGAGAAGCATCGCCACGCTGACAAATCCCAGCAGGCTGCCAAGCACTTCCATTCCCCTCCTAGCAAGTGATGGGTTACACAGCACATGATGCACGCGGGGTCTCCAAGGGGCCAACATTCCTGCTTCTGTTCTAAATATGCCTGTGGAGTGCAGGCAGGCCAGGGCTCAGCCCAAAATGGTAGCAGCTGAGGGTGTGGTCAGTTTTATTTTTTTCTTACATAAAAATACACATGACACTTAAAGCGCCCAGTATTTCCTCCTGTACACACAAGTTAATAATTCACAAACCAACTAACTTTCATCAAGGATCAGAAAATTTAAAGGCTGTTTGTGCAAACACTCCTGTTCTTGCTCTGACTTCACAGCTGGTTTATTTAACTGATGGCTTCTGTCGCCATGAAGAGCAGGTAGCGCTTGTGTGGCCACACACACCACAAGCAGGCTCCCGTGACCTCCGGCTTCCAGGGCAACCCAAACTCCTGCTCTTCTTCAGCTTCCCAGACAGAACAGCAGCTTAATTCCAGGAAGGCAAAAACACAGGGCACGCTACACCGTCAGCCCCTCCACCGCCTCTCATTTTTTTCAGGCGACATTACAACAAGCATGCATGTTGGGGATGGGCTAAGACCAAAAAGCCTTCTCCAGCACCTGCGACCTGTTGGAGGAGAGGAGGGCTATGACACACAGTCTGTAAGGTTGCTGTGTCAGTTGAAAGAAAGCAGACCTTGGGGTCATGAGCTGGCTGCAAAGCCAGGACTTACTACCAATGCATGATACTCAGCGCAAGGTTATGAATCCACAAGAGCTGCATGGCTACCTGAACATTCACATACACCTGTCAAAGAGGTCACAATTTAACTGCCACACACCTCAGGGAAGAGCCTATCACAGCCATCACCGCCACACCTTTTGTATGCCACCTTGAAACGCTGTGGCACAGTGGGTTAAGCCACCACCCCCAACACTGGCATCCCACATGGGCACGTTCTGGCTGCTCCACTTCTGATCCAGTTCCCTGCTAATGTGCCTGGGAAAGCAGCATAGGACGGTTCAAATCCTGGGGCCTCTGCCACCCACAGGGGAGACCTAGATGAAGCTCATGGTTTCAGCCTGGCCCAGAATTGTAGACGGAAGATCTCTCTCTCTCTCTCTCTCATTCTCTCTCTCTCTCTCTCCCCCTCCCCTCCCTCTCCCTCTCCCTCTGTAATTTGCCTTTCAAATAAATAAATCTTTTTCTTAAAAAAAATTTTTAAAGAAAGGGCTTTCTGGAAACTACAACCTTGGGGCTTGGTATAAATGGAAATAAGTCTGGCTTTTGTCTTTGTTTTTAATACACAACTAATTTCAGTGGTGCGGGTTGTCCTGAAAGTGACCAGTTAACCCCAGGGGAGCAGAAATAACAACGAACCCAGAAGAACAGAACTGCAGGATGGCCAACATGTGGCTGTCTTGACAGGTGTGTGCAGGCAGGTGTTTCAGGGACAGGAGAAGACAATGCCTTGCATAACACAGCAGGGCACAGAAGTCAAGGGGCCCCACAGCTGGTTTGGAAATGAATCGACAGACACAAATGGTCCCTAAGCACCTGCTACATACCAGGAATGGTGCTTGCCTTCGGGACCACACAAGTCAGTAAGGCAGCCTCTGCCCTCAAGGATCTGCATCAGGAGGCAAAGACAAATGTTGTGTGAGGACGCAGGGGTGTGTTCCAAAGGCTATCCCAGCCCAACAAGGCTGCCCTCGCCCCCAGGTGTTCTGGGACGGCACCCTCTGAGAAAGAACAGAGAAATGAGGCACAGCAGGGAGAGCATAGGCAAAGGTGCTTAGCAGACAGCTGACTTGGCTGCACAGGGAGCTAACCAGCCCCTTGTGGGCCAGAGCTCAGATGGCCCCAGGCCTCAGGTCTACGCAGAAGAATGGAGGAGGCAGGGGGTGCGAGGACTTGTGGCTGAGGCCTGCCCGCAGCCTAAGGTGGCAGTTCTCACACTTGATATCTCCCAAGCAGGATCCTCCAGTGTGTTTAAAATGCATGTTCCCAGGTCCTAACACCACAACTCTGACTCCAGGGTTAGAGAGGAGTCAAAAAGTGCCTGCTGGCTGGTTGGAGGACTGAGAGGGCAACCCTGTAATCGTCATCTCTCATCTAGAGGTGAGCCTCTGCTCCTTTCCCATTAAAAAGCCAACGAAACCATAGTTTTCAAGCAGCTGTGTCAGCCTACCACCCTGCAGTGGCCCAAGTTCAATGTCCTCCCTTCCCCCAGCTTCCGGTCTCCACCAGGCACTTCACACCTCCCTATTGTAAACCTGTCCAGAGAAATCACCCTGCCTGCGTTTGCACAGCCTCGGCACTGCATTTCTGTCTAATTTACGGCTGCAAGGCTCAGTCAGCAAAGGCCGACTTGTCCTGGGGCAGAGGATTCGGGAGAAGACTGAGACCCTGTGGAAACTGCATCTACTCGAGCAAATTCTCTCATCCTCCTTTGGCACTTTGTGGGATGCACACCGCTGACCAGTCAAGACCCTGGACTCACTCAAGAATGAGCACTGCTCTCTTCTGCCAGTTGGCCCTTCCCTGGGGATTACAGGTGAGTTGGGGGGTGGAGAGGGTGGGGACAGCTTACTACCAAGCCAAGTACTGCCCCTTGTGATTTCGCCTGAAGATCTTCAAAATTCTTTAAAAAAAAAATTTGAAAAACTGAACTCTTCTCACCTGATGAATGGCAATCCAACTTCAGGAATACACCACACCATTTCAAACTCGCCTGCTTGTCTCTTTTTACAACACGCTCTGCTTACAACAGAGCAAGAGGATGGCAAGTGACCCAACGAAAACATGGGCCAAGGATCTCAACAGACATTCCTCCAGAGAAGATACACAAATGGTCAATCAGCACAGGAAAAGCTGACCAGTCCCCATAGGGAACCGCCAACCAAAACCACAACGGGATGCCACTTCACATGCAATGGGGTAGCTAAAAGTAAAAAAGACAAGACAGTAGCAAGTACTGGTCAGACTGTGGAGAGATGGAGACCACCCTATACTGGCAGAAGTGCAAAATGATGCACACAGCATCTACAGACAACAGTCTAGCAATTCCTAAAAAACTCAAACACAGTTATAGGTGATCCAGCAATTTCACACTTAGAGAAATACATTCATTCGCACAAAAACCTGGACACAGACAGACAGACATTCACAGCACGGGCAAAAAAGTGGAGATGACTCAAGTGTTCAACAACTAATGAACAGACAGACAAAATACAGTGTATATCTAAACGACAGAACATGATCCAAGCACAGAAAGTAATGGAGGACCTGATACAAGCACCAGTGTGGAAGAACACTGGACACAGTATGCTCCAAGCAGCCAGACACAAAGGCCACATACTGCATGGTTTACATGTAGGGGGATGTCCAGGCTCGGCAAACCCATCGAGACAGCAAGCAGATGCTGCCGTGAGTGAGGAAGGCAGGAAGGATTGGGCGGGGGAGACTGCTAATGGGCACCGGATTCTGTTTTGGAGGTGCTCAAAACGTTCTGGAACTGGTGGTGATGACTGCACAACTCTGTCGGTGTATTAAAAACCTAGAATCCCAAAATTCAAAAGGATGAGTTTTGTGGTATTTGTATTACATCTCAAGAAAGCTCTCACTTAATAACAACACTAAAGTCCTGAAGCCTTAGCAGGCCCTCAAAATTCCAGACTGAAAATGCTGCCTGGCTACTTCTGTACCACAAAAATGCAGCAACAACCTTTTCCTCTAAGCGCTAGAAGATAAATGGAATAGGAACAAAATACCCAGTTAAGATGGTCAAGCCACAAAAGCGCCCTAAAAATCCATCCCAGCCCACCAATGAGCTCCTCTCCGCTTCTCCAACTGTTCTACACGACCAAGCTCTGGCCATAAACCCAACAGATGTAGGAAGCCTCAGCTGCAGCTTATCCTCCTGCAGAAAACAAATTCTGGGAATTCCAAACCAGCATTTCCTTTCTTCTTTTCTCAGTAACTATTTCATAAGGCTATGGAAATCAGGGCTCCCGATGGCCGGCCATTCAAAAACCAAGAACAAGCCGGAAGGCAAGAGGAAACAGCTCCACAATGGGGAGGGCAAAAAAGCAGTCCGATTAAGATCTAAGCCCCTTCTGTGATGGGGGGCAGACAGATTTTAGAAAAAAGGCATGCTATTTCTGGAAAAGTCCCTCTGGACAAAAAGTAGGGAGGGGGAGGGGGTTTCACAATGACGGACAACAGATCCGTTTAGCCGCCGCCTCCCCCACTCCCACACAGGTAAGCTGGTCCTTGACTACCCAGGGCTGGGTCCTCTCCGTCCCTGCGGGACCACACCACAACTCTGTCCTTGCCAGCCAAGATGTGGTTAACTGGGAAGCCCAAAGTCTCATGGGGCCAGGACGCTACCCAACATCAAAGAGATTCCAGTTGCTCCCCTTGTGCAATAAACTCCGTGCACCCAACATCATTCACACTTCGAGAGTGCAAAGTTCACTCCGACATTGGTGGCTTTCTCATTCGGCAGCCTTTTTGGCAAGTGCCCCTTGGCCCGGTGCTTCATTAATGTATAATCTGAACATTAAAAGCATTGTTCCACCTTCAAGGGCGGCCGGGGCCCATTTAATAAAGCCAACGGGGTCCCCAGGGTGGGGTGAGGGACCACCTTGAAAACTGGCAGAGAATTCAAAGATGCGCAGCCCACAGGTATGTGTGGACGCGCACGCACACACACGCACACACAGTTAAGTATTGCACAAGACGGCTGTGATATTCCCATGTGGCACCGGGGCAACATTTAAGCGATGATCTCACCGCAGAGAACTGACCTGGCACTGTGTTCCCATTCATCCTTTGGCACCGAAGCACTCCTTACCTCCGCCACCTTGACAGCAAGGAGGGAGCGAGCAGGGAACGGATGTCCTCCCCAGGACCAGGGCGTCTGTGAGCACACTGCCTCCGCGCGCTAGCTAGCTTTCACTTTTCCACTCGGACGCACACAACTCGTTTGGAGGCCGTGTTGACTTTGCTGAAAGCCACATTCTAAACACCGGCTCGTTTGTAGGGGGGAAGTAGCCTACAGTCCAACCTTGTTTATGCTCCAAGTAGGTTTGACAGAGAAACCACATCAATTTGTTTTAAAATAATTTCCATTTGCTGGAAGCTGTTCCTGAAGGGTTCTCAGCCACGCTAATCTGCTCTGATTCCTACCAGCTGTAGGTACCAGGCGCTGTGGCCACAAAGAGGGCGGCCAGGGCCCCGGGCGGCCTGGCTCTGCAGAGGCTGCAACAGCCCGAGATCCACAAAGCCACTGCAGCATTCCCTGGGGCGCGCACTGTCAGCACAGGGGACACACTAACATGCCCCGCTTCAGAGCCAAAACTTGTGACGTGCCCATGGGGAGCGCAGAGCTTCGGGCACTTACACCTGCGCTCTCATGGAAGTGACCATCTCTAGTCCTCGACATCTGTCCCTGTGCTCCCGGCCCAAAGTCCACAGCCAAGGGCCCAGAGCTAATTCATGCCAAACTAACTCATCCTGCTGAATGTCAAAAAAAGGAAGCAAACCTCCAAAAAAGGACTGTCTGGGTGTGACCTATGTAAAGTCTTCAGCCTCACCATCCAGAGAATGGCAGAGTCACCAAGGCAAGGCAATTCTCATGTACTGAATCAGTGACAAGCGTTACGTCGACGACAGCATCTAGTACTTGATGGAGTGTGGGGGAAAACAAGCTCAAGTGCACAAACTGGAAGCCTCTGTCTCTCAGGGGCAGTAACACCAAAAGTTTTAAGAATCTGCATAGCCGGAGCAATCTATACTTAGTAATTCATCCTAAGGAAGGAACAGATGTATAAACATCAGGAGTCTATCAAAGTTTAAGGAAAAAACTCAATGTTCAATCAGGTAAAGTTTAATTATGACTCCAGCCGCATTAAAAAAAAAAACTTAAAATCAGAGAAAATATAACTGAGACTTTAATAGAAGTCAAAATACATATCCAATATCTGACATGTCTGGGGCTCTACATACCAAATTGATCAGATCTATTGCTGGATGGTAACAAATTACTCTTCTTCTGTAGTTTCTACTCTTTTCATTCTTATCAAGAATATTCTAACACTGGTTATCAGAAAATTACATGTATTTATTTGAGAGACAGAGTTACAGAGAGAGAGGGAAAGACAGAGAGAGAGGTCTTCCATCTGCTGGTTCACTCCCTAGATGGTCGCAATGGCCAGAAATGGGCCGATCCAAAGCCAAGAGCTTCTTCCAGGTCTCCCACATGAGCGGCAAGGGCCCAAACACTTGGGCCATCTTATACTGCTTTCTCAGGCCATAGCAGAGAGCTGGATCGGAAGTGTAACAGCCATATGGGCACCCACAGGTGGAGGCTTAACCTACAATTCCACAACACCGGCCTGAAAATTACATATAATAAAGACATTGTCACCAGGCTAACGGGTCAATGGCACAATCGTCCCGCTATACAGTAACCCCACCCGCTACCCCAGCTCACCAGGTACAACCAGCTTCCCCACAGAGCCACATCCCAAGATCTCAGTAAGCCATCGAAACTCAAACGTCTCGAGGCTGCTCACCAGCCAGAACAGTCTGTCCTTGCCTTAGTCGGCATCCCTGGGAGGCTGCCCGGAACAGACCACCCTGAGGCCGGTTAGCAATGACCCCTCTGCCAGAGGGAGACCCTGTATGAGGGGTAAAGGATGAGGCCCCACTCCTGTGGTCCATGTGAAAAGGGCCTGGATTTAAAGTCACCTGCAACGATGCTTCTAACAATCTATGCTGTTCCTCGGGCTCAGGAGCTTACCCTTCGTGCCCTTACCACTCGCCCTGGTCAAGGAAAGCAGCCTTTTCCCTTGCCAGCTGCAAAAAGAGAGAAAAATCACTCTGGCCTGGTCAAACTTTTTCTCAAAGGAGGGGTCTTAGCAAAGCAACCAAGAAGCCAAGCAACCAAAACCAGCTGCCTGGCGACGGCTCAGCATAAACTGAGCAGAATGACCACAAGGGGAAGAAGAGTGTCTAGACAGCCTGGGTCTGTGTGCGAGGCATCACGCCCGCCTCACAGTGTCAGCTCTGAAAACACAGGCAGGCTCCACCACAGGGCTCCAGCCAAGGAGCAGATGAGAGACCACGTGAACAGCTGGGGAGGCCTCGCCGAGTGCAACGCGCAGGAGCCTGGTCATGCCAGGCCCACCTGCCAAGGACAGTCACCCAGGCCCAGCAGGGAAGCCATACCCAGGGACCCCTGCAGGAGAAGGCTGCAAGCGGTACTACAGCTATATAGGAATTCCAGGGACAACACTTGCATGTGGGATTTTAAAGCCACCTTCCCAAAATTTGGAGGGACTACAAAGACTGCCAGTTCTTAACGTGGCAGGTAAACAGCCTCTCTGCCATCTTCTCTTCAGTTCTATTTGCCTTGTCTTTCCACCCACTTTTGTCAGTTTCTCAACATTGGTATTCTGGTGGGGAAATTCAAGAAACTACCAGACAAGATACATACTCAGGAAATGCACAGACATCGGCACTCTGGGAGGTCCACATTGCTCTGCTATTTCCATAGGACTACACAGAACCAATGCCAATACCTGCATTCTCTATCAGTATCTCTACAGAGTAGAGTGACTCCACAGGCTTCGTACTAGATTCTGGGAATACAAGGGTGGATCAGAAGCAAGGCTGGTCCCTGCTTTTAGGGAGCTTACAGACAAACAGGGAAGTCACTTCTTAATTAATCAATCACACGAAACTTCTGCGTAACTACTGCAGAATCCGCAAGATGCGAAGCTGAACTAAAGGGGACGTCAGCCTTGGTTTCCAGGGGAGGAGACATTGAAGATGCTTGCATGCACAGGGGTTTGTGAGGCAAAGCAGGAAAACCTTTCTCCTGGGAGAGGCAACAGCATGTGAGGGGCGTGGGGCACAACTAGGAAAAGCCCCACGTGGTGGCCAGGGTAGGTGGGATCAGGATGAAGCTGGAGGGGTTACGGCGGGGGGTGGAGGGGGACAGCCAGAGCTTTAAGCGGTGGGATTTTCCTGTTCCAATCTGTCACTCTGCCAAGACCCTGGGGGCTGGGGACAGATAGGAGTGTAAAGCTCTGTGTTCCTCCTAAGGTCCAAGCAACACAAGAGAAACATGAAATCACTGATAAATTCCACCTTTCTTCCTCCCTGTCCTGGTTGAATCCCTTTTTCCAAGTAATGAAGGGGCAGGGGCCGGGGCAGTGGGTCACTGATGGCCACAGAAGTCCCCCAGGACCACATGTATCTCCCAGCACCACCCAATCCAAGACACGCCAAGGATTTCAGGCAGAGTGTAAACTCCATCGGCAGGCTAAACTGTTTATATGTTCTTGAGTTAAAAATACACCACTGGGGTCAGCGTTAACACCAGGGCCTTATCACCAAGGCTGTTTGTGAGCTGGTTACACAAAGCCGGACGACGACTCGCCCATCTTTCAGACGTGTCTCAATCTGCAAATTGTCTAACGATGCATCAGTGAGATTACAATAAAGCCACCAAATACACACGCATTTGAGAAAAACACTGTCCAAACCCAAGGATACTTTGCTGTTTATAAACAGTTTACTTTTTTTGATCCCCAAGCATATAATATTCGCAGTTGCTCCAGAAACCAAAGAAACATGGAACAGGAACACAAACCACAACCTAACAGAAACAATAAACAACAGATGGCAAGACATATGCGCAGGCTACCACCCCCTTCACCAAAGAGGCAAACCAAAAATGGATTTTGACACAGAAGCCTCCCATGGTCTCCCAACCCGTGTCAAAGCCACCGTTTACAGAATGCCGGCTCTATGGCCAGACCCCACTGGGTGCTTTATGCCACCAAAGGGTTGAAGAACCAGTTGCTCTGCACCAATCACTGGTCTCAAGGAATTCACAGGCTTGAGGGGAAGGCCAGAAGGCAGGCAGCCTTCGTCTTTAAGCCTTAGTCTTATATCCTTTCTAAACACAAACATGTGAAGGCAGATCTGGGTTCTAACTGGCAACTGCTACCTCCTCCATCATTCCATCACTCTGGGTCTCGTGCTTAATATGGAGGTACAGACAGGCAGTTTTGGGGGTAGCAATTCTGACACTGCAGGAACGCTACATCCCATACTATAGGGCCTGGGTTCGAATCTCCACTCTGCTCGAGATGCCAGCTTCCTGCTAACGCATGTCCTGGGAGGCGGCAGGTGTCCCTGCCACCAACATAGGAGACCCAACTTCAGTTCCCAGCTCCCAGCTTCAGCCTGGCCCAGAGTTCAGGCTGTTCTGTGCATTTGGGAAGGTGATCAGTAGATGGAAGACATCTCTCTCGCTCACTCTCATTCTCGTTCTCTTTCAAATAAACTGAATCAAAGAAAAAAGGTTTAAAGCTCAAGACTTCTCCTTCAGGTGAGCCAGCCATTAGAGTAACAGCACTTCCTCTTGGAGAAAAATATGTAAAAAGGTCACCGGTTCTCCTCCTTCCTCCCTACACCCCAAATAAGAACACTAGAATTAAAAAAAAAAAAAAGTTTACATATTTCATAGGATTAACAATGATTAAATCAGTTGACATGTATGTTTTCTGCTGTAATTCTGCACATTAGTCCTGCTGTAAGTACAATAGGTAGCCCTCCTCTCGCTGTTGTGTTATTTCATTTTTGTCCTCAGAACGAGCTTAGTGACGCAGGCACTACAATCACACTCATTTTCTGTAGGAGGAAAGTGCGGCGGAGGGAAGCCAGGAGAACGCCCAAAGCCACCCAGGCAGCCGGGCTGCTGCTCTGCTCCCTGTGCCACCTAACACCATGCCACCTCGTCCTCCCCATGCCTCTCCCCAGACTCCCGACCACAGTCCACAGAGGAGGAGGACACAATGTGGTCTCCCTCTAAGGGACCCCCCAAACAATGCAAGGCTCTGGGCTTCCCACTGGTGTGCACGGCCTGCACTTTCTCAAAGAGCTCAAGATAAATGCTTACATAAATACAGACTCCCAGCTCACAGGTGCCATAACGCATGATTCTAATCAGTCAATGTTGATGACGTTCTTCAAAATGTCACCATCTGTCGAAGCGAACATTTGGCTCCGTGGTTCAGATACCACTTGGGACACTTGCATCCTAGTTCAAGTTCCGGCTCCACTTCTGAACCAGCTCCCTACTAATGCACACCCTGGGAGGCAACAGTGCTAACTTGGGTATCTGAGTTCCTGCCATCCACATGGGAGACTGGATTGGGTTCCAGGCACCTGGCTTCAGCCTGGTCCTGCCCCAGTTGTTGCGGGCAATCCTGGAATAAACTGGGCGACAGAAGCTCTCCGATTTTCTCTCTGCTTTTCAAGTAAAGTGAAAATAGGTTAATTTTGTAAAATGTCATCTGTCTTAAAACAAAGAGCAGAGGCCCCAATAGAGAAGTGTGGCTACGCGATTGCTTTCCATAAATGGACATGTCTATTTTAGGTACCATAATCTCATGTCCAATCACGCTGCCAATTTCATCTCATTGCTAATTTTTGTAAACTCTGACTAGAATTTTCCAACTACACTGTAACTTTAAGCTTTTGTGTTTCTTCTGCATTTGCAAAGAATGCCATTTCCCAACATATAACTCCCAGATGTAGAATTCGTAGATGATTCATCTCACAGAACAAGTGTTCTGAGACATCAGCTCCAAATAGAGGAAAAACTTGGAATTCCCTTCTCCCTCAAAGTAAGAACTCGCCTGGATGGGCCTGGCTCAGCAGCGTTTGTTTTCAATTATATTCCCAAGTTCTTTTAACAATAACTGCACGGCGTCTGGCAGCGACACGTCTGATTCTTTGAAGTGGTTCTCAAGCAGAGTAGAAAACAAGGGGGACGGGAAAGGAAGGAGGCCCATCCGCGGTTTCTGTCGCAGGTCAAGTATTCCCTTCCCAAGTTCTAACACGAAATCAGACAAACCCCGGGCTTCCACGGCTCACGCCACAGGAGTCCACACTCAGAGGACCGGATTCGCCCCTGTACCCATGCGCTTCCAGTGGGGGTCAAGCAGATCCCCAGCACAGAGGAAATGGCCTTATTGTTGTTCATCTGAATTCTAAACACACTTGCGCTCAGCCCTGCACACAGGTCAACTATGAATCGCCACAGGAGCCTTGGCAAACCTCAGCAGCCCACTGTGGGTTCTCATCTGTGGGATCCTTCGTGCCCTCAAAGGATGGACCAAGCCCCCAAGCAAGTCCGCCAACAAATGAGAAGCCAGCAAGGAATGCTTGGATATGTGAAGCCCAACGACACTGGTTACTTCCAAGTCAAAAACGAGGGGGAAAAACAAAGAACAGACGGGAGGAATGTGTGTAAAGTTCCCAAGTCAAATAGGCTCAGAATTCTCTGGAAGAAGACTAGATACGAATAATAAATCCAGGACACATGAATTACAGAGGGAATGTCTGACACCGACATAGTAGGCTCGTTGATCAGAAAGCACAATGGGAAAAGATTATCTTCAGGTCTTAAAGAGAGAATGTGTACCCTCCCCCCCACACACACACACAAAAGTTTAGGTGTTATTTACTTATTTGATAGAGTTACATAGAGAGAAGGAGAGGCAGAGAGAGAAAAGAGGTCTTCCATCCGATGGCTCACTCCCCAGTTAGCTGTAATGGCCAGAGCTGTGCCAGTCCGAAGCCAAGAGCCAGGAGCTTCCTCCAGGTCTTCCCACATGGGTGCAGGAGCCCAACGACTTGGGCCATCTTCTACTGCTTTCCCAGGCCACAGCAGAGAGATGGATCAGAAGAGGAGTACTGTGTCTCGATCCAGCACCCATACAGGATGCCAGCACTGCACCAGCCCCAGGAATTAGACCAAGAAGAAACTAATGAAAATCTTGGTATATGGGTAAATGTGGCATGAACTTTACCGAGGGAGGGAGAAAAAGAGGGAAAGAGGGTGAGAGAAGGAGAGGGAGAGAGGCAGAGAGAGGCAGGGAGGGACAGAGAGGGGAGGGAGGGAGGGGGAAGAGAGATGCTGCCTGCCACTGCCCTAAGAAATGACTCCCCGGAGGCTGGAGTTAGAGCAGTGGGTTAAGCCACCCTCAGCAATGCCGGCATCAGATACTGAAGCACAAGTTGAAGTCCCAGCTGCTCTGCTTCTGACCCAGCTGCCTGCTGCACCTTGGAAAGCAACAGATGATGGTCCAACCCACCCACAGGGGAGACCCATATGCCTAAATGCAGCTCCAGGCTCCCAGTTTCAGCCTGGCCTAGCCCTGGCTACTGTGGTCATCTGGGGAGTAAATCAGATAGAACATTGCTTTCTGTCACTGTGCCTTTCAAGTAAATAAAGAATCAAGAAAAGTTAGTAGCCTTTAGAAAACTTCACTGTTAATGTATTTCATCTTTTTATAACCCTAGGTTCTTACAGAGCTAAATCAAAGACACCAAGTTTTCAGTTTCTGCTGTTTTCTTCTACAATGTTATTTGGACCAGGGAGGGGAAGGAGGGGAAGGCTGGGATCCAATGTTTCAGACTTCAGATTTTTCTTCAGATCCTGGAATACCTACACACACATAATGAGGTACCTTGGAAAGGGGACCCAAGCCTGATCACAAAATATAGGATTTATACATATACCTTATGCGTACATCCTGAAGGTGACTTTATACAGTGTTTCTCGTAACTGTTGCAGATGAAGCGAAGTTCCGCAGTACGGAATTTTCCCAAGCTGAACTTCTGACTCATATGTCATCGCTCTGTGGATTTCACACTAGGGATGCTCAGCACATAACCTTCTCTGTGCAGAACTCAATGACACCTAATGGCCCACAAAAGGACCCCTGGATGAGGCCCCTGGGGACAGTCTTCTCCCTTTGCTGCCCAGGGCATCCAGTAAACACACGGCACAGAAACACTGAACATGCCAAGAGAGCTGTAACAAAGTAGCCTCGCTCCGATCAACTTCATTTTTTAAGATTTTATTTATTTGAAAGGAAGAGTTACTGAGAGAGAGAGAGACAGAAAGAGACAGAGAGCTCTTCCATCCCTTGGTTCAGTCCCCACATGACCTCAACAGTCAGGGCTGGGCCAAGCCATAAACGGGAGCCTAGAACTCCATCCAGGTCTCCCATGTGAGCGCCAGGAGCCCAAGCACTGGGGCCATCTTCCCCTCCTTTCCCAGGTGCATTAGCTGGGGGCCAGATGGGAAGTGGAGCAGCCATTTACGGGATGCTGTTGTCGTGGGCAGCGGCTTAACCCCACTGCCCACGCCAGTCCCAGTCTGCTAATTCTCACTGAACAATGCACAGTGAGTTTGTGTGCTCCCTGTTTCAATTAGGATAGACTCAGAAACCACACCTACATCCCCCTGGAGATAGGGAAAGAGGCAGCCAGCATCTCCCACTGTCAGGCAGTGAGGGAGCTGGGACAGAGTATCACAGGCTCTGAGGCCCAACCTGGTGCTGTTTCTCATTCCACCACATTCTTGCCTTGGTGGCTTTTTATTTTTTTAATTTATTTTTTTTTTTGACAGACCAAGTTAGACAGTGAGAAAGAGAGACAGAGACAAAGGTCTACCTTCCATTGGTTCACCCCCCCAAAATGGTCGCCACAGCCAGAGCTGCACTGATCCGAAGCCAGGAGCCAGGCGCTTCCTCCGGGTCTCCCATGCAGGTGCAGGGCCCAAGGACTTGGGCCATCCTCCACTGCCTTCCCGGGCTACAGCAGAAAACTGGACTGGAAGAGGAGCAACCAGGACTAGAACCCGGCACCCATATAGGATGCCGGCATCGCAGGCAGAGGATTAACCAAATGAGCCATGCCACCGGCCCACCTTGCTGGTTTTAAGAAAATTAATTTCTTCCTTTTAGGTGAATAGTTTGTTCCTTCTTTGGGCAAGTACCCTTTTAAGAAACTTGAGGAATGTGAGCTCCTCTGAGCCCACAGGATGCACTGAGCACCAACAGATTCCAATACAAGAAAGTTCCCTAAACCCCTCTACCCCCTAAGAAAAATGTGACACCAGATAGTCTTTATTTTAGGAAGTTAGGAATTGGATATAATTCAATAATTAAATATCGTTTCAAAGAGACTTGTCAAAGAATCCAAAAATCTACACAGGAGAGCTTGATTCTTCGGTTGTACAAGGTGCAAAGCCATCAAGGAGGCCAAACCACCATGGCTGAGAATTGTACATGGACACAAAAAAATGAGCAGAGGAGTGTGGGTGAAGCAGACCCTGGGAGCTACACGCAGTCCTGCTTTCCGGCTCTCTTCTCTGGAGGAGAAAACACCATCCATTCCACTCAAGCTGCAGCTCTTGCATTCATCACTTGGTTGCATCAACAACCCACTTCCTGGAAGCAGTGAGCTCTTCTGGCTGTTTATGAAGTTTTGCAAGCGCTGGGATTTTGTGTGCCAGAAGCTCACACCAGCCCAGGTGGAGGGAAGCAATCACAAACATAAAAATCTTTTTATTAAATTGTAAAAATGAAAAAGAAGAGGCATGATAACAGCTCTAGGTGCTGCACTGCTGAAATGAGATGAGAAGAACCAAGTTCTCCAAATCCATGAACCCATCCTTAAATGCACACTCAGAATCTCTCGGTTGTAAGTTTTTTGCCCTCATAATTTTTTCTTAAACCCTCTGGAGACTGCTTCTGCTTTTCTAAAGAGAACCCGCTGGTGATGGTATGTTAGGAAATAGCACACAGATTTAATGAAGCTTAATAGATCCATGAATTTCCACTGACCATGCTGGACAGCTTTTTAAACCATGAACACTCCATCACCTACCAGGAATTAGATTCTCACCGATGGAACAAGCTATGATGAACTGAACGGGACTGGGAGGCCTGGAGTAACTCCCCCTCAGATTCCACACTAAGCTGCAGCCTGTACGAAATCTCTCCAACAGAGCCCCCAAGGGGCCAGTTGTGGTGCAGTGGGTTACGCAGCTGCCCGAGACACTGGCATTCAGGGAGTGAGGGTGAAGTCCTGGCTGCCCCACTTCCGATCCAGCTTCCTGCTAATACTCCTGGAAAAGCATAAGGCGGCCCAACTAACGGGGCCTCTGGCCTATATGGGAGAACCAGATGGAGTTACAGGCTCCTGGCTACTGCATGGCCTAACCCTGACCAATGTGGCCATTTGGGGAATGTACAGATGGATGGAAGATTTCTCTCCCTGCCTGTCCCTCTCTCTTCCAAATAAATAAACAAATCTTTTTCTTTAAAAAAAAAAAAGCCCCCTACCCAACAACGTAGTTCTTCTCTTTTTGAAGATTTGCTCACAGGGTTCCTCTAACTCTATTTAAAGCAGCCACAAGTAGCCACAGCTGGAAGGTCAGGCCTTGCAAAGTAAACAGTGGCTAACTCAGCTCAGACTCCTGACTTAACTGTAACCAATGGCTAATTATCTCTCTATTCAGCAAGACCCGAAGCATTATTTTAAAATGATCTATTCATAACTACGTTTGTTCACTGATGGGTTCTAATCAGCAACTAATAGCTTGGTAGAAACCTCCCAATTAAGAGCTACACGGAGAGAGGACAATCATGTGCATTCTGACAAAGGATTCTGGGACAAAAGAATTTCCTAAGCACCTCCCACAAAAAGGAACAATGAAACCCTGAAATTTTGAGAACATATAAACTAGACGGCACACAGTGTGCGCCCAATAAACATTCTGTAAATATACAGCTTACTAAAACTCCCTTTGGAAAAAAAAAATGTTTTCAAATGCTGTTTAAATTTACATTTCTTGAAACCATCCTATAATCAACAGGACAGTAAGTGAATTAGATATCAATAAAGTGGTTAATTTTAAAAAGAGAGAGAACACCTTATCCATATGCAGAAGAAACAGTATGACCTGCTCTTGGGGCAAAGATCAAGCAAGAAAGGCCAAGACCTCATGATTGCTGGAGCTGTGAGACAGGTACAAAGAGAACATTACAGTATGCACTCCACAGGGTTGGGTCTGTCCATCTCCATAATAAAAACAGGAAAGCAAAAACATCCTAAACCAGCAGAACTGGGTCAGTTCATTTCAAATACTTGGCTGCATGTCAAATGTCTCCTTAATTCAGGTTTTTTTTTTTTTTTTTTTTTTTTTGGACAGGCAGAGTGGACAGTGAGAGAGAGAGAGGTCTTCCTTTTCCGTTGGCTCACCCTCCAATGGCCGCTGCGGCCGGCACATCTCGCTGATCCAAAGCCAGGAGCCAGGTGCTTCTCCTGGTCTCCCATGCGGGTGCAGGGCCCAAGGACCTAGGCCATCCTCCACTGCACTCCCAGGCCACAGCAGAGAGCTGGACTGGAAGAGGAGCAACAGGGACAGAATCCAGCGCCCCGACCGGGACTAGAACCCGGGGTGCCAGTGCCGCAGGCGGAGGATTAGCCTACTGAGCCGCAGCGCCGGCCAATTCAGGTATTTAAAAAAAAAGAAAAATGTTTTATCTTTCAGGTCATCTCTTAAGAAAAAGTTGGATCTGCAGCAGCCTACTTGCCTAGTCACAAACTGGTTCCCACAAAGCAGAGCCAGCAAGTCAACTTCTTCTTATCCAACCCAAAGTGCTAATACTTGAGATACGAATGCTTCCATACAGAGCACTGGAACTGCAAGATTTGCACCAGAGCAAGATTATCCCCCAGTTCCAAAGTGCTCAATCCTTCTCATCATGTCTAACAGGCTATCACTGAGTAGGTAATCCAGGAGAAAGGATTTATCAGTGCAACTTTACATTCCGGCCAAGATAAGCAGTAAGTGATTTGAACAGCAAATTATAAATTGGTAGAAAGAGCAAACGAAAGGAAATGAAGGTGGGAAGGGAACTTGCTAAACACTGCATAAAGGAGTTTAAGAAGACAGAGTTGTGACATTTTGGCGTTTTCTTAAAACCAGCGACAAGAGGGAAATCTCAGTATCTCCACTTTGTGTCAGTGCCCAGCAAAAAATTCTGCTTGTGGGAAAGATCCTCACTTATGTCATTCATTTTCTTTCTCCTATGAGACCTGGATAAAGAAAAAGTTACAGATCATAAAAGATTAGAGACCCACATACTGTGAAAGTAGAATCAATGCAAAAGCACTTAAAGGACAAGCCACATTTTCTGGAAACCCTCTGAACACTGCCTTTTTGCCAAAACAAACTGAACAAGCAGTGATTGGAACCCGCATCCTGGTTCATAAGGAAATCAAACTGTATTAGGACCTTCGGAGATGAACGGATTGGTTGTTCGCACAATGGGCCTTACCGGTTATGCTAGATTAAATAGTAATAAAGACGCAAACAATCGTAGCCCTTCATGTGGGCAAGGCTGTGACTCAAGGCCATTCACTGGGGAAGGGATTCAGACACAGGTGCACAAAGAGCAACAGCAAACGGTAAACGGTTTTTGAGGTGGCATCCTTGCCAGATTCCTCGAATGACCTGGCGTTCGCTGCCCTGTGTCCCCTGCAAAGTTACCATCGGATCTAAACAGACCCCAACAAATGAAAAGCGTTCTCTGCATACAAGCCAACAGTGATATCCGTCCCCCACCCCCAAGTCTTTCCAAACAGAAATGAGCAAGGTCAGGATGCAGCCATCTCTCAAGTTTGTAACCCGACCGCACCTGGAAGAGCACACCTGCATTTTTCCAAGCTATTGACTGTAGGGCTCTGTTCCAATGAAACCCTGGGAAATAGGATAAAATGATTAGTTTAAGAGTCTCTCACTTCCCACATCCCACTTCCCAAAAGAATCACGTTAAATAGGCACAAGTATTTGTACAACTGGAAGAGTTTTAGCAACTACCTCAATCATGTTTGCTAATTGTATAATTTGCTGCAACCGGTCACAGCTTCCAGCCCATTCCATCTGCGACTTCCAAGGGAACGTAAAATTTCACTTGGTGCACTTTATATTTATCACCAAAATCCTTTTCAGAGAAGGTTGCTTGGGTTGTGAGCTCGGCACATCACACTCCTTTCAATTAGGAAGCTGACCACTGCCCAGGAGTGGCCATGAGAAGATACAAAATTTTGAGCTACTGAGGACTTAATATTCAAAATGTTATTCACAATCGAGTTGATGGGCCCACATGGAGGAACTAGGCTTAGCACATACATCACCTAACTCTGTCCTCGTGGCAATGTTAGGCTAGAATGGAATCCTCTTTTCATCAAGAAAGGCAAGGGGCCAGTGTTGTGGCACAGTGGGTTAAGCAACCACCTGTGATGCCAACACCCTGTATGAGTGCTGGTTCGAGTCCTGGCTGCTCCATTTTGTATCCAGATCCCTGCTAATGTACCTGGGAAAGCAAGCAGAAGATGGCCCAACTGCCTGGGCCACTGCCACCCATGTCGAAGACCCACATAGTTCTAGGATCCTGGCTTCAGTCTGGCTGAGCCCCATCTGTTGTAACTACTGGGTAGTGAACCAGTGGATGGCATGATCTCCTTCTAACTCTGCTTTTCAAATAAAACAATAAATATTTTTAAAAGAAAAAGGTCTTCCAAAAAACCACACATATAGTTTGGAGAGGGCTTGAAAAATAACTTTAAACTTCTTCCTCACGGCTCCCTGGAGAAGCATGTGGGCCGGATGTGACCACCAGGGACAAGGGCACCTCCACTGCCCCCCAAGTCATAAAACCCAAACAGAGAAAATGTCCATTGATAGGAGTTAAAGAATAATTTGCACAGAACAAAAAATACAAAACTCAAGAAGCTGGAGAAAGAGCTGTTCTTTAAAAAATGACTTTTGTGCACCTTCAGTTTCAGAAGACTAAGTACTTGGATAAAACCACAGAGTATTTAACGACAGACTAGAAACATACAAAGCAGATACAGTTCACCAAAAGGGACAAAAAGCAGCAACTATCAAAGGGACTTAGGACAAACTGCCACGTTCCTTTTTTCCTGCACTCTTTACTGACCGATTCGTTTTGCTTGATGACGACAATGGCTGTGTGTCAAGTTCTGCAGCAGAAAACTTCTCAGCCCCAGCCACATAAATGGCCGAGAAAGTGGCCAGTCTGGACGGCTATACTCTGTAGCTATATAACATTCTTTGGGCATAAAACATTACGCAGGTTCCAGAGGATAGACTATCATAAAAATGATAACTTCTGGTCTTCAAAGTGCTCTTTTTTTTTTGCAAAGCAGACAACAATACATCTGAGTTTCTTATTGATTCCTGTCAGTTAACTTGAAACAAAAGCAGAAGATGACCACATTCGTAATACCTAAGCACTGAAGCCATGTGGCAGATGGCACAAATGTCATGCTTACGTAAAAAAAAAAAAACCAACCCCAACAGTCCCTAAGTTTCCCACAGGCCAGGGAGCATCTGCGACTTTCAGATATTTCCTCTGCTCTGCCTGGGAATGTTTCCTTCACTCCTCCTGGCTTCTGTCTCAAGACAATGCCTCGGGCCTTGGAAGCTGCATCCATTGTAAACAGCTCTGAATATTAACACAGCCCAGCGACCCCCAGGGTTTCAAATTGCAGTCACTGCGGAGAGGAAGATCCCCAATGACTAAATGTCACCAAGCTCATTCAAAAGAAGTTGAAAGTTAGGCATGGCCTTGAAACTCACAGTTCTGCCAACTATGGGGTAAGTCATAGGAATCTCTTTAATGCTTAAGAAGAAAAAAAAAGACCCTAATATAACCAACATCCTTTATTCCTTTCAGCAACTTTCAAGTCAATGAATTCCTTTTCTTGATTTCTCTCTCCTGCCACAGGCTATTTTCCACAATCTCCACGCAGCCTTCCCCCAGAACAGACCTTCAGGGCTTCAGCAGGTGCAAGACACTGGGCCAGGTGCATTGTTCAGGCACACAAAACCCTAGTGCTCTCTCCCGCATTCCTGTCCACCCTGAAAGAGAGGATGCTGAAAAGACTTGGCACCAAGGAGACACCTCTGCAGAATAGGGGAGAGGCCCTTCCATTGTGAGCAGTGTCTGAGGGAGAGAAAGGTCAGCCAGAGGCCTTCCCCGTGAGCTCAGAGAAGCTGCCCAGGAACCCAAGCAGAGGAATTAACCCTGGAGGGAGGGGGCTGGAGAGCGGGGACACACACGGGGACAGCCACGAAAAGCCTGCTGGCACCACACTCCACTACACTTTCTGCATCTTTTTTAAGGTATTCCCAAGGACCCGGTAGCACATTAAAAGCCTCAAGTTTGGGAAATGCAGTAACCACATGTAATTATGGTAAGAGATGAACACACTTCTTTTTGAAATGATCCTTTGGAAAAGGAGGCAGCAATGGCTTTGACAAGTCCTAAAGGCAACAGAGACACTGTGTGGCAGTCCAGGGTGCACAATGGGGTTCTCTGGACACTTCCTAATTACGCAGGTCTCAAAACTGAAATGTTATGGGCCTAACTGCATAGCAGCAGGACTTTTACAGCGTGCCTCTCTCTCAGGGCAATCACTGCTACTTGCCACAATCCTCCACTTTAAAGACAGAGAACCAGCAACAGACACGTTTTCCACCAGCCTGAGAGGGAAGTCACACCAGCCTTCTAACACCTGTTGCAAAGGACTCAGCTCTGGCTCCACCCAAGGGGAGCATGGACACAATGCAGATCCACCCCCCACTACTCCCTAGTTGGAAAAAAACCTCTGGCAGGGCCCACAAATCTGAAGATGTTCAAGGTCTGCTGGGCTCTTCTGAAGTGATGTAGACAAAGAACCTGGGCAGAAGGCCCTTCCAGACAACAATCTGTATACTTCATTTAAAAAATAAAAATAAAAAGGAACTTCAGTTTAGGTTCTGGAACAATTTGGTCACCTGCACTTGAAATCTAATTTGCATCAACAGGATGGGAACTGTTTTCCCAACCCTTAATTCACAGCACCCTGCACACCTGGGCCTAGGAGCACAGCTGTAAAATCTGCAAGACAAAGGCGCTCTTGGCCTCACGGCCTCACCAGGACAATGGCAAAGAGGTCTGTGTTTATTCTGTAATGAAACCCTAAGCACCACTTACATGCCAACATCAGCAAGGACAGATTTCAGCCACAGACACATCCTGCAGATACCCAAATCAGTAACTCACCTTCATGTGGCTTGGGATACCTCCCCATCTGGGGTCTCCTTGTGAAAGGCCTGGCTTTTGAAAGCCCCTCCAGTGAGAACAAGAATCAGGGTTTCTTCCTAAGGGGCTGCCTGCCTGACCCATCACGACCCAACAGGCCATCTGACAACGTTTCAGCAGGTAATATTTTGTGACTCAAATTTATCCCAGGTGAGCATCTAAGGTGACTGAATTTAGTAACTCTTCCAGATTCTGAAGCCAGGCTCTCGAAAATAATTTCAAAGAAAGCAAACGTCTGAGTTCTAGGAAGTGCAACTTCTTCTAAGGTTCTGGGAAGTTGGAATAAGGCTTGGCAGTGCTTGGTGCTATTTATGAACGTGTTGGTTGGACCATGCGAATCTCACCTACGTAATGGGATGGGAGACTCAGCTGTGGCTGGACCATTACAACTATAAGTTACTGTGCTGAATAAGCCCTCCTAGGCCCCAGGAATCAACCTATTTCCCCCTCTATCAGCTCCATCCCTTTTCATCTTTTTACATTGCATTTACATTCACTATTAAGATGTTTTACTTTCCTTATGCCAGGCCTAAGAACAACTCCAAAATTAGATGCACCATTAACAAAAGCTAAAAAAAAAAAAAAATTCATAAAGTCACAGGTCCCCTGCTATCTCAAACCCACAGACTGAAACTGTTTGAACTAGCTGCAGTAAATCTAGTTCATGGGCTTATAAACTAGCTCAAAACATTTCCTAGAAACAACTTGGTGAAAGTACAAGTTATTTTCTTAAATTATACACCAAGACTTTCTCCCCTCAAATCTTGCTGTATCATAGCCAGAAATATAAGTCACAGACACCCTTAGGGACATTTCAGGGTAACACTGATGGTTTAAATTCAGTAACCTGAAGACCAGGGGGAAAAAATTGCTAGATTTTCCTTGTTCAAAAACAAAACGCCCTCACAAATGTATTTCAAAGGGCACCCATTTCTTATGTAAAATGTTGTCACATACTGTCCAGAAATCATACTGCTCACACCTTAAAATCTAAAGTTAACACATAATGAATATCAGCAAGTCTCCTGAAGCTCAAAATTCCTGGTTAGATATTTACCAATGATCAAAGGTGTAAAACAGAAAACACGGCAATTTTAAAAGATTTTAAGCCATGTGAAAAGTTACTTCCAGGCAACAGGAACCCTAAAATACAACCAGTGTGTTCTGCGCCAAAGACTGGCAACACAAAGTAGGACTTGTGACCACAGAAAAGTGCAAATAAAAAGACACCCCGTCCTCTCCAGGAAGTTACCACTTTGGAACTAAGCGCCTTCCCTACAACGCCACAGACATAGGGCACCAGCTGAACAGGTGAACGCTTAAGAGTTTATTCTGATTCTGTCCACATGATTCTATTTAGTGGGGATAAGGAAAATTAAGCTTAATTACGTAAAGGAAAAACTTCAACTTCCCAGGCTGCCTGCAATCCAATAACCGCTAAGTTTCATCTCGTAGTCCTCCAACAGCCACTGCGTGTGCTACAATCCACCTGTGGCCACCAAACTTTCACTGAGTTTACAGCAGGCACCGAAGTAGCAGATACCAAAGACAAACCTGTCAGTAACCCACCCTGGGCAGCAAAAGAACTCCAGAACTCTGCAGCTCTCGCTCCTGAGGCAGGCTGTCACGTGGACCAAGTTAGAGACTAGTGCCCCAATTTGAGAGACACAGGCGCTGCAACGTAGAAAGAACTAACTTTTCTAGCCCTCGCTGCTGCCAGATAAGCAGCGTGCATTCTCAAGCCACAGGTGTGGGTTCAAACGTGTGTCACTGGTTTTCTCTTTTTAAAACAAATGAATGTCACGCCTGAGGTGACTGCTGTACCTCTTCTCTAGTCTAGGAAAGAGGTCCAGTCACTCAACCGAAAAGCAAGACTATGCCAGCGAGGCCTTTTCTGGAAGGTGCCAACAGTTCCCCAGAGATGCTCACTGATGATAACTGGAAGCAGGGGGCGGCCCTTCAATCCGACCACGTTCACAGAAGTCTACGGTCTTTTTCTCGGGCCCAATCTCCAGCAAGAAGCACCCCCACCCCCCACTAAATCCTGATAGGCCCAAATCCTGACAGCACAGAACAGACCCTACCTCAGGTCAAGCCAACCGCTCTAACCCGCCAGACCCATGGCACTCGCTCCAAAACTAACTTGCACCATTTATGGAGGAGAGACTCTTTGGGGGGCTGGGAGACACCCCCATGGGATCACCAAGCCCAACGGAGCCCTGGGGACAGACGAGAAGGGTCTGGAACACAGTTCCCTAAAAATGCCAAGCAGGCGGAAAACGACCCACTCCCAGCGCTCAGGGACCTCCGAGAATCCACAGAGCCCTCCACTGAGGAAGGCTGCCTCCTGCTCCAGCCGGATCCGAGGCCGGCCACTAAGACCGCCCTGGATTAGAGAGGGGCTGCCCAGACGGGAGCCGCAACCTTCATTCATTGCCCACTTGGTCCACAAGACCAAGGAGCTCAGACACCAGAGATGGCTTACACAGGAGGGCAAGCAAGAAACGGACCCCGAGACCCCACACTCACTCCCTCACACCTTCACACCCGGCCCAGACCGCGAACTCGCGCCTCCCCGCTTCTCCCTCGCTGGCCCTGGACCACCCTGGGGACGCGCGCCCGCGCACCTCCACACCCTCACCTGGCGCGCTCGCGCACCCCACACCACCTCGACCCTCAACTGTGTACCCCCGGGACCGCCCACGAGGCACACTCATTCATCTCCAAACCTTCACGACCCACGCCCGTCCGCCGCCGGACCCCCCAAGGCGCACTCTTCGCTCCCCCACACAGAACCCGACCCGCACCCCCTGCCGCCCTGTCCCCAAGTGACAGCGTCCCGGGGCGCAGGGAGGGCGCACAGGGTGACACTCACAGGCTCCGCGTCCAGGCGGGCAGGTCCCCGGGAAGCGCCGCCAGCCCGCGCCCGCCGCAGTCCAGCGAGTCCCCGGCGCAAGTGCAGGCAGCCGCGCAGGGCTCGCGCGGGCCGGCCGCCGCGGTCGCGGGTTCCAGCCGCAGCAGCAGCAGCAGACACAAGAGGAGAAGGCAAGGCGAGCGACGCGGGGCCCCGAGCGCTCCCCGGACCGGCCGCGCCATCTTGTCTGAAGCGCGTTGCGAACTCCGGGCGCGGGGACTACGAGGTCCCGAGCGGGTGCAGGCGCGCACGGCCCCGGTGGGGGCTCCCCTCGGTACTAGGCTCCGCGTCGGGGCATGGCCGCCCGCACAAGTTCTCTCCGCGGACGCGGCGTCGGCGCTCAGAGGGCCCCCGGTGCCCGGGCCGTTCCGCAGCGCCCGGCGGGGGTCGCCAACCCCGCGCCCATCCGGGCCGACCCGCGTGCGCTCTCCGCAGACCCCACAGGTCCGGGCAAGGGGTGCTCGGCCGCCGCTACTCGTCCTCCTGGCGCGCTCCGGGCCGGCTCCGGAGCCCCCGCGCACGGCCAAGTGCCGCTGCCCCCGCTGCTGGAAGGAAGGCGCTCAGCCTCGCAGCCGGAGCTCGGCGCCGGCGGGCATCTTCTTCGTGGCTCGCGGCACGCAGCTGTAGACCCCCGTGCAGGACCGGGCGGCGAACCCCGCGTTCGGAGCACCCCGTGCGCCTTGCTGTCCCAGCAGCGCGAGCCAAGCGCGCGCGCGCGCTCTGTTTCGGGCTTCGCACCGCTCCCCGGCGCAGCAAGAGTCGCGCAAACCTCGCGGATGAACAATCAGCCGCTCGCCTCCAGCCTCCCCGCGGCCCAGCCCGGCTAGATCTCCCAGGCCCCGCCTCCGGCCGCTTGCCCTCACACACCCCTCGGCTGCGCGCCCGGCGGCCGCCTGCCGGCCCACGTTGGATGCTTTGCAACAGCGCCTCGCCACGCCCCCTAGCCTCCCGCTCATTGGCTGCCGGAGTCCACGGCGATCGTCCTCAGAGGCCATTGGAGCGCTCACCAAGATCCCGCCCCTCCCGCGTCGCCGGCCACCCCGCCCCCACTCTCTTTTCCCACCCAAGGTGTGAAGGGTGGGGGCCTGGGAGGGGAAAGAGAGGGGCGTCCCCTGACTCTTAAAGGCGACGTAGCGGTTGTAGGTGAGAATGGGGAGGCGCGCGGAGAAGAGGAGGCGACGTCAAGATAACACTCCGGATCGGAGAGAAAGTTGGTTAAGAGGGTGACACCCTGCTTTGGAGCTGTCTGCCCCAGAGGTTTCTGCCCTCCTCCTCAAAGCTGCAAACTGGAACTCGGGATTCAGAGCAAACCCGCACCCATTGGTCAGGTGCCTTTTCAGGAACAAAGAGAGATTTACAATTTCACACATTTCCTCCAGATTGGAACCTCCTAGTTACTTCATTTGGGGTGGCCCCCTTGCTCCTTGCACAGCGTGGAGTTCCTTCCTGCCCCTGATTGCTTCTTGATGTCTAACATTCAGCAACACCCAGCAGTATGTCCTTGCGTGCCAAAATGTTCTGCAGAAACCAAGTGTCGCAGGTGCACCGCCCCCCCCCCCCTGCTCCTTGCCTAGTTAAGTTGAAAGATACTTCTGGAAATGTTCCAGCTTTCGATAAAGGACTTGTTTATCGTTGTTGTTGGTTTGTCTTTTTTAAAATCAGAGCCCAAACCCAGTTTATATGGAGCCACACAGTACTCCTGAGAGATTTAAAAGGAGAAATGTTACAAAACTTCCAACTGTGGCTCTTACAGGTCAGAAGGTAGTAGCCATGTGTGATGACGGTGCACAGAAACAGTAAGGCAAATGCAGAGAGAGAGAGAGAGAGAGAGAGAGAGAGAGAGAGAGAGAGAGGAAAAGATTAGCACTGTAATATATAGCTGCCCCCCTGGGCATTTTGGTTTGCCGGTGTCTCATATCCCTTCCCAAGAATGTGCAAGTTTGTAACATAACTGCACATGTTGTCAGGAAAATTAAGCAATGCAAGTGTGCTGAACAAATCTTTGCTCCACCAGGTTAAATCTGACTTGTGTTTTATGGAAACGAAAAGATCTTCCCTAGGAAGAAAAAGCAAAGCAAAGCAATAAGTAATAAAAATAAAAGGCTATTTTTAAAAGTAATAGAATTGTATAGAATTTATACTAAACTGATCTTTTGTATATTAAGAGAATTGAAAATGAATCATGATGTGATTGGAAGGGGAGAGGGAGCGGGAAAGGGGAGGGTTGTGGGTGGGAGGGAAGTTTTGGGAGGGGGAAGCCATTGTAACCCATGAGCTGTACTCTGGAAATTTATATTCATTAAATAAAAGTTTAATAAAAAAAAAAGTAATAGAATTGTTTTCATTGTTGACATATCTATAGAGTTTGCTTTCACTAAAATGTACTAAATGTGCTAAACGTTGCCTCAGCTACAAGGTCACCTCTTTTCTTTAACCAAGTTGGGTTTGGGCTTGGTAGTCCGGTGATTACTAATTGCCTTTCTTCTGTCTCTCCCTCCTTGTTTTCTCCTTTGCTTGCTTCTGATTCGTCATGCTATCAGAAAATACTGCCTTGTTTTCTTTGTCTTTTTTTTTTTTGCATAATTTCAGCACTGATGCCCAAGGCAGTGCTCAAATATGTGTGTAAATCAATCCAAGTATGATTCCCCAGTTTAGAAAAATGCTGTACCTGACCCATTCTACCAAGATTTTATGTAGATTTTATGTTTTATGTGTAATCCACATCAACAGACACCTTCCATCTGGATGAGAACAAATATGTCTCTTTTCTTTCATGTTTTTTGATAAATAATAATAATAATAATAAACAGAGTGCAATTTAAAATACCTCAAATTGGCAATATCCTCCATCAGTGATTAAATTTTTGAAATACCAGAGAACACAAAACAGTAATGGAAAATGTCCCTGACCATTTCCTTAAAACTATAAAATCAGGCCCCACTCCACCCCCAAAATAAAATGTATGCAGCTGTTTGTTTATTCAAAATAATAAATGACTATACCTCTGCAAATGCTGACCCTAATTTACCTTTCAGGTTTGTCCCATTATCAGTGTTGTAAAACAGCTGTTTAACGTAAGCTGTCTTTCAAAGGCTTACGGTGCACCTATGAGATGCTCTTTGGGGATTCCAGAGTTCTGCAGGACAGGCTTTGAGAATCTACACGGTAAAACGGTGCCCACAAAGCAAAAGCTTCCCCTGTGGTCTGGTTCCCCTACAGCCGAGAAAAGGATTCCAAGCTGAGGAACACTTTGGGGGACGGGGCGCCTGAGCCTTGGCAGTTCCTCTCGTCTGTAGCAAAGCATGAAGTCATGTCTGCTCCCCATACCATGTATGGAAGTTTGCCCACATAGGAGCAACCTGCCCCTGGCTGCAGTGAGAGTGTGGGCTTGAGGAGAGTGATAGCCAGCTCAGGGGAGAATTCATCTGTGGCCACAATCCCAGCTCAGGGAGACCCCAGCAGCAGCAGCAGCAGCAGGAAGACACTAAGAGAAACTACATCCTTGCTTACCACAGAGCAAGTCCTGGTCCACTCAGCACACAGCAACAGTCAGTCTGAGTATTCGGGGGCCTCATTCTCCTCCAATGCCATTTTCGTAATTTCCAATAATTACATGTTCCTGCAGCGGGTCACTCAGGGATTTTGGATTTTCTGGTTCATTTTCATCTAGCAAAGACTCAACCCCAGGACAACCAGGAATCGAATCCCCAGCACGACTCATGGCAGGTCTCTCTCTGATACAGAAGCCCCGTAGTTAATCATCACAAACCCACTGCTAGAGAGGGGCACACGACATCTAAATACTTTGAAATCTACAAGAATTGCAGAAAGAAGCAAATGACAAAAAAGCAAGAAAGCAGGTTGATCATAAGGGCTTTTTTTTAAATGTAAATTAACTTTCAGGAGATTGGATTTTTAGGCGAAGCTGTAGTTTTAAGTGGTGATCACTGCTGGTTTTCAGGAGTACTGATTTCTTAATTTTAGAAGAGATTGCACATGATGTTCGATACAGTATAAGATCCCTGAGGCAGCGTTCAGAAGGCCTGGGTTCCCACCAGGCCTTATTACCATGCAACCTTTGGCCTGTCATTTCCTTTCTTTAAGCCTCAGTTTTCTCAAGTGGTAAACAGGGATAATGGTGCCTTCTGACCTGGGTGCTAAGAGTTTAGGAAAGATCCATTTTGATACTCGATTTGGGGATTACTTATACCTAGGACTTATTTTTTAAAAGTTGTTCAATTTTACCTCTCAAAAACTGGAAGTCCATATCCGAACATATTTCAAAAAGTTCATGGAAAATGGAATTATAAGTTTACTTTGATGTACAAATTTTTGGATTCTACACAAAGAAGGGTTCTTCAAAGAGTTCATGGAAAATGTGTATTATGAAAAGGACTGTGTGTGGATTTCAAAGCCTTTTTGCACTAAAATAAACTTATTTTTGAAATCCATTTTTGTTTTTTTCCATGAGCTTTTGGAAGTAACTCATATGGTAGAGAATCAAAATCTTAGTGGGTTTCTTCAGCATAAAGGTTTCTTTTCCAAAATGCTGCAAAGGGTTAATAATTACCTGTAAAACCCCTGAAGACCTGCAGGGTGATGACAGCCCTGCTTTGAGCCTGCCTTTTCTCTCTCTCTCTTCCTCTCTCTCTCTCTCTTTTTCTCTCTCTCTCTTTCTTCCAAGGCAAATAAAACTGTGTACTCATTAACTCCTTCCTCACAATAATCTTGTCAAGGAGATGGATTGGGGCAGAAGCAAAGAGAGGAAGCTAATGAGTTCGGGTATGGGATAGAAGAAGAGACAGTTGTGAAACTTCCCAGTCCCGCCTTCCAACACTTTCCTTCGGTGGAGGCAGGGAGAGGTGCGTTTGCTTATGCAATCTCTGGCAATGGGGATATCGGTTCATGCCCACACCGTGCCAAGCTGCAGCTGCTGCCTTTCCCGGTAAGAAAGGCCGCCGACGCCTGCAGCTCGGCTGTGACCTTTCACAGGTCCCTGCCCTCCTTACCACAGCACCGTCGGCCACGGGCCAAAAAAACCTGTGGAGTCCGCTCTCCAACACACACTGGAAGCCGGGTGCTTGTTCTTGCCTTGTGAACTCGCAATGTTCTCTGGTTCGCTGGAAGGATGAAAGAAAATGAGGGAGGTCATGAGCATTTCAAAATTCCGAGATTCCAGATTGGCGGCCGGTGTTAGACCTCAAGGAAGGGATGAGCTGGTCACATCTACACCAGGGACTGAGCTCTTCCCTCTAACGTGCGCCGCTTGGAAAAGCACATATGAAAGAGGGGAGCGGACAGAATCAAAGTTTATGCCTTACTACCAGCATCTAGAAGTAACACTTCAATGTATACGAACAATAGCCCACTTATCCTAACGTATAATCATCATCATGGGGTCATATACCTTCTGTCGTTCAAAGCAAAAACAACTCACAACTTCAGCTATCGTTAACAGAGCACATCACCTGTGCCTATCACTTTGCTGAGTGCTTGGTATACTGCTCTCATTGAGGTAACAGTTTAAAAAAAAAAGTGTTCAAGGTTGCACAAGCTAATAAGTGACAGGGCCAAGAATCCAAGCCAGCTCTGTGGACACGAAAGATCCATGAGGACATCTGAACCTCATAAACTTTGAATACGACAGTTGGTATTGTTCCCACTTTGTAGAGGAGAAAGCTGAGGTTAAAGGATTGTCCCACAGTCACATAGGGTCAGAAACAAAGAAAATCTTAAATCAACCTGTCACCCAAGCTTTCCAGTCGGTATGTCACATGAGATGTGTTAGGATGGCCCTTTCTCAGGGCTGTCAGGAGAATGGACATCATTTCTTTCCTTGTTCTTACTTACTGATGTATTTCCAGGATTTCTTGTATGATTTATACACTAAAATTTTAAGGGAAAAACATATTGACTTTTTCTACCCCAGTACCACTTATATAATAATTATGGTTAATGATCACTGAGCACTTACCATGCTCTAGGAAATATTTCCTATTACGCATTTTTTAAGGTATATTAATTTTTATTTACTAAAAAGGCAGAGAGAGAGAGAGAGAGGGAGAAGAGAGAGAGAGATCTTCTATCTGCTGGTTCACTCCCAAAATGCATGCGACAGAGCTGTTCTCCAGCATGTGATATGGAAGTACCAAGTGGCAGCTTAATCTACTGCTCCACGAAGCCCATCCTTTCCCGTTATGCCTTAGTTTTACTGAGGTCACAGAAGACTTCTATGCGGCAGGTCCCATGAACATCATCATTTTGTAGGTGGAGTTACTGAGACTCAGACTCACGACTTAGCCACATCACATCCTAGTTAGGTGTTGAGCAGGAACCCAAAGCCCAGGCTCCCTCACAGCTAACCCACCATCATCATACACCCTCTCAAGTCTCTATTTTAATTCGTGTTTGTTTGTTTGTTTGTTTGTTTTTTTGACAGGCAGAGTGGATAGTGAAAGAGAGAGACAGAGAGAAAGGCCTTTCTTTTTGCCGTTGGTTCACCCTCCAATGGCCACTGCAGCCGGCACATCTCGCTGATCCAAAGCCAGGAGCCAGGTGCTTCTCCCGGTCTCCCATGTAGGTGCAGGGCCCAAAGACTTGGGCCATCCTCCACTGCCTTCCGGGGCCATAGCAGAGAGCTGGCCTGGAAGAGGGGCAACTGGGATAGAATCCGGCACCCCAACTGGGACTAGAACCCGGTGTGCCGGCGCTGCAAGGCGGAGGATTAACCTGTTAAGCCAAGGCGCGCCAGCCTTTAATTCGTTTTCTGAGTTTCCCTCTCTTTCCAGATTGGCAGCTCATTAAGATCAGAGACTGAGTCTTCTTCCTTGCTTGGTACTCCTATGATCTAGCAGTTTCAGGGACATAGTAAGCACAGAGGCCTCATTTGCTGAGTGAACCCTGCCCTCTCCCAAGAATCCTCTCTCCCATCTCAGACACACCTGCCAACCATTCACAGCCATGCACCAACAGCAGCAGCAGTATCCAGAGCATCTCACAAATACAATGCTCAGCCCCCACCCAAGACCCCCTGGATCAAAATCTGCCTTTACACAAAGTCCCCAGCTGACTCATTCACACGTTTCAAAAAAATGTGTTCATTTATTTATTCTCATTTAATTGGAAAGGCAGAAAGAGAGATCTTTCATCCACTGGTTCACTCCCCCAAATGCCCCCTACAGCCAGGGACAAGCCAAAACCAAGAGCCAGGAACTCAATCTGGGCCTTCCGTATGAGTAGCAGGAACCCAAATACTGCCACCTCCCAAGGTGCACACTGGCAGGGAATTGGATTGACAGCAAAGGAACTGGGACTCAAACCAGGCATCCAGATATGAGATGCAGGCACCCCAAGACTAAACCACTGTACCAAACACCCACTCCTCATCAAACATTAAACACTGAGAAGCACCAGGTCATTATATGTACAAAGGGTATTCAAAAGTTTGCGAAAAATGCATATTGTAAAAAAACCTTTCTGTTTTTCCCAAATTTTTACACCAAAATTAACTTTCAACTGCACTTTCAACAAACTTTTTGAAGTACCACATACAGACCTTATGGAACTGTCCCCGCCTCCACACCATGGGACAGGCTAAGCTCTTGGCATGTCTTTTTATGTGTTTGTGTGTGTTTACCCTGTCCACATTTTCACAAGCTGTCAATAAAATAATTTAAAAAATAAAAGCAAGCATGTGGTTAGTGTTATTGTTCCTAAACTGGATTGCATTCAAAACATCTGCTGCCCATGAGATTTTAGGAACATTCTCTCATGCCATTCAACTCCCGTTTTCTTCAAAATTGAGGCAGACTAACAAGAAGTATTTGACAATTTTAGGGCCCATTATATTTGTTTCCAATGGACAGTTGGGCTTAGGGTACATTTCAAATTTATCATAAACATACAGACACATATTATATGTCTTTGACCATCATTCTTATCCATGAGCTACCTTTTTTAGATACTCATTTCAATATTCTTATTTCCCTTTGGAGTTCTGACCCTCTTCTGGGATTTGGTTGCTATAAATCAAAGTTTTTGTTTTATTCCTTTCTTTCTTTTCATTTGACATCTCCACCCCAAACCCATGCCACATCCACAAGTCTTTCTTATTTAAAAATGCATTGACTGGGTAATATTTGAACTGTTAAGTGCATAGATTAATAGTCTGTAGAGACAGCCACCAGCAATTTCTCCCACTAAGAAGTGGAGTCTATTTCAGCCCTTTCCTTGACACTGGATTGGCCTTGAGACTTGCTCTGATGGCAGAGAAGGTAGTAGAAATAAGATTTCACCAGTTCTGAGCCTGCAGTTTCTACTCTTCCTACTCTGAGTTGGTGTGGCAAGAAGTCCATGCTGCCCTCCTACAAAAAAGAAACCATATGGAAGGAAAAGTCATGAGGAAGAAAACTGGGTGGCACAGCTAACAGCCAGTGCCAAAATACCAGAGAGCAGAGTGAAGCTATTTTGGACCTTAAGTACAGTCACACCACCAGCTAAAATGCCACTGCACGCAGCAGCCCCACTCACCAACACAACAAGAGCAGGGTAGGGTTGTCCCTATGAGCGTTGCCTCAATTCCTAACCCACGAAATCATGACCAATAAAACAGCCCTAGATTTAAGCCCCTAAATTTGGGGGTGATTTGTTATGTAGCCATAGATAACTGAGACAACAAATGTGCCAAAGAGGAAATGCAATAAAATGTGAGTGGATTTTGGGGGAGGCATCGAGTCTAATGAAATAAACCTGTCATTGAGAGTGTCAAAAAAATTAGTCTTATCAGTTCACCATCCTGACATGTTTGTCAGGGCCCTTGATGGAACATAACACGCCAACTGGTGGATGCTGGTGAACAGCTCTGCTCGGGTAGTAAATATCCTGGTTCTTTAGCAGAAATTAAAAAGAACTTCCTTGCTCCTTTCATGGAAATAAGTGGGACAGAAATGCAGAACAGCTGCTCATTTGTAAAAGGAAGGTCTCCTACGTAAACCCAGGCAGCAAGATAAGGGATGCCGAGGACAGAAGGATGGAAGACCTTGCATACTTCAAAATGTTTATGGAAGATGGAGTTAAAAGATGTTTATTTTGGTGCATTTTTTGAAAACCATGTAGTTTTTTTTATAGTACATGTTTTCCAAAAACCTTTTGCAAATCTTTTGTATTCTTCCTGAAAAGCTCAGATAAAGCTTAAAAATGCATGTTGTTTTTCATGAGGGATAAATGGATGAATATAAAAAAATAAATCTCAGCCAGAAAATGGACATTGAGATATGGAGTCTGGCTGTACATGTTTGAAAACAGTAAGAGAGGTGGAGGTTCTCTCTCTCGGGCAGACTCACCCAGCTACCCAGCAGCTGCACACTTACCTTTAAGGTCTGTGGGGCATACCTTCCTCAAGAGTTAGTCTTCATTTTCCTCCTGCTCTTGTTAGCTAAGAGGCTTCATTGTGCCTGAAATGGGGTAGGGGCAGAGCACAGCAAGGTACAAGCTCATCTCAGCTAAGTCCCTGCCATTAGGGGGTTTACAGTTGTAGATGCCGTTGACTGTGAGATCTAGAACAGTGCCTGACAAATAGCAGGTGTTCAGTAAACCTTGGTGAATGACTAATTGATTGAATGAGTGAATAATTTTCTGTATGTAAACCATATTTTCCCGTAAGAATAAAAGCAGATCTCAGAACACAGGTCACAGAATCCAGACCGTTAGAAGACAAATGGGCCTTGGGCAGTCCACTGCAGTGGCTTTCAATGAGGTAAGCCTGGGCTTCAGCAGAAGTCAGCTTGTGAAGAGCCCTGGCAGCTCTGCCAACAGTTGGATCACTGGAAATGGACCTGCTCTGGAGTCGAAGGATGCCCAGGTCGGAGCCACAGATCTTATTGGCTCTAAGGTGAAAAGCCCTTCACTCAGCCCAACTTCCAAAGTGACCACTGCAGCTGAGGGTATGGTCAAGTAGGGTCAGCAACATTGCAGGCAGAACTGTAAATTTCTTGTTAGAGATGCCCCCTGCCTTTACCTGGCCAGCTCTCCTCCCAGGCCAGCCAAGTAATGAAAGTCAACAGAGTGCCTTCCCCCAGGAGATTCACACCTCCCTTAGGATGTACCCCATGTGAAGAGATAGATAGGTCTGGGCCTCTTAACTTACAAGGCCTAAAGCCCACCAGATTATTATCAAGCCCCTTCTATCAGGTTCTATTTGCCTCTCAATCAGAAAACTTAATTGTAGCTTAGACAGCACCTTTCTTAGCTCCTCTAATAATGACTCTGTCCTTTGTTCTAGACCCTGTCTAGCGCACTTGGGCCTCATTCCTTTGTAATCATAACCTCTACTCTACCACCAATGGCTCTACTCCCAACCTGTGTGTACTGATGGTCCTCTTCCCCACTTAATACTGTATAATTGTTCAGACCTGGTTAATGCCACTCTTGGGATCATTGGTTACTATCCTCACTCTTTTATGACCTTGTCTAAATATGATCAGACTCGGCAAACTTGGAAGGCTTCC